>NC_058518.1:18872646-19187646 GCF_904849725.1 Hordeum vulgare subsp. vulgare
TTGAGATGGCTACGACAAAAACTGGATGCACTTCGTGTACAAAACGGACAATCTCTCTCGAAGTATCAGGGTTTCGAACGAGAATTCATCTCTTACAAAGGGATTTCATTTTTTTGAACTTATATGAACTCCATACTTTTTGTGTGTTCAAAATGCACCATTCAAAGGCACATCACAAAATTTCAACAATTTCTGACTTCATTTGGTATATTTCGTGCATTTACTTATTTGTTTTGAGCTAGTTGACCCTGAAATTGAAAAGCACTACAAATGAACTCTGAAACTGGATGCACTTCGACAAAACCAGGATGCACTTCGTGTACAAAACGGACAATCTCTCTCGAAGTATCAGGGTTTCGAACGAGAACTCATCTCTTACAAAGGGATCTCATTTTTTTTGAACTTATTTGATCTCCATACTTTTTGTGTGTTCAAAATGCACCATTCAAAGGCACATCACAAAATTTCAACAATTTCTCACTTCATTTGGTATATTTCGTGCATTTACTTTGTTTTTTGAGCTAGTTGACCCTGAAATTGAAAAGCACTACAAATGAACTCTGAAACTGGATGCACTTCGTGTACAAAACGGACAATCTCTCTCGAAGTATCAGGGTTTCGAACGAGAACTCATCTCTTACAAAGGGATCTCATTTTTTTTGAACTTATATGAACTCCATACTTTTTGTATGTTCAAAATGCACCATTCAAAGGCACATCACAAAATTTCAACAATTTCTGACTTCATTTGGTATATTTCGTGCATTTACTTATTTTTTTTGAGCTAGTTGACCCTGAAATTGAAAAGCACTACAAATGAACTCTGAAACTGGATGCACTTCGACAAAAACTGGATGCACTTCGTGTTCAAAACGGACAATCTCTCTCGAAGTATCAGGGTTTCGAACGAGAACTCATCTCTTACAAAGGGATCTCATTTTTTTTGAACTTATTTGATCTCCATACTTTTTGTGTGTTCAAAATGCACCATTCAAAGGCACATCACAAAATTTCAACAATTTCTCACTTCATTTGGTATATTTCGTGCATTTACTTTGTTTTTTGAGCTAGTTGATCCTGAAATTGAAAAGCACTAGAAATGAACTCTGAAAATCTTGAAAGTTGGCATGCTATCATCATTTCACCCACATAGCATGTGTTAAAAAGTTGAGAGGGCTACGACAAAAACTGGATGCACTTCGTGTACAAAACGGACAATCTCTCTCGAAGTATTTGGGTTTCAAACGAGAACTCATCTCTTACAAAGGGATTTCATTTTTTTAACGTATTTGAACTCCATACTTTTTGTGTGTTCAAAATGCACCATTCAAAGGCACATCACAAAATTTCAACAATTT
This sequence comes from Hordeum vulgare subsp. vulgare, assembly GCF_904849725.1. Taxonomy (NCBI): domain Eukaryota; kingdom Viridiplantae; phylum Streptophyta; class Magnoliopsida; order Poales; family Poaceae; genus Hordeum; species Hordeum vulgare. The sequence goes on from NC_058518.1 coordinate 18,874,005, forward strand.
CTGACTTCATTTGGTATGTTTCGTGGATTTACTTTTTTTTTGAGCTAGTTGACCCTGAAATTGAAAAGCACTACAAATGAACTCTGAAAATGTTCAAAGTTGGCATGCTATCATCATTTCACCCACATAGCATGTGTTAAAAAGTTGAGAGGGCTACGACAAAAACTGGATGCACTCCATCTACAAAACGGACAATCTCTCTCGAAGTATCAGGGTTTCGAACGAGAACTCATCTCTTACAAAGGGATTTCATTTTTTAACTTATTTGAACTCCATACTTTTTGTGTGTTCAAAATGCACCATTCAAAGGGACATCACAAAATTTCAACAATTTCTGACTTCATTTGGTATGTTTCGTGGATTTACTATTTTTTGAGCTAGTTGACCCTGAAATTGAAAAGCACTACAAATGAACTCTGAAAATGTTGAAAGTTGGCATGCTATCATCATTTCACCCACATAGGATGTGTTACAAAGTTGAGAGGGCTACGACAAAAACTGGATGCACTCCGTGTACAAAACGGACAATCTCTCTCGAAGTATCAGTGTTTCGAAGAACTCATCTCTTACAAAGGGATTTCATTTTTTTGAACTTATTTGAACTCCATAATTTTTGTGTGTTCAAAATGCACCATTCAAAGGCACATCACAAAATTTCAACAATTTCTGACTTCATTTGGTATATTTCGTGGATTTACTTTTTTTTTGAGCTAGTTAACCCTGAAATTGCAAAGCACTACAAATGAACTCTGAAAAAGTTCAAAGTTGGCATGCTATCATCATTTCACCCACATAGCATGTGTTAAAAAGTTGAGAGGGCTACGACAAAAACTGGATGCACTCCGTGTACAAAACGGACAATCTCTCTCGAAGTATCAGGGTTTCGAACGAGAACTCATCTCTTACAAAGTGATTTCATTTTTTTGAACTTATTTGAGCTCCATACTTTTTGTGTGTTCAAAATGCACCATTCAAAGGCACATCACAAAATTTCAACAATTTCTGACTTCATTTGGTATATTTCGTGCATTTACTTATTTTTTGGAGCTAGTTGACCCTGAAATTGAAAAGCACTACAAATGAACTCTGAAAATGTTGAAAGTTGGCATGCTATCATCATTTCACCCACATAGCATGTGTGAAAAAGTTGAGATGGCTACGACAAAAACTGGATGCACTTCGTGTACAAAACGGACAACCTCTCTCGAAGTATCAGGGTTTCGAACGAGAACTCATCTCCTACAAAGGGATTTCATTTTTTTGAACTTATATGAACTCCATACTTTTTGTGTGTTCAAAATGCACCATTCAAAGGCACATCACAAAATTTCAACAATTTCTGACTTCATTTGGTATATTTCGTGCATTTACTTATTTGTTTTGAGCTAGTTCACCCTGGAATTGAAAAGCACTACAAATGAACTCTGAAACTGGATGCACTTCGTGTACAAAACGGACAATCTCTCTCGAAGTATCAGGGTTTCGAACAAGAACTCATCTCTTACAAAGGGATCTCATTTTTTTGAACTTATTTGATCTCCATACTTTTTGTGCGTTCAAAATGCACCATTCAAAGGCACATCACAAAATTTCAACAATTTCTCACTTCATTTGGTATATTTCGTGCATTTACTTTGTTTTTTGAGCTAGTTGACCCTGAAATTGAAAAGCACTAGAAATGAACTCTGAAAATGTTGAAAGTTGGCATGCTATCATCATTTCACCCACATAGCATGTGTTAAAAAGTTGAGAGGGCTACGACAAAAACTGGATGCACTTCGTGTACAAAACGGACAATCTCTCTCGAAGTATGAGGGTTTCGAACGAGAACTCATCTCTTACAAAGGGATTTCATTTTTTTAACGTATTTGAACTCCATACTTTTTGTGTGTTCAAAATGCACCATTCAAAGGCACATCACAAATTTTCAACAATTTCTGACTTCATTTGGTATGTTTCGTGGATTTACTTTTTTTTTTGAGCTAGTTGACCCTGAAATTGAAAAGCACTACAAATGAACTCTAAAAAAGTTGAAAGTTGGCATGCTATCATCATTTCACCCACATAGCATGTGCTACAAAGTTGAGAGGGCTACGACAAAAACTGGATGCACTCCGTGTACAAAACGGACAATCTCTCTCGAAGTATCAGGGTTTCGAACGAGAACTCATCTCTTACAAAGTGATTTCATTTTTTTGAACTTATTTGAGCTCCATACTTTTTGTGTGTTCAAAATGCACCATTCAAAGGCACATCACAAAATGTCAACAATTTCTGACTTCATTTGGTATATTTCGTGCATTTACTTATTTTTTGGAGCTAGTTGACCCTGAAATTGAAAAGCACTACAAATGAACTCTGAAAATGTTGAAAGTTGGCATGCTATCATCATTTCACCCACATAGCATGTGCGAAAAAGTTGAGATGGCTACGACAAAAACTGGATGCACTTCGTGTACAAAACGGACAACCTCTCTCGAAGTATCAGGGTTTCGAACGAGAACTCATCTCCTACAAAGGGATTTCATTTTTTTGAACTTATATGAACTCCATACTTTTTGTGTGTTCAAAATGCACCATTCAAAGGCACATCACAAAATTTCAACAATTTCTGACTTCATTTGGTATATTTCGTGCATTTACTTATTTGTTTTGAGCTAGTTGACCCTGGAATTGAAAAGCACTACAAATGAACTCTGAAACTGGATGCACTTCGTGTACAAAACGGACAATCTCTCTCGAAGTATCAGGGTTTCGAACAAGAACTCATCTCTTACAAAGGGATCTCATTTTTTTGAACTTATTTGATCTCCATACTTTTTGTGCGTTCAAAATGCACCATTCAAAGGCACATCACAAAATTTCAACAATTTCTCACTTCATTTGGTATATTTCGTGCATTTACTTTGTTTTTTGAGCTAGTTGACCCTGAAATTGAAAAGCACTAGAAATGAACTCTGAAAATGTTGAAAGTTGGCATGCTATCATCATTTCACCCACATAGCATGTGTTAAAAAGTTGAGAGGGCTACGACAAAAACTGGATGCACTTCGTGTACAAAACGGACAATCTCTCTCGAAGTATGAGGGTTTCGAACGAGAACTCATCTCTTACAAAGGGATTTCATTTTTTTAACGTATTTGAACTCCATACTTTTTGTGTGTTCAAAATGCACCATTCAAAGGCACATCACAAATTTTCAACAATTTCTGACTTCATTTGGTATGTTTCGTGGATTTACTTTTTTTTTTGAGCTAGTTGACCCTGAAATTGAAAAGCACTACAAATGAACTCTAAAAAAGTTGAAAGTTGGCATGCTATCATCATTTCACCCACATAGCATGTGCTACAAAGTTGAGAGGGCTATGACAAAAACTGGATGCACTCCGTGTACAAAACGGACAATCTCTCTCGAAGTATCAGGGTTTCGAACGAGAACTCATCTCTTACAAAGGGATTTCATTTTTTGAACTTATTTGAACTCCATACTTTTTGTGTGTTCAAAATGCACCATTCAAAGGCACATCACAAAATTTCAACAATTTCTGACTTCATTTGGTATATTTCGTGCATTTACTTTTTTTTTTTGAGCTAGTTGACCCTGAAATTGAAAAGCACTACAAATGAACTCTGAAAATGTTCAAAGATGGCATCCTATCATCATTTCACCCACATAGCATGTGTTAAAAAGTTGAGAGGGCTACGACAAAAACTGGATGCACTTCGTGTACAAAACGGACAATCTCTCTCGAAGTATCAGGGTTTCGAACGAGAACTCATCTCTTACAAAGGGATTTCATTTTTTTAACTTATTTGAACTCCATACTTTTTGTGTGTTCAAAATGCACCATTCAAAGGCACATCACAAAATTTCAACAATTTGTGACTTCTTTTGGTATATTTTGTGCATTTACTTATTTTTTTTGAGCTAGTTGACCCTGAAATTGAAAAGCACTACAAATGAACTCTGAAACTGGATGCACTTCGACAAAAACTAGATGCACTTCGTGTACAAAACGGACAATCTCTCTCGAAGTTCCAGGGTTTCGAACGAGAACTCATCTCTTACAAAGGGATCTCATTTTTTTTGAACTTATTTGATCTCCATACTTTTTGTGTGCTCAAAATGCACCATTCAAAGGCACATCACAAAATTTCAACAATTTCTCACTTCATTTGGTATATTTCGTGCATTTACTTTGTTTTTTGAGCTAGTTGACCCTGAAATTGAAAAGCACTAGAAATGAACTCTGAAAATGTTGAAAGTTGGCATGCTATCATCATTTCACCCACATAGCATGTGTTAAAAAGTTGAGAGGGCTACGACCAAAACTGGATGCACTTCGTGTACAAAACGGACAATCTCTCTCGAAGTATTTGGGTTTCGAACGAGAACTCATCTCTTACAAAGGGATTTCATTTTTTTAACGTATTTGAACTCCATACTTTTTGTGTGTTCAAAATGCACCATTCAAGGGCACATCACAAAATTTCAACAATTTCTGACTTCATTTGGTATGTTTCGTGGATTTACATTTTTTTTGGGCTAGTTGACCCTGAAATTGAAAAGCACTACAAATGAACTCTGAAAATGTTGAAAGTTGGCATGCTATCATCATTTCACCCACATAGCATGTGTTACAAAGTTGAGAGGGCTACGACAAAAACTGGATGCACTCCGTGTACAAAACGGACAATCTCTCTAGAAGTATCAGGGTTTCGAACGAGAACTCATCTCTTACAAAGGGATTTCATTTTTTTGAACTTATTTGAACTCCATACTTTTTGTGTGTTCAAAATGCACAATTCAAAGGCACATCACAAAATTTCAACAATTTCTGACTTCATTTGGTATATTTCGTGGATTTACTTTTTTTTTGAGCTAGTTGACCCTGAAATTGAAAAGCACTACAAATGAACTCTGAAAATGTTCAAAGTTGGCATGCTATCATCATTTCACCCACATAGCATGTGTTAAAAAGTTGAGAGGGCTATGACAAAAACTGGATGCACTCCATCTACAAAACGGACAATCTCTCTCGAAGTATCAGGGTTTCGAACGAGAACTCATCTCTTACAAAGGGATTTCATTTTTTTAACTTATTTGAACTCCATACTTTTTGTGTGTTCAAAATGCACCATTCAAAGGCACATCACAAAATTTCAACAATTTCTGACTTCATTTGGTATGTTTCGTGGATTTACATTTTTTTTGAGCTAGTTGACCCTGAAATTGAAAAGCACTACAAATGAACTCTGAAAATGTTGAAAGTTGGCATGCTATCATCATTTCACCCACATAGGATGTGTTACAAAGTTGAGAGGGCTACGACAAAAACTGGATGCACGCCGTGCACAAAACGGACAATCTCTCTCGAAGTATCAGGGTTTCGAACAAGAACTCATCTCTTACAAAGGGATTTCATTTTTTTGAACTTATTTGAACTCCATAATTTTTGTGTGTTCAAAATGCACCATTCAAAGGCACATCTCAAAATTTCAACAATTTCTGACTTCATTTGGTATATTTCGTGGATTTACTTTTTTTTTGAGCTAGTTAACCCTGAAATTGAAAAGCACTACAAATGAACTCTGAAAATGTTCAAAGTTGGCATGCTATCATCATTTCACCCACATAGCATGTGTTAAAAAGTTGAGAGGGCTACGACAAAAACTGGATGCACTCCGTGTACAAAACGGACAATCTCTCTCGAAGTATCAAGGTTTCGAACGAGAACTCATCTCTTACAAAGTGATTTCATTTTTTTGAACTTATTTGACCTCCATACTTTTTGTGTGTTCACAATGCACCATTCAAAGGCACATCACAAAATTTCAACAATTTCAGACTTCATTTGGTATATTTCGTGCATTTACTTATTTTTTGGAGCTAGTTGACCCTGAAATTGAAAAGCACTACAAATGAACTCTGAAAATGTTGAAAGTTGGCATGCTATCATCATTTCACCCACATAGAATGTGTTAAAAAGTTGAGATGGCTACGACAAAAACTGGATGCACTTCGTGTACAAAACGGACAATCTCTCTCGAAGTATCAGGGTTTCGAACGAGAACTCATCTCTTACAAAGGGATTTCATTTTTTTAACTTATTTGAACTCCATACTTTTTGTGTGTTCAAAATGCACCATTCAAAGGCACATCACAAAATTTCAACAATTTCTGACTTCATTTGGTATATTTCGTGCATTTACTTATTTGTTTTGAGCTAGTTGACCCTGAAATTGAAAAGCACTACAAATGAACTCTGAAACTGGATGCACTTCGTGTACAAAACGGACAATCTCTCTCGAAGTATCAGGGTTTCGAACGAGAACTCATCTCTTACCAAGGGATCTCATTTTTTTTGAACTTATATGAACTCCATACTTTTTGTATGTTCAAAATGCACCATTCAAAGGCACATCACAAAATTTCAACAATTTCTGACTTCATTTGGTATATTTCGTGCATTTACTTATTTTTTTTGAGCTAGTTGACCCTGAAATTGAAAAGCACTACAAATGAACTCTGAAACTGGATGCACTTCGACAAAAACTGGATGCACTTCGTGTTCAAAACGGACAATCTCTCTCGAAGTATCAGGGTTTCGAACGAGAACTCATCTCTTACAAAGGGATCTCATTTTTTTTGAACTTATTTGATCTCCATACTTTTTGTGTGTTCAAAATGCACCATTCAAAGGCACATCACAAAATTTCAACAATTTCTCACTTCATTTGGTATATTTCGTGCATTTACTTTGTTTTTTGAGCTAGTTGACCCTGAAATTGAAAAGCACTAGAAATGAACTCTGAAAATGTTAAAAGTTGGCATGCTATCATCATTTCACCCACATAGCATGTGTTAAAAAGTTGAGAGGGCTACGACAAAAACTGGATGCACTTCGTGTACAAAACGGACAATCTCTCTCGAAGTATGAGGGTTTCGAACGAGAACTCATCTCTTACAAAGGGATTTCATTTTTTTAACGTATTTGAACTCCATACTTTTTGTGTGTTCAAAATGCACCATTCGAAGGCACATCACAAAATTTCAACAATTTCTGACTTCATTTGGTATGTTTCGTGGATTTACTTTTTTTTTGAGCTAGTTGACCCTGAAATTGAAAAGCACTACAAATGAACTCTAAAAAAGTTGAAAGTTGGCATGCTATCATCATTTCACCCACATAGCATGTGCTACAAAGTTGAGAGGGCTATGACAAAAACTGGATGCACTCCGTGTACAAAACGGACAATCTCTCTCGAAGTATCAGGGCTTCGAACGAGAACTCATCTCTTACAAAGGGATTTCATTTTTTGAACTTATTTGAACTCCATAATTTTTGTGTGTTCAAAATGCACCATTCAAAAGCACATCACAAAATTTCAACAATTTCTGACTTCATTTGGTATATTTCGTGGATTTACTTTTTTTTGAGCTAGTTGACCCTGAAATTGAAAAGCACTACAAATGAACTCTGAAAATGTTCAAAGTTGGCATGCTATCATCATTTCACCCACATAGCATGTGTTAAAAAGTTGAGAGGGCTACGACAAAAACTGGATGCACTCCGTGTACAAAACGGACAATCTCTCTCGAAGTATCACGGTTTCGAACGAGAACTCATCTCTTACAAAGGGATTTCATTTTTCTGAACTTATTTGAACTCCATACTTTTTGTGTGTTCAAAATGCAACATTCAAAGGCACATCACAAAATTTCAACAATTTCTGACTTCATTTGGTATATTTCGTGGATTTACTTTTTTTTTTGAGCTAGTTAACCCTGAAATTGAAAAGCACTACAAATGAACTCTGAAAATGTTCAAAGTTGGCATGCTATCATCATTTCACCCACATAGCATGTGTTAAAAAGTTGAGAGGGCTACGACAAAAACTGGATGCACTCCGTGTACAAAACGGGCAATCTCTCTCGAAGTATCAGGGTTACGAACGAGAACTCATCTCTTACAAAGTGATTTCATTTTTTTGAACTTATTTGACCTCCATACTTTTTGTGTGTTCAAAATGCACCATTCAAAGGCACATCACAAAATTTCAACAATTTCTGACTTCATTTGGTATATTTCGTGCATTTACTTATTTTTTGGAACTAGTTGACCCTAAAATTGAAAAGCACTACAAATGAACTCTCAAAATGTTGAAAAGTTGGCATTCTATCATCATTTCACCCACATAGCATGTGTTAAAAAGTTGAGATGGCTACGACAAAAACTGGATGCACTTCGTGTACAAAACGGACAATCTCTCTCGAAGTATCAAGGTTTCGAACGAGAACTCATCTCTTACAAAGGGATTTCATTTTTTTGAACTTATATGAACTCCATACTTTTTGTGTGTTCAAAATGCACCATTCAAAGGCACATCACAAAATTTCAACAATTTCTGACTTCATTTGGTATATTTCGTGGATTTACTTTTTTTTTGAGCTAGTTGACCCTGAAATTGAAAAGCACTACAAATGAACTCTGAAAATGTTGAAAGTTGGCATGCTATCATCATTTCACCCACATAGCATGTGTTAAAAAGTTGAGAGGGCTACGACAAAAACTGGATGCACTTCGTGTACAAAACGGACAATCTGTCTCGAAGTATCAGGGTTTCGAACGAGAACTCATCTCTTACAAAGGGATTTCATTTTTTTTGAACTTATTTGAACTCCATACTTTTTGTGTGTTCAAAATGCACCATTCAAAGGCACATCACAAAATTTCAACAATTTCTCACTTCATTTGGTATATTTCGTGCATTTACTTTGTTTTTTGAGCTAGTTGACCCTGAAATTGAAAAGCACTAGAAATGAACTCTGAAAATGTTCAAAGTTGGCATGCTATCATCATTTCACCCACATAGCATGTGTTAAAAAGTTGAGAGGGCTACGACAAAAACTGGATGCACTTCGTGTACAAAACGGACAATCTCTCTCGAAGTATGAGGGTTTCGAACGAGAACTCATCTCTTACAAAGGGATTTCATTTTTTTAACGTATTTGAACTCCATACTTTTTGTGTGCTCAAAATGCACCATTCGAAGGCACATCACAAAATTTCAACAATTTCTGACTTCATTTGGTATGTTTCGTGGATTTACTTTTTTTTTGAGCTAGTTGACCCTGAAATTGAAAAGCACTACAAATGAACTCTAAAAAAGTTGAAAGTTGGCATGCTATCATCATTTCACCCACATAGCATGTGCTACAAAGTTGAGAGGGCTATGACAAAAACTGGATGCACTCCGTGTACAAAACGGACAATCTCTCTCGAAGTATCAGGGCTTCGAACGAGAACTCATCTCTTACAAAGGGATTTCATTTTTTGAACTTATTTGAACTCCATAATTTTTGTGTGTTCAAAATGCACCATTCAAAAGCACATCACAAAATTTCAACAATTTCTGACTTCATTTGGTATATTTCGTGGATTTACTTTTTTTTGAGCTAGTTGACCCTGAAATTGAAAAGCACTACAAATGAACTCTGAAAATGTTCAAAGTTGGCATGCTATCATCATTTCACCCACATAGCATGTGTTAAAAAGTTGAGAGGGCTACGACAAAAACTGGATGCACTCCGTGTACAAAACGGACAATCTCTCTCGAAGTATCACGGTTTCGAACGAGAACTCATCTCTTACAAAGGGATTTCATTTTTCTGAACTTATTTGAACTCCATACTTTTTGTGTGTTCAAAATGCAACATTCAAAGGCACATCACAAAATTTCAACAATTTCTGACTTCATTTGGTATATTTCGTGGATTTACTTTTTTTTTTGAGCTAGTTAACCCTGAAATTGAAAAGCACTACAAATGAACTCTGAAAATGTTCAAAGTTGGCATGCTATCATCATTTCACCCACATAGCATGTGTTAAAAAGTTGAGACGGCGACGACAAAAACTGGATGCACTCCGTGTACAAAACGGGCAATCTCTCTCGAAGTATCAGGGTTACGAACGAGAACTCATCTCTTACAAAGTGATTTCATTTTTTTGAACTTATTTGACCTCCATACTTTTTGTGTGTTCAAAATGCACCATTCAAAGGCACATCACAAAATTTCAACAATTTCTGACTTCATTTGGTATATTTCGTGCATTTACTTATTTTTTGGAACTAGTTGACCCTAAAATTGAAAAGCACTACAAATGAACTCTCAAAATGTTCAAAGTTGGCATGCTATCATCATTTCACCCACATAGCATGTGTTAAAAAGTTGAGATGGCTACGACAAAAACTGGATGCACTTCGTGTACAAAACGGACAATCTCTCTCGAAGTATCAGGGTTTCGAACGAGAACTCATCTCTTACAAAGGGATTTCATTTTTTTGAACTTATATGAACTCCATACTTTTTGTGTGTTCAAAATGCACCATTCAAAGGCACATCACAAAATTTCAACAATTTCTGACTTCATTTGGTATATTTCGTGGATTTACTTTTTTTTTGACCTAGTTGACCCTGAAATTGAAAAGCACTACAAATGAACTCTGAAAATGTTGAAAGTTGGCATGCTATCATCATTTCACCCACATAGCATGTGTTAAAAAGTTGAGAGGGCTACGACAAAAACTGGATGCACTTCGTGTACAAAACGGACAATCTGTCTCGAAGTATCAGGGTTTCGAACGAGAACTCATCTCTTACAAAGGGATTTCATTTTTTTTGAACTTATTTGAACTCCATACTTTTTGTGTGTTCAAAATGCACCATTCAAAGGCACATCACAAAATTTCAACAATTTCTGACTTCATTTGGTATATTTCGTGGATTTACTTTTTTTTTAGCTAGTTGACCCTGAAATTGAAAAGCACTACAAATGAACTCTGAAAATGTTCAAAGTTGGCATGCTATCATCATTTCACCCACATAGCATGTGTTACACAGTTGAGAGCACTACGACAAAAACTGGATGCACTCCGTGTACAAAACGGACAATCTCTCTCGAAGTATCAGGGTTTCGAACGAGAACTCATCTCTTACAAAGGGATTTCATTTTTTTGAACTTATTTGAACTCCATACTTTTGGTGTGCTCAAAATGCACCATTCAAAGGCACATCACAAAATTTCAACAATTTCTGACTTCATTTGGTATATTTCGTGGATTTACTTTTTTTTGAGCTAGTTGACCCTGAGATTGAAAAGCACTACAAATGAACTCTGAAAATGTTCAAAGTTGGCATGCTATCATCATTTCACCCACATAGCATGTGTTAAAAAGTCGAGAGGGCTACGACAAAAACTGGATGCACTCCGTGTACAAAACGGACAATCTCTCTCGAAGTATCACGGTTTCGAACGAGAACTCATCTCTTACAAAGTGATTTCAATTTTTTGAACTTATTTGAACTCCATACTTTTTGTGTGTTCAAAATGCACCATTCAAAGGCACATCACAAAATTTCAACAATTTCTGACTTCATTTGGTATATTTCGTGGATTTACTTATTTTTTGAGCTAGTTAACCCTGAAATTGAAAAGCACTACAAATGAACTCTGAAAATGTTGAAAGTTGGCATGCTATCATCATTTCACCCACATAGCATGTGTTAAAAAGTTGAGAGGGCTACGACAAAAACTGGATGCACTCCGTGTACAAAACGGACAATCTCTCTCGAAGTATCAGGGTTTCGAACGAGAACTCATCTCTTACAAAGTGATTTCATTTTTTTGAACTTATTTGACCTCGATACTTTTTGTGTGTTCAAAATGCACCATTCAAAGGCACATCACAAAATTTCAACAATTTCTGACTTCATTTGGTATATTTCGTGCATTTACTTATTTTTTGGAGCTAGTTGACCCTGAAATTGAAAATCACTACAAATGAACTCTGAAAATGTTGAATGTTGGCATGCTATCATCATTTCACCCACATAGCATGTGTTAAAAAGTTGAGAGGGCTACAACAAAAACTGGATGCACTTCGTGTACAAAACGGACAATCTCTCTCGAAGTATCAGGGTTTCGAACGAGAACTCATCTCTTACAAAGGGATTTCATTTTTTTGAACTTATTTGAACTCCATACTTTTTGTGTGTTCAAAATGCACCATTCAAAGGCACATCACAAAATTTCAACAATTTCTGACTTCATTTGGTATATTTCGTGGATTTACTTTTTTTTTGAGCTAGTTGACCCTGAAATTGAAAAGCACTACAAATGAACTCTGAAAATGTTCAAAGTTGGCATGCTATCATCATTTCACCCACATAGCATGTGTTAAAAAGTTGAGAGGGCTACGACAAAAACTGGATGCACTTCGTGTAAAAAACGGACAATCTCTCTCGAAGTATCAGGGTTTCGAACGAGAACTCATCTCTTACAAAGGGATCTCATTTTTTTGAACTTATTTGATCTCCATACTTTTTGTGTGTTCAAAATGCACCATTCAAAGGCACATCACAAAATTTCAACAATTTCTCACTTCAGTTGGTATATTTCGTGCATTTACTTTGTTTTTTGACCTAGTTGACCCTGAAATTGAAAAGCACTACAAATGAACTCTGAAAATGTTGAAAGTTGGCATGCTATCATCATTTCACCCACATAGCATGTGTTAAAAAGTTGAGAGGGCTACGACAAAAACTGGATGCACTTCGTGTACAAAACGGACAATCTCTCTCGAAGTATGAGGGTTTCGAACGAGAACTCATCTCTTACAAAGGGATTTCATTTTTTTAACGTATTTGAACTCCATACTTTTTGTGTGATCAAAATGCACCATTCAAAGGCACATCACAAAATTTCAACAATTTCTGACTTCATTTGGTATGTTTCGTGGATTTACTTTTTTTTTTGAGCTAGTTGACCCTGAAATTGAAAAGCACTACAAATGAACTCTGAAAATGTTGAAAGTTGGCATGCTATCATCATTTCACCCACATAGGATGTGTTACAAAGTTGAGAGTGCTACGACAAAAACTGGATGCACTCCGTGTACAAAACGGACAATCTCTCTCGAAGTATCAGGGTTTCGAACGAGAACTCATCTCTTACAAAGGGATTTCATTTTTTTGAACTTATTTGAACTCCATACTTTTTGTGTGTTCAAAATGCACCATTCAAAGGCACATCACAAAATTTCAACAATTTCTGACTTCATTTGGTATATTTCGTGGATTTACTTTTTTTTGAGCTAGTTGACCCTGAGATTGAAAAGCACTACAAATGAACTCTGAAAATGTTCAAAGTTGGCATGCTATCATCATTTCACCCACATAGCATGTGTTAAAAAGTCGAGAGGGCTACGACAAAAACTGGATGCACTCCGTGTACAAAACGGACAATCTCTCTCGAAGTATCACGGTTTCGAACGAGAACTCATCTCTTACAAAGTGATTTCAATTTTTTGAACTTATTTGAACTCCATACTTTTTGTGTGTTCAAAATGCACCATTCAAAGGCACATCACAAAATTTCAACAATTTCTGACTTCATTTGGTATATTTCGTGGATTTACTTATTTTTTGAGCTAGTTAACCCTGAAATTGAAAAGCACTACAAATGAACTCTGAAAATGTTGAAAGTTGGCATGCTATCATCATTTCACCCACATAGCATGTGTTAAAAAGTTGAGAGGGCTACGACAAAAACTGGATGCACTCCGTGTACAAAACGGACAATCTCTCTCGAAGTATCAGGGTTTCGAACGAGAACTCATCTCTTACAAAGTGATTTCATTTTTTTGAACTTATTTGACCTCGATACTTTTTGTGTGTTCAAAATGCACCATTCAAAGGCACATCACAAAATTTCAACAATTTCTGACTTCATTTGGTATATTTCGTGCATTTACTTATTTTTTGGAGCTAGTTGACCCTGAAATTGAAAATCACTACAAATGAACTCTGAAAATGTTGAATGTTGGCATGCTATCATCATTTCACCCACATAGCATGTGTTAAAAAGTTGAGAGGGCTACAACAAAAACTGGATGCACTTCGTGTACAAAACGGACAATCTCTCTCGAAGTATCAGGGTTTCGAACGAGAACTCATCTCTTACAAAGGGATTACATTTTTTTGAACTTATTTGAACTCCATACTTTTTGTGTGTTCAAAATGCACCATTCAAAGGCACATCACAAAATTTCAACAATTTCTGACTTCATTTGGTATATTTCGTGGATTTACTTTTTTTTTGAGCTAGTTGACCCTGAAATTGAAAAGCACTACAAATGAACTCTGAAAATGTTCAAAGTTGGCATCCTATCATCATTTCACCCACATAGCATGTGTTAAAAAGTTGAGAGGGCTACGACAAAAACTGGATGCACTTCGTGTAAAAAACGGACAATCTCTCTCGAAGTATCAGGGTTTCGAACGAGAACTCATCTCTTACAAAGGGATCTCATTTTTTTGAACTTATTTGATCTCCATACTTTTTGTGTGTTCAAAATGCACCATTCAAAGGCACATCACAAAATTTCAACAATTTCTCACTTCAGTTGGTATATTTCGTGCATTTACTTTGTTTTTTGACCTAGTTGACCCTGAAATTGAAAAGCACTACAAATGAACTCTGAAAATGTTGAAAGTTGGCATGCTATCATCATTTCACCCACATAGCATGTGTTAAAAAGTTGAGAGGGCTACGACAAAAACTGGATGCACTTCGTGTACAAAACGGACAATCTCTCTCGAAGTATGAGGGTTTCGAACGAGAACTCATCTCTTACAAAGGGATTTCATTTTTTTAACGTATTTGAACTCCATACTTTTTGTGTGATCAAAATGCACCATTCAAAGGCACATCACAAAATTTCAACAATTTCTGACTTCATTTGGTATGTTTCGTGGATTTACTTTTTTTTTGAGCTAGTTGACCCTGAAATTGAAAAGCACTACAAATGAACTCTGAAAATGTTGAAAGTTGGCATGCTATCATCATTTCACCCACATAGGATGTGTTACAAAGTTGAGAGTGCTACGACAAAAACTGGATGCACTCCGTGTACAAAACGGACAATCTCTCTCGAAGTATCAGGGTTTCGAACGAGAACTCATCTCTTACAAAGGGATTTCATTTTTTTGAACTTATTTGAACTCCATACTTTTTGTGTGTTCAAAATGCACCATTCAAAGGCACATCACAAAATTTCAACAATTTCTGACTTCATTTGGTATATTTCGTGGATTTACTTTTTTTTGAGCTAGTTGACCCTGAGATTGAAAAGCACTACAAATGAACTCTGAAAATGTTCAAAGTTGGCATGCTATCATCATTTCACCCACATAGCATGTGTTAAAAAGTCGAGAGGGCTACGACAAAAACTGGATGCACTCCGTGTACAAAACGGACAATCTCTCTCGAAGTATCACGGTTTCGAACGAGAACTCATCTCTTACAAAGTGATTTCAATTTTTTGAACTTATTTGAACTCCATACTTTTTGTGTGTTCAAAATGCACCATTCAAAGGCACATCACAAAATTTCAACAATTTCTGACTTCATTTGGTATATTTCGTGGATTTACTTATTTTTTGAGCTAGTTAACCCTGAAATTGAAAAGCACTACAAATGAACTCTGAAAATGTTGAAAGTTGGCATGCTATCATCATTTCACCCACATAGCATGTGTTAAAAAGTTGAGAGGGCTACGACAAAAACTGGATGCACTCCGTGTACAAAACGGACAATCTCTCTCGAAGTATCAGGGTTTCGAACGAGAACTCATCTCTTACAAAGTGATTTCATTTTTTTGAACTTATTTGACCTCGATACTTTTTGTGTGTTCAAAATGCACCATTCAAAGGCACATCACAAAATTTCAACAATTTCTGACTTCATTTGGTATATTTCGTGCATTTACTTATTTTTTGGAGCTAGTTGACCCTGAAATTGAAAATCACTACAAATGAACTCTGAAAATGTTGA
The DNA here is from genome assembly GCF_904849725.1 of Hordeum vulgare subsp. vulgare. Lineage (NCBI taxonomy): Eukaryota > Viridiplantae > Streptophyta > Magnoliopsida > Poales > Poaceae > Hordeum > Hordeum vulgare. Next base: position 18,889,904 of record NC_058518.1, read on the forward strand.
ATGTTGGCATGCTATCATCATTTCACCCACATAGCATGTGTTAAAAAGTTGAGAGGGCTACAACAAAAACTGGATGCACTTCGTGTACAAAACGGACAATCTCTCTCGAAGTATCAGGGTTTCGAACGAGAACTCATCTCTTACAAAGGGATTTCATTTTTTTGAACTTATTTGAACTCCATACTTTTTGTGTGTTCAAAATGCACCATTCAAAGGCACATCACAAAATTTCAACAATTTCTGACTTCATTTGGTATATTTCGTGGATTTACTTTTTTTTTGAGCTAGTTGACCCTGAAATTGAAAAGCACTACAAATGAACTTTGAAAATGTTCAAAGTTGGCATGCTATCATCATTTCACCCACATAGCATGTGTTAAAAAGTTGAGAGGGCTACGACCAAAACTGGATGCACTTCGTGTAAAAAACGGACAATCTCTCTCGAAGTATCAGGGTTTCGAACGAGAACTCATCTCTTACAAAGGGATCTCATTTTTTTGAACTTATTTGATCTCCATACTTTTTGTGTGTTCAAAATGCACCATTCAAAGGCACATCACAAAATTTCAACAATTTCTCACTTCAGTTGGTATATTTCGTGCATTTACTTTGTTTTTTGACCTAGTTGACCCTGAAATTGAAAAGCACTACAAATGAACTCTGAAAATGTTGAAAGTTGGCATGCTATCATCATTTCACCCACATAGCATGTGTTAAAAAGTTGAGAGGGCTACGACAAAAACTGGATGCACTTCGTGTACAAAACGGACAATCTCTCTCGAAGTATGAGGGTTTCGAACGAGAACTCATCTCTTACAAAGGGATTTCATTTTTTTAACGTATTTGAACTCCATACTTTTTGTGTGATCAAAATGCACCATTCAAAGGCACATCACAAAATTTCAACAATTTCTGACTTCATTTGGTATGTTTCGTGGATTTACTTTTTTTTTTGAGCTAGTTGACCCTGAAATTGAAAAGCACTACAAATGAACTCTGAAAATGTTGAAAGTTGGCATGCTATCATCATTTCACCCACATAGGATGTGTTACAAAGTTGAGAGTGCTACGACAAAAACTGGATGCACTCCGTGTACAAAACGGACAATCTCTCTCGAAGTATCAGGGTTTCGAACGAGAACTCATCTCTTACAAAGGGATTTCATTTTTTTGAACTTATTTGAACTCCATACTTTTTGTGTGTTCAAAATGCACCATTCAAAGGCACATCACAAAATTTCAACAATTTCTGACTTCATTTGGTATATTTCGTGGATTTACTTTTTTCTGAGCTAGTTGACCCTGAGATTGAAAAGCACTACAAATGAACTCTCAAAATGTTCAAAGTTGGCATGCTATCATCATTTCACCCACATAGCGTGTGTTAAAAAGTTGAGAGGGCTACGACAAAAACTGGATGCACTCCGTGTACAAAACGGACAATCTCTCTCGAAGTATCAGGGTTTCGAACGAGAACTCATCTCTTACAAAGGGATTTCATTTTTTTGAACTTATTTGAACTCCATACTTTTGGTGTGTTCAAAATGCACCATTCAAAGGCACATCACAAAATTTGAACAATTTCTGACTTCATTTGGTATATTTCGTGGATTTACTTTTTTTTGAGCTAGTTGACCCTGAGATTGAAAAGCACTACAAATGAACTCTGAAAATGTTCAAAGTTGGCATGCTATCATCATTTCACCCACATAGCATGTGTTAAAAAGTCGAGAGGGTTACGACAAAAACTGGGTGCACTCCGTGTACAAAACGGACAATCTCTCTCGAAGTATCAGGGTTTCGAACGAGAACTCATCTCTTACAAAGGGATTTCAATTTTTTGAACTTATTTGAACTCCATACTTTTTGTGTGTTCAAAATGCACCATTCAAAGGCACATCACAAAATTTCAAAAATTTCTGACTTCATTTGGTATATATCGTGGATTTACTTTTTTTTTGAGCTAGTTAACCCTGAAATTGAAAAGCACTACAAATGAACTCTGAAAATGTTCAAAGTTGGCATGCTATCATCATTTCACCCACATAGCATGTGTTAAAAAGTTGAGAGGGCTACGACAAAAACTGGATGCACTCCGTGTACAAAACGGACAATCTCTCTCGAAGTATCAGGGTTTCGAACGAGAACTCATCTCTTACAAAGTGATTTCATTTTTTTGAACTTATTTGACCTCGATACTTTTTGTGTGTTCAAAATGCACCATTCGAAGGCACATCACAAAATTTCAACAATTTCTGACTTCATTTGGTATATTTCATGCATTTACTTATTTTTTGGAGCTAGTTGACCCTGAAATTGAAAATCACTACAAATGAACTCTGAAAATGTTGAAAGTTGGCATGCTATCATCATTTCACCCACATAGCATGTGTTAAAAAGTTGAGAGGGCTACAACAAAAACTGGATGCACTTCGTGTACAAAACGGACAATCTCTCTCGAAGTATCAGGGTTTCGAACGAGAACTCATCTCTTACAAAGGGATCTCATTTTTTTGAACTTATTTGATCTCCATACTTTTTGTGTGTTCAAAATGCACCATTCAAAGGCACATCACAAAATTTCAACAATTTCTCACTTCAGTTGGTATATTTCGTGCAGTTACTTTGTTTTTTGACCTAGTTGACCCCGAAATTGAAAAGCACTACAAATGAACTCTGAAAATGTTGAAAGTTGGCATGCTATCATCATTTCACCCACATAGCATGTGTTAAAAAGTTGAGAGGGCTATGACAAAAACTGGATGCACTTCGTGTACAAAACGGACAATCTCTCTCGAAGTATGAGGGTTTCGAACGAGAACTCATCTCTTACAAAGGGATTTCATTTTTTTAATGTATTTCAACTCCATACTTTTTGTGTGTTCAAAATGCACCATTCAAAGGCACATCACAAAATTTCAACAATTTCTGACTTCATTTGGTATGTTTCGTGGATTTACTTTTTTTTTTGAGCTAGTTGACCCTGAAATTGAAAAGCACTACAAATGAACTCTGAAAATGTTCAAAGTTGGCATGCTATCATCATTTCACCCACATAGCATGTGTTACAAAGTTGAGAGTGCTACGACAAAAACTGGATGCACTCCGTGTACAAAACGGACAATCTCTCTCGAAGTATCAGGGTTTCGAACGAGAACTCATCTCTTACAAAGGGATTTCATTTTTTTGAACTTATTTGAACTCCATACTTTTTGTGTGTTCAAAATGCACCATTCAAAGGCACATCACAAAATTTCAACAATTTCTGACTTCATTTGGTATATTTCGTGGATTTACTTTTTTTTGAGCTAGTTGACCCTGAGATTGAAAAGCACTACAAATGAACTCTCAAAATGTTCAAAGTTGGCATGCTATCATCATTTCACCCACATAGCGTGTGTTAAAAAGTTGAGAGGGCTACGACAAAAACTGGATGCACTCCGTGTACAAAACGGACAATCTCTCTCGAAGTATCAGGGTTTCGAACGAGAACTCATCTCTTACAAAGGGATTTCATTTTTTTGAACTTATTTGAACTCCATACTTTTTGTGTGTTCAAAATGCACCATTCAAAGGCACATCACAAAATTTCAACAATTTCTGACTTCATTTGGTATATTTCGTGGATTTACTTTTTTTTGAGCTAGTTAACCCTGAAATTGAAAAGCACTACAAATGAACTCTGAAAATGTTCAAAGTTGGCATGCTATCATCATTTCACCCACATAGCATGTGTTAAAAAGTTGAGAGGGCTACGACAAAAACTGGATGCACTCCGTGTACAAAACGGACAATCTCTCTCGAAGTATCAGGGTTTCGAACGAGAACTCATCTCTTACAAAGTGATTTCATTTTTTTGAACTTATTTGACCTCCATAATTTTTGTGTGTTCAAAATGCACCATTCAAAGGCACATCACAAAATTTCAACAATTTCTGACTTCATTTGGTATATTTCGTGCATTTACTTATTTTTTGGAGCTAGTTGACCCTGAAATTGAAAATCACTACAAATGAACTCTGAAAATATTGAAAGTTGGCATGCTATCATCATTTCACCCACATAGCATGTGTTAAAAAGTTGAGAGGGCTACAACAAAAACTGGATGCAGTTCGTGTACAAAACGGACAATCTCTCTCGAAGTATCACGGTTTCGAACGAGAACTCATCTCTTACAAAGGGATTTCATTTTTTTGAACTTATTTGAACTCCATACTTTTTGTGTGTTCAAAATGCACCATTCAAAGGCACATCACAAAATTTCAACAATTTCTGACTTCATTTGGTATATTTCGTGGATTTACTTTTTTTTTTGAGCTAGTTGACCCTGAAATTGAAAAGCACTACAAATGAACTCTGAAAATGTTCAAAGTTGGCATGCTATCATCATTTCACCCACATAGCATGTGTTAAAAAGTTGAGAGGGCTACGACAAAAACTGGATGCACTTCGTGTAAAAAACGGACAATCTCTCTCGAAGTATTAGGGTTGCGAACGAGAACTCATCTCTTACAAAGGGATCTCATTTTTTTGAACTTATTCGATCTCCATACTTTTTGTGTGTTCAAAATGCACCATTCAAAGGCACATCACAAAATTTCAACAATTTCTCACTTCATTTGGTATATTTCGTGCATTTACTTTGTTTTTTGACCTAGTTGACCCTGAAATTGAAAAGCACTACAAATGAACTCTAAAAATGTTGAAAGTTGGCATGCTATCATCATTTCACCCACATAGCATGTGTTAAAAAGTTGAGAGGGCTACGACAAAAACGGGATGCACTTCGTGTACAAAATGGACAATCTCTCTCGAAGTATGAGGGTTTCGAACGAGAACTCATCTCTTACAAAGGGATTTCATTTTTTTAACGTATTTGAACTCCATACTTTTTGTGTGTTCAAAATGCACCATTCAAAGGCACATCACAAAATTTCAACAATTTCTGACTTCATTTGGTATGTTTCGTGGATTTACTTTTTTTTTTTTGAGCTAGTTGACCCTGAAATTGAAAAGCACTACAAATGAACTCTGAAAATGTTGAAAGTTGGCATGCTATCATCATTTCACCCACATAGCATGTGTTACAAAGTTGAGAGCGCTACGACAAAAACTGGATGCACTCCGTGTACAAAACGGACAATCTCTCTCGAAGTATCAGGGTTTCGAACGAGAACTCATCTCTTACAAAGGGATTTCATTTTTTTGAACTTATTTGAACTCCATACTTTTTGTGTGTTCAAAATGCACCATTCAAAGGCACATCACAAAATTTCAACAATTTCTGACTTCATTTGGTATATTTCGTGGATTTACTTTTTTTTGAGCTAGTTAACCCTGAAATTGAAAAGCACTACAAATGAACTCTGAAAATGTTCAAAGTTGGCATGCTATCATCATTTCACCCACATAGCATGTGTTAAAAAGTTGAGGGGGCTACGACAAAAACTGGATGCACTTCGTGTAAAAAACGGACAATCTCTCTCGAAGTATTAGGGTTTCAAACGAGAACTCATCTCTTACAAAGGGATCTCATTTTTTTGAACTTATTTGATCTCCATACTTTTTGTGTGTTCAAAATGCACCATTCAAAGGCACATCACAAAATTTCAACAATTTCTCACTTCATTTGGTATATTTCGTGCATTTACTTTGTTTTTTGACCTAGTTGACCCTGAAGTTGAAAAGCTCTACAAATGAACTCTGAAAATGTTGAAAGTTGGCATGCTATCATCATTTCACCCACATAGCATGTGTTAAAAAGTTGAGAGGGCTACGACAAAAACTGGATGCACTTCGTGTACAAAACGGACAATCTCTCTCGAAGTATGAGGGTTTCGAACGAGAACTCATCTCTTACAAAGGGATTTCATTTTTTTAACGTATTTGAACTCCATACTTTTTGTGTGTTCAAAATGCACCATTCAAAGGCACATCACAAAATTTCAACAATTTCTGACTTCATTTGGTATGTTTCGTGGATTTACTTTTTTTTTGAGCTAGTTGACCCTGAAATTGAAAAGCACTACAAATGAACTCTGAAAATGTTCAAAGTTGGCATGCTATCATCATTTCACCAACATAGCATGTGTTACAAAGTTGAGAGCGCTACGACAAAAACTGGATGCACTCCGTGCACAAAACGGACAATCTCTCTCGAAGTATCAGGGTTTCGAACGAGAACTCATCTCTTACAAAGGGATTTCATTTTTTTGAACTTATTTGAACTCCATACTTTTTGTGTGTTCAAAATGCACCATTCAAAGGCACATCACAAAATTTCAACAATTTCTGACTTCATTTGGTATATTTCGTGGATTTACTTTTTTTTGAGCTAGTTAACCCTGAAATTGAAAAGCACTACAAATGAACTCTGAAAATGTTCAAAGTTGGCATGCTATCATCATTTCACCCACATAGCATGTGTTAAAAAGTTGAGGGGGCTACGACAAAAACTGGATGCACTTCGTGTAAAAAACGGACAATCTCTCTCGAAGTATTAGGGTTTCAAACGAGAACTCATCTCTTACAAAGGGATCTCATTTTTTTGAACTTATTTGATCTCCATACTTTTTGTGTGTTCAAAATGCACCATTCAAAGGCACATCACAAAATTTCAACTATTTCTCACTTCATTTGGTATATTTCGTGCATTTACTTTGTTTTTTGACCTAGTTGACCCTGAAGTTGAAAAGCACTACAAATGAACTCTGAAAATGTTGAAAGTTGGCATGCTATCATCATTTCACCCACATAGCATGTGTTAAAAAGTTGAGAGGGCTACGACAAAAACTGGATGCACTTCGTGTACAAAACGGACAATCTCTCTCGAAGTATGAGGGTTTCGAACGAGAACTCATCTCTTACAAAGGGATTTCATTTTTTTAACGTATTTGAACTCCATACTTTTTGTGTGTTCAAAATGCACCATTCAAAGGCACATCACAAAATTTCAACAATTTCTGACTTCATTTGGTATGTTTCGTGGATTTACTTTTTTTTTGAGCTAGTTGACCCTGAAATTGAAAAGCACTACAAATGAACTCTGAAAATGTTGAAAGTTGGCATGCTATCATCATTTCACCAACATAGCATGTGTTACAAAGTTGAGAGCGCTACGACAAAAACTGGATGCACTCCGTGCACAAAACGGACAATCTCTCTCGAAGTATCAGGGTTTCGAACGAGAACTCATCTCTTACAAAGGGATTTCATTTTTTTGAACTTATTTGAACTCCATACTTTTTGTGTATTCAAAATGCACCATTCAAAGGCACATCACAAAATTTCAACAATTTCTGACTTCATTTGGCATATTTCGTGGATTTACTTTTTTTTGAGCTAGTTGACCCTGAAATTGAAAAGCACTACAAATGAACTCTGAAAATGTTCAAAGTTGGCATGCTATCATCATTTCACCAACATAGCATGTGAGTTGAGAGGGCTACGACAAAAACTGGATGCACTCCGTGTACAAAACGGACAATCTCTCTCGAAGTATCAGGGTTTCGAACGAGAACTCATCTCTTACAAAGGGATTTCATTCTTTTAACTTATTTGAACTCCATACTTTTTTTGTGTTCAAAATGCACCATTCAAAGGCACATCACAAAATTTCAAAAATTTCTGACTTCATTTGGTATATTTCGTGGATTTACTTTTTTTGAGCTAGTTGACCCTGAGATTGAAAAGCACTACAAATGAACTCTGAAAATGTTCAAAGTTGGCATGCTATCATCATTTCACCCACATAGCATGTGTTAAAAAGTTGAGAGGGCTACGACAAAAACTGGATGCACTCCGTGTACAAAACGGACAATCTCTCTCGAAGTATCAGGGTTTCGAACGAGAACTCATCTCTTACAAAGGGATTTCATTTTTTTGAACTTATTTGAACTCCATACTTTTTGTGTGTTCAAAATGCACCATTCAAAGGCACATCACAAAATTTCAACAATTTCTGACTTCATTTGGTATATTTCGTGGATTTACTTTTTTTTGAGCTAGTTAACCCTGAAATTGAAAAGCACTACAAATGAACTCTGAAAATGTTCAAAGTTGGCATGCTATCATCATTTCACCCACATAGCATGTGTTAAAAAGTTGAGAGGGCTACGACAAAAACTGGATGCACTCCGTGTACAAAACGGACAATCTCTCTCGAAGTATCAGGGTTTCGAACGAGAACTCATCTCTTACAAAGTGATTTCTTTTTTTTGAACTTATTTGAACTCCATACTTTTTGTGTATTCAAAATGCACCATTCAAAGGCACATCACAAAATTTCAACAATTTCTGACTTCATTTGGCATATTTCGTGGATTTACTTTTTTTTGAGCTATTTGACCCTGAAATTGAAAAGCACTACAAATGAACTCTGAAAATGTTCAAAGTTGGCATGCTATCATCATTTCACCCACATAGCATGTGTTAAAAAGTTGAGAGGGCTACGACAAAAACTGGATGCACTCCGTGTACAAAACGGACAATCTCTCTCGAAGTATCAGGGTTTCGAACGAGAACTCATCTCTTACAAAGGGATTTCATTCTTTTAACTTATTTGAACTCCATACTTTTTTTGTGTTCAAAATGCACCATTCAAAGGCACATCACAAAATTTCAACAATTTCTGACTTCATTTGGTATATTTCGTGGATTTACTTTTTTTTGAGCTAGTAGACCCTGAGATTGAAAAGCACTACAAATGAACTCTGAAAATGTTCAAAGTTGGCATGCTATCATCATTTCACCCACATAGCATGTGTTAAAAAGTTGAGAGGGCTACGACAAAAACTGGATGCACTCCGTGTACAAAACGGACAATCTCTCTCGAAGTATGAGGGTTTCGAACGAGAACTCATCTCTTACAAAGGGATTTCATTTTTTTGAACTTATTTGAACTCCATACTTTTTGTGTGTTCAAAATGCACCATTCAAAGGCACATCACAAAATTTCAACAATTTATGACTTCATTTGGTATATTTCGTGGATTTACTTTTTTTTTAGCTAGTTAACCCTGAAATTGAAAAGCACTACAAATGAACTCTGAAAATGTTCAAAGTTGGCATGCTATCATCATTTCACCCACATAGCATGTGTTAAAAAGTTGAGAGGGCTACGACAAAAACTGGATGCACTCCGTGTACAAAACGGACAATCTCTCTCGAAGTATCAGGGTTTCGAACGAGAACTCATCTCTTACAAAGTGATTTCATTTTTTTGAACTTATTTGACCTCCATAATTTTTGTGTGTTCAAAATGCACCATTCAAAGGCACATCACAAAATTTCAACAATTTCTGACTTCATTTGGTATATTTCGTGCATTTACTTATTTTTTGGAGCTAGTTGACCCTGAAATTAAAAATCACTACAAATGAACTCTGAAAATAGTGACAGTTGGCATGCTATCATCATTTCACCCACATAGCATGTGTTAAAAAGTTGAGAGGGCTACAACAAAAACTGGATGCAGTTCGTGTACAAAACGGACAATCTCTCTCGAAGTATCAGGGTTTCGAACGAGAACTCATCTCTTACAAAGGGATTTCATTTTTTTGAACTTATTTGAACTCCATACTTTTTGTGTGTTCAAAATGCACCATTCAAAGGCACATCACAAAATTTCAACAATTTCTGACTTCATTTGGTATATTTCGTGGATTTACTTTTTTTTTGAGCTAGTTGACCCTGAAATTGAAAAGCACTACAAATGAACTCTGAAAATGTTCAAAGTTGGCATGCTATCATCATTTCACCCACATAGCATGTGTTAAAAAGTTGAGAGGGCTACGACAAAAACTGGATGCACTTCGTGTACAAAACGGACAATCTGTCTCGAAGTATGAGGGTTTCGAACGAGAACTCATCTCTTACAAAGGGATTTCATTTTTTTAACGTATTTGAACTCCATACTTTTTGTGTGTTCAAAATGCACCATTCAAAGGCACATCACAAAATTTCAACAATTTCTGACTTCATTTGGTATGTTTCGTGGATTTACTTTTTTTTTTGAGCTAGTTGACCCTGAAATTGAAAAGCACTACAAATGAACTCTGAAAATGTTCAAAGTTGGCATGCTATCATCATTTCACCCACATAGCATGTGTTAAAAAGTTGAGAGGGCTACGACAAAAACTGGATGCACTCCGTGTACAAAACGGACAATCTCTCTCGAAGTATCAGGGTTTCGAACGAGAACTCATCTCTTACAAAGGGATTTCATTTTTTTGAACTTGTTTGAACTCCATACTTTTTGTGTGTTCAAAATGCACCATTCAAAGGCACATCACAAAATTTCAACAATTTCTGACTTCATTTCGTATATTTCGTGGATTTACTTTTTTTTGAGCTAGTTGACCCTGAGATTGAAAAGCACTACAAATAAACTCTGAAAATGTTCAAAGTTGGCATGCTATCATCATTTCACCCACATAGCATGTGTTAAAAAGTTGAGAGGGCTACGATTAAAACTGGATGCACTCCGTGTACAAAACGGACAATCTCTCTCGAAGTATCAGGGTTTCGAACGAGAACACATCTCTTACAAAGGGATTTCATTTTTTTTAACGTATTTGAACTCCATACTTTTTGTGTGTTCAAAATGCACCATTCAAAGGCACATCACAAAATTTCAACAATTTCTGACTTCATTTGGTATGTTTCGTGGATTTACTTTTTTTTTGAGCTAGTTGACCCTGAAATTGAAAAGCACTACAAATGAACTCTCAAAAAGTTGAAAGTTGGCATGCTATCATCATTTCACCCACATAGCATGTGCTACAAAGTTGAGAGGGCTATGACAAAAACTGGATGCACTCCGTGTACAAAACGGACAATCTCTCTCGAAGTATCAGGGTTTCGAACGAGAACTCATCTCTTACAAAGGGATTTCATTTTTTGAACTTATTTGAACTCCATACTTTTTGTGTGTTCAAAATGCACCATTCAAAGGCACATCACAGAATTTCAACAATTTCTGACTTCATTTGGTATATTTCGTGGATTTACTTTTTTTTTCCAGCTAGTTGACCCTGAAATTGAAAAGCACTACAAATGAACTCTGAAAATGTTCAAAGTTGGCATTCTATCATCATTTCTCCCACATAGCATGTGTTAAAAAGTTGAGATGGCTACGACAAAAACTGGATGCACTTCGTGTACAAAACGGACAATCTCTCTCGAAGTATCAGGGTTTCGAACGAGAACTCATCTCTTACAAAGGGATCTCATTTTTTTGAACTTATTTGATCTCCATACTTTTTGTGCGTTCAAAATGCACCATTCAAAGGCACATCACAAAATTTCAACAATTTCTCACTTCATTTGGTATATTTCCTGCATTTACTTTGTTTTTTGAGCTAGTTGACCCTGAAATTGAAAAGCACTAGAAATGAACTCTGAAAATGTTGAAAGTTGGCATGCTATCATCATTTCACCCACATAGCATGTGTTAAAAAGTTGAGAGGGCTATGACAAAAACTGGATGCACTTCGTGTACAAAACGGACAATCTCTCTCGAAGTATGAGGGTTTCGAACGAGAACTCATCTCTTACAAAGGGATTTCATTTTTTTAACGTATTTGAACTCCATACTTTTTGTGTGTTCAAAATGCACCATTCAAAGGCACATCACAAAATTTCAACAATTTCTGACTTCATTTGGTATGTTTCGTGGATTTACTTTTTTTTTTGAGCTAGTTGACCCTGAAATTGAAAAGCACTACAAATGAACTCTCAAAAAGTTGAAAGTTGGCATGCTATCATCATTTCACCCACATAGCATGTGCTACAAAGTTGAGAGGGCTATGACAAAAACTGGATGCACTCCGTGTACAAAACGGACAATCTCTCTCGAAGTATCAGGGTTTCGAACGAGAACTCATCTCTTACAAAGGGATTTCATTTTTTGAACTTATTTGAACTCCAAACTTTTTGTGTGTTCAAAATGCACCATTCAAAGGCACATCACAAAATTTCAACAATTTCTGACTTCATTTGGTATATTTCGTGGATTTACTTTTTTTTCCAGCTAGTTGACCCTGAAATTGAAAAGCACTACAAATGAACTCTGAAAATGTTCAAAGTTGGCATCCTATCATCATTTCACCCACATAGCATTTGTTAAAAAGTTGAGAGGGCTACGACAAAAACTGGATGCACTTCGTGTACAAAACGGACAATCTCTCTCGAAGTATCAGGGTTTCGAACGAGAACTCATCTCTTACAAAAGGGATTTCATTTTTTTAACTTATTTGAACTCCATACTTTTTGTGTATTCAAAATGCACCATTCAAAGGCACATCACAAAATTTCAACAATTTCTGACTTCTTTTGGTATATTTCGTGCATTTACTTATTTTTTTTGAGGTAGTTGACCCTGAAATTGAAAAGCACTACAAATGAACTCTGAAACTGGATGCACTTCGACAAAAACTAGATGCACTTCGTGTACAAAACGGACAATCTCTCTCGAAGTATGAGGGTTTCGAACGAGAACTCATCTCTTACAAAGGGATCTCATTTTTTTTGAACTTATTTGATCTCCATACTTTTTGTGTGTTCAAAATGCACCATTCAAAGGCACATCACAAAATTTCAACAATTTCTCACTTCATTTGGTATATTTCGTGCATTTACTTTGTTTTTTGAGCTAGTTGACCCTGAAATTGAAAAGCACTAGAAATGAACTCTGAAAATGTTGAAAGTTGGCATGCTATCATCATTTCACCCACATAGCATGTGTTAAAAAGTTGAGAGGGCTACAACAAAAACTGGATGCATTCGTGTACAAAACGGACAATCTCACTCGAAGTATTTGGGTTTCGAACGAGAACTCATCTCTTACAAAGGGATTTCATTTTTTTAACGTATTTGAACTCCATACTTTTTGTGTGTTCAAAATGCACCATTCAAAGGCACATCACAAAATTTCAACAATTTCTGACTTCATTTGGTATGTTTCGTGCATTTACTTATTTTTTGGAGCTAGTTGACCCTGAAATTGAAAATCACTACAAATGAACTCTGAAAATGTTGAAAGTTGGCATGCTATCATCATTTCACCCACATAGCATGTGTTACAAAGTTGAGAGGGCTACGACAACAACTGGATGCACTCCGTGTACAAAACGGACAATCTCTCCCGAAGTATCAGTGTTTCGAACGAGAACTCATCTCTTACAAAGGGATTTCATTTTTTTGAACTTATATGAACTCCATACTTTTTGTGTGTTCAAAATGCACCATTCAAAGGCACATCACAAAATTTCAACAATTTCTGACTTCATTTGGTATATTTCGTGCATTTACTTATTTGTTTTGAGCTAGTTGACCCTGAAATTGAAAAGCACTACGAATGAACTCTGAAACTGGATGCACTTCGTGTACAAAACGGACAATCTCTCTCGAAGTATCAGGGTTTCGAACGAGAACTCATCTCTTACAGAGGGATCTCATTTTTTTGAACTTATTTGATCTCCATAATTTTTGTGCGTTCAAAATGCACCATTCAAAGGCACATCACAAAATTTCAACAATTTCTCACTTCATTTGGTATATTTCGTGCATTTACTTTGTTTTTTGAGCTAGTTGACCCTGAAATTGAAAAGCACTAGAAATGAACTCTGAAAATGTTGAAAGTTGGCATGCTATCATCATTTCACCCACATAGCATGTGTTAAAAAGTTGAGAGGGCTACGACAAAAACTGGATGCACTTCGTGTACAAAACGGACAATCTCTCTCGAAGTATGAGGGTTTCGAACGAGAACTCATCTCTTACAAAGGGATTTCATTTTTTTAACGTATTTGAACTCCATACTTTTTGTGTCTTCAAAATGCACCATTCGAAGGCACATCACAAAATTTCAACAATTTCTGACTTCATTTGCTATGTTTCGTGGATTTACTTTTTTTTGAGCTAGTTGACCCTGAAATTGAAAAGCACTACAAATGAACTCTAAAAAAGTTGAAAGTTGGCATGCTATCATCATTTCACCCACATAGCATGTGCTACAAAGTTGAGAGGGCTATGACAAAAACTGGATGCACTCCGTGTACAAAACGGATAATCTCTCTCGAAGTATCAGGCCTTCGAACGAGAACTCATCTCTTACAAAGGGATTTCATTTTTTGAACTTATTTGAACTCCATACTTTTTGTGTGTTCAAAAAGCACCATTCAAAAGCACATCACAAAATTTCAACAATTTCTGACTTCATTTGGTATATTTCGTGGATTTACTTTTTTTTGAGCTAGTTGACCCTGAAATTGAAAAGCACTACAAATGAACTCTGAAAATGTTCAAAGTTGGCATGCTATCATCATTTCACCCACATAGCATGTGTTAAAAAGTTGAGAGGGCTACGACAAAAACTGGATGCACTCCGTGTACAAAACGGACAATCTCTCTCGAAGTATCAGGGTTTCGAACGAGAACTCATCTCTTACAAAGGGATTTCATTTTTTTAACTTATTTGAACTCCATACTTTTGTCTGTGTTCAAAATGCACCATTCAAAGGCACATCACAAAATTTCAACATCTTCTGACTTCATTTGGTATGTTTCGTGGATTTACTTTTTTTTTGAGCTAGTTGACCCTGAAATTGAAAAGCACTACAAATGAACTCTGAAAATGTTGAAAGTTGGCATGCTATCATCATTTCACCCACAAAGCATGTGTTACAAAGTTGAGAGGGCTACGACAAAAACTGGATGCACTCCGTGTACAAAACGGACAATCTCTCTCGAAGTATCAGGGTTTCGAACGAGAACTCATCTCTTACAAAGGGATTTCATTTTTCTGAACTTATTTGAACTCCATACTTTTTGTGTGTTCAAAATGCACCATTCAAAGGCACATCACAAAATTTCAACAATTTCTGACTTCATTTGGTATATTTCGTGGATTTACTTTTTTTTTTGAGCTAGTTAACCCTGAAATTGAAATGCACTACAAATGAACTCTGAAAATGTTGAAAGTTGGCATGCTATCATCATTTCACCCACATAGCATGTGTTAAAAAGTTGAGAGGGCTACGACAAAAACTGGATGCACTCCGTGTACAAAACGGACAATCTCTCTCGAAGTATCACGGTTTCGAACGAGAACTCATCTCTTACAAAGGGATTTCATTTTTTTGAACTTATTTGACCTCCATACTTTTTGTGTGTTCAAAATGCACCACTCAAAGGCACATCACAAAATTTCAACAATTTCTGACTTCATTTGGTATATTTCGTGCATTTACTTATTTGTTTTGAGCTAGTTGACCCTGAAATTGAAAAGCACTACAAATGAACTCTCAAACTGGATGCACTTCGTGTAAAAAACGGACAATCTCTCTCGAAGTATCAGGGTTTCGAACGAGAACTCATCTCTTACAAAGGGATCTCATTTTTTTGAACTTATTTGATCTCCATACTTTTTGTGTGTTCAAAATGCACCATTCAAAGGCACATCACAAAATTTCAACAATTTCTGACTTCATTTGGTATATTTCGTGCATTTACTTATTTGTTTTGAGCTAGTTGACCCTGAAATTGAAAAGCACTACAAATGAACTCTCAAACTGGATGCACTTCGTGTACAAAACGGACAATCTCTCTCGAAGTATCAGGGTTTCGAACGAGAACTCATCTCTTACAAAGGGATCTCATTTTTTTGAACTTATTTGATCTCCATACTTTTTGTGTGTTCAAAATGCACCATTCAAAGGCACATCACAAAATTTCAACAATTTCTCACTTCATTTGGTATATTTCGTGCATTTACTTTGTTTTTTGAGCTAGTTGACCCTGAAATTGAAAAGCACTAGAAATGAACTCTGAAAATGTTGAAAGTTGGCATGCTATCATCATTTCTCCCACATAGCATGTGTTAAAAAGTTGAGAGGGCTACGACAAAAACTGGATGCACTCTGTGTACAAAACGGACAATCTCTCTCGAAGTATCAGGGTTTCGAACGAGAACTCATCTCTTACAAAGTGATTTCATTTTTTTGAACTTATTTGACCTCCATACTTTTTGTGTGTTCAAAATGCACCATTCAAAGGCACATCACAAAATTTCAACAATTTCTGACTTCATTTGGTATATTTCGTGCATTTACTTATTTTTTGGAGCTAGTTGACCCTGAAATTGAAGAGCACTACAAATGAACTCTGAAAATGTTGAAAGTTGGTATGCTATCATCATTTCACCCACATAGCATGTGTTACAAAGTTGAGAGGGCTACGACAAAAACTGGATGCACTCCGTGTACAAAACGGACAATCTCTCTCGAAGTATCAGGGTTTCGAACGAGAACTCATCTCTTACAAAGGGATTTCATTTTTCTGAACTTATTTGAACTCCATACTTTTTGTGTGTTCAAAATGCACCATTCAAAGGCACATCACAAAATTTCAACAATTTCTGACTTCATTTGGTATATTTCGTGGATTTACTTTTTTTTTGAGCTAGTTAACCCTGAAATTGAAAAGCACTACAAATGAACTCTGAAAATGTTGAAAGTTGGCATGCTATCATCATTTCACCCACATAGCATGTGTTAAAAAGTTGAGAGGGCTACGACAAAAACTGGATGCACTCCGTGTACAAAACGGACAATCTCTCTCGAAGTATCACGGTTTCGAACGAGAACTCATCTCTTACAAAGGGATTTCATTTTTTTGAACTTATTTGACCTCCATACTTTTTGTGTGTTCAAAATGCACCATTCAAAGGCACATCACAAAATTTCAACAATTTCTGACTTCATTTGGTATATTTCGTGCATTTACTTATTTGTTTTGAGCTAGTTGACCCTGAAATTGAAAAGCACTACAAATGAACTCTGAAACTGGATGCACTTCGTGTACAAAACGGACAATCTCTCTCGAAGTATCAGGGTTTCGAACGAGAACTCATCTCTTACAAAGGGATCTCATTTTTTTGAACTTATTTGATCTCCATACTTTTTGTGTGTTCAAAATGCACCATTCAAAGGCACATCACAAAATTTCAACAATTTCTCACTTCATTTGGTATATTTCGTGCATTTACTTTGTTTTTTGAGCTAGTTGACCCTGAAATTGAAAAGCACTAGAAATGAACTCTGAAAATGTTGAAAGTTGGCATGCTATCATCATTTCACCCACATAGCATGTGTTAAAAAGTTGAGAGGGCTACGACAAAAACTGGATGCACTCCGTGTACAAAACGGACAATCTCTCTCGAAGTATCAGGGTTTCGAACGAGAACTCATCTCTTACAAAGTGATTTCATTTTTTTGAACTTATTTGACCTCCATACTTTTTGTGTGTTCAAAATGCACCATTCAAAGGCACATCACAAAATTTCAACAATTTCTGACTTCATTTGGTATATTTCGTGCATTTACTTATTTTTTGGAGCTAGTTGACCCTGAAATTGAAAAGCACTACAAATGAACTCTGAAAATGTTGAAAGTTGGCATGCTATCATCATTTCACCCAAATAGCATGTGTTAAAAAGTTGAAATGGCTACGACAAAAACTGGATGCACTTCGTGTACAAAACGGACAATCTCTCTCGAAGTATCAAGGTTTCGAACGAGAACTCATCTCTTACAAAGGGATTTCATTTTTTTGAACTTATATGAACTCCATACTTTTTGTGTGTTCAAAATGCACCATTCAAAGGCACATCACAAAATTTCAACAATTTCTGACTTCATTTGGTATATTTCGTGGATTTACTTTTTTTGAGCTAGTTGACCCTGAAATCGAAAAGCACTACAAATGAACTCTGAAAATGTTGAAAGTTGGCATGCTATCATCATTTCACCCACATAGCATGTTATAAAAAGTTGAGAGGGCTACGACAAAAACTGGATGCACTTCGTGCACAAAACGGACAATCTCTCTCGAAGTATCAGGGTTTCGAACGAGAACTCATCTCTTACAAAGGGATTTCATTTTTTTAACTTATTTGAACTCCATACTTTTTGTGTGTCCAAAATGCACCATTCAAAGGCACATCACAAAATTTCAACAATTTCTGACTTCATTTGGTATATTTCGTGCATTTACTTATTTGTTTTGAGCTAGTTGACCCTGAAATTGAAAAGCACTACAAATGAACTCTGAAACTGGATGCACTTCGTGTACAAAACGGACAATCTCTCTCGAAGTATCAGGGTTTCGAACGAGAACTCATCTCTTACAAAGGGATCTCATTTTTTTGAACTTATTTGATCTCCATACTTTTTGTGTGTTCAAAATGCACCATTCAAAGGACATCACAAAATTTCAACAATTTCTCACTTCATTTGGTATATTTCGTGCATTTACTTTGTTTTTTGAGCTAGTTGACCCTGAAATTGAAAAGCACTAGAAATGAACTCTGAAAATGTTGAAAGTTGGCATGCTATCATCATTTCACCCACATAGCATGTGTTAAAAAGTTGAGAGGGCTACGACAAAAACTGGATGCACTCCGTGTACAAAACGGACAATCTCTCTCGAAGTATCAGGGTTTCGAACGAGAACTCATCTCTTACAAAGTGATTTCATTTTTTTGAACTTATTTGACCTCCATACTTTTTGTGTGTTCAAAATGCACCATTCAAAGGCACATCACAAAATTTCAACAATTTCTGACTTCATTTGGTATATTTCGTGCATTTACTTATTTTTTGGAGCTAGTTGACCCTGAAATTGAAAAGCACTACAAATGAACTCTGAAAATGTTGAAAGTTGGCATGCTATCATCATTTCACCCAAATAGCATGTGTTAAAAAGTTGAAATGGCTACGACAAAAACTGGATGCACTTCGTGTACAAAACGGACAATCTCTCTCGAAGTATCAAGGTTTCGAACGAGAACTCATCTCTTACAAAGGGATTTCATTTTTTTGAACTTATATGAACTCCATACTTTTTGTGTGTTCAAAATGCACCATTCAAAGGCACATCACAAAATTTCAACAATTTCTGACTTCATTTGGTATATTTCGTGGATTTACTTTTTTTGAGCTAGTTGACCCTGAAATCGAAAAGCACTACAAATGAACTCTGAAAATGTTGAAAGTTGGCATGCTATCATCATTTCACCCACATAGCATGTTATAAAAAGTTGAGAGGGCTACGACAAAAACTGGATGCACTTCGTGTACAAAACGGACAATCTCTCTCGAAGTATCAGGGTTTCGAACGAGAACTCATCTCTTACAAAGGGATTTCATTTTTTTAACTTATTTGAACTCCATACTTTTTGTGTGTCCAAAATGCACCATTCAAAGGCACATCACAAAATTTCAACAATTTCTGACTTCATTTGGTATATTTCGTGCATTTACTTATTTGTTTTGAGCTAGTTGACCCTGAAATTGAAAAGCACTACAAATGAACTCTGAAACTGGATGCACTTCGTGTACAAAACGGACAATCTCTCTCGAAGTATCAGGGTTTCGAACGAGAACTCATCTCTTACAAAGGGATCTCATTTTTTTGAACTTATTTGATCTCCATACTTTTTGTGTGTTCAAAATGCACCATTCAAAGGACATCACAAAATTTCAACAATTTCTCACTTCATTTGGTATATTTCGTGCATTTACTTTGTTTTTTGAGCTAGTTGACCCTGAAATTGAAAAGCACTAGAAATGAACTCTGAAAATGTTGAAAGTTGGCATGCTATCATCATTTCACCCACATAGCATGTGTTAAAAAGTTGAGAGGGCTACGACAAAAACTGGATGCACTCCGTGTACAAAACGGACAATCTCTCTCGAAGTATCAGGGTTTCGAACGAGAACTCATCTCTTACAAAGTGATTTCATTTTTTTGAACTTATTTGACCTCCATACTTTTTGTGTGTTCAAAATGCACCATTCAAAGGCACATCACAAAATTTCAAC
Organism: Hordeum vulgare subsp. vulgare; assembly: GCF_904849725.1. Taxonomy (NCBI): domain Eukaryota; kingdom Viridiplantae; phylum Streptophyta; class Magnoliopsida; order Poales; family Poaceae; genus Hordeum; species Hordeum vulgare. The sequence continues at coordinate 18,909,787 of NC_058518.1, forward strand.
AATTTCTGACTTCATTTGGTATATTTCGTGCATTTACTTATTTTTTGGAGCTAGTTGACCCTGAAATTGAAAAGCACTACAAATGAACTCTGAAAATGTTGAAAGTTGGCATGCTATCATCATTTCACCCAAATAGCATGTGTTAAAAAGTTGAAATGGCTACGACAAAAACTGGATGCACTTCATGTACAAAACGGACAATCTCTCTCGAAGTATCAAGGTTTCGAACGAGAACTCATCTCTTACAAAGGGATTTCATTTTTTTGAACTTATATGAACTCCATACTTTTTGTGTGTTCAAAATGCACCATTCAAAGGCACATCACAAAATTTCAACAATTTCTGACTTCATTTGGTGTATTTCGTGGATTTACTTTTTTTGAGCTAGTTGACCCTGAAATCGAAAAGCACTACAAATGAACTCTGAAAATGTTGAAAGTTGGCATGCTATCATCATTTCACCCACATAGCATGTTATAAAAAGTTGAGAGGGCTACGACAAAAACTGGATGCACTTCGTGCACAAAACGGACAATCTCTCTCGAAGTATCAGGGTTTCGAACGAGAACTCATCTCTTACAAAGGGATTTCATTTTTTTAACTTATTTGAACTCCATACTTTTTGTGTGTCCAAAATGCACCATTCAAAGGCACATCACAAAATTTCAACAATTTCTGACTTCATTTGGTATATTTCGTGCATTTACTTATTTGTTTTGAGCTAGTTGACCCTGAAATTGAAAAGCACTACAAATGAACTCTGAAACTGGATGCACTTCGTGTACAAAACGGACAATCTCTCTCGAAGTATCAGGGTTTCGAACGAGAACTCATCTCTTACAAAGGGATCTCATTTTTTTGAACTTATTTGATCTCCATACTTTTTGTGTGTTCAAAATGCACCATTCAAAGGACATCACAAAATTTCAACAATTTCTCACTTCATTTGGTATATTTCGTGCATTTACTTTGTTTTTTGAGCTAGTTGACCCTGAAATTGAAAAGCACTAGAAATGAACTCTGAAAATGTTGAAAGTTGGCATGCTATCATCATTTCACCCACATAGCATGTGTTAAAAAGTTGAGAGGGCTACGACAAAAACTGGATGCACTCCGTGTACAAAACGGACAATCTCTCTCGAAGTATCAGGGTTTCGAACGAGAACTCATCTCTTACAAAGTGATTTCATTTTTTTGAACTTATTTGACCTCCATACTTTTTGTGTGTTCAAAATGCACCATTCAAAGGCACATCACAAAATTTCAACAATTTCTGACTTCATTTGGTATATTTCGTGCATTTACTTATTTTTTGGAGCTAGTTGACCCTGAAATTGAAAAGCACTACAAATGAACTCTGAAAATGTTGAAAGTTGGCATGCTATCATCATTTCACCCAAATAGCATGTGTTAAAAAGTTGAAATGGCTACGACAAAAACTGGATGCACTTCGTGTACAAAACGGGCAATCTCTCTCGAAGTATCAAGGTTTCGAACGAGAACTCATCTCTTACAAAGGGATTTCATTTTTTTGAACTTATATGAACTCCATACTTTTTGTGTGTTCAAAATGCACCATTCAAAGGCACATCACAAAATTTCAAAAATTTCTGACTTCATTTGGTATATTTCGTGGATTTACTTTTTTTGAGCTAGTTGACCCTGAAATCGAAAAGCACTACAAATGAACTCTGAAAATGTTGAAAGTTGGCATGCTATCATCATTTCACCCGAAGAATGTGTTAAAAAGTTGAGAGGGCTACGACAAAAACTGGATGCACTTCGTGTACAAAACGGACAATCTCTCTCGAAGTATGAGGGTTTCGAACGAGAACTCATCTCTTACAAAGGGATTTCATTTTTTTAACGTATTTGAACTCCATACTTTTTGTGTGTTCAAAATGCACCATTCAAAGGCACATCACAAAATTTCAACAATTTCTGACTTCATTTGGTATGTTTCGTGGATTTACTTTTTTTTTGAGCTAGTTGACCCTGAAATTGAAAAGCACTACAAATGAACTCTAAAAATGTTGAAAGTTGGCATGCTATCATCATTTCGCCCTCATAGCATGTGTTACAATGTTGAGAGGGCTATGACAAAAACTGGATGCACTCCGTGTACAAAACGGACAATCTCTCTCGAAGTATCAGGTTTTCGAACGAGAACTAATCTCTTACAAAGGGATTTCATTTTTTGAACTTATTTGAACTCCATACTTTTTGTGTGTTCAAAATGCACCATTCAAAAGCACATCACAAAATTTCAACAATTTCTGACTTCATTTGGTATATTTCGTGGATTTACTTTTTTTGAGCTAGTTGACCCTGAAATTGAAAAGCACTACAAATGAACTCTGAAAATGTTCAAAGTTGGCATGCTATCATCATTTCACCCACATAGAATGTGTTAAAAAGTTGAGAGGCCTACGACAAAAACTGGATGCACTCCGTGTACAAAACGGACAATCTCTCTCGAAGTATAAGAGTTTCGAACGAGAACTCATCTCTTACAAAGGGATTTCATTTTTTTAAGTTATTTGAACTCCATACTTTTGTGTGTGTTCAAAATGCACCATTCAAAGGCACATCACAAAATTTCAACAACTTCTGACTTCATTTGGTATGTTTCGTGGATTTACTTTTTTTTGAGCTAGTTGACCCTGAAATTGAAAAGCACTACAAATGAACTCTGAAAATGTTGAAAGTTGGCATGCTATCATCATTTCACCCACATAGCATGTGTTAAAAAGTTGAGAGGGCTACGACAAAAACTGGATGCACTCCGTGTACAAAACGAACAATCTCTCTCGAAGTATCAGGGTTTCGAACGAGAACTCATCTCTTACAAAGTGATTTCATTTTTTGAACTTATTTGACCTCCATACTTTTTGTGTGTTCAAAATGCACCATTCAAAGGCACATCACAAAATTTCAACAATTTCTGACTTCATTTCGTATATTTCGTGCATTTACTTATTTTTTGGAGCTAGTTGACCCTGAAATTGAAAAGCACTACAAATGAACTCTGAAAATGTTCAAAGTTGGCATGCTATCATCATTTCACCCACATAGCATGTGTTAAAAAATTGAGATGGCTACGACAAAAACTGGATGCACTCCGTGTACAAAATGGACAATCTCTCTCGAAGTATGAGGGTTTCGAACGAGAACTCATCTCTTACAAAGGGATTTCATTTTTTTAACGTATTTGAACTCCATACTTTTTGTGTGTTCAAAATGCACCATTCAAAGGCACATCACAAAATTTCAACAATTTCTGACTTCATTTGGTATATTTCGTCCATTTACTTATTTGTTTTGAGCTAGTTGACCCTGAAATTGAAAAGCACTACAAATGAACTCTGAAACTGGATGCACTTCGTGTACAAAACGGACAATCTCTCTCGAAGTATCAGGGTTTCGAACGAGAACTCATCTCTTACAAAGGGATCTCATTTTTTTGAACTTATTTGATCTCCATACTTTTTGTGTGTCCAAAATGCACCATTCAAAGGCACATCACAAAATTTCAACAATTTCTCACTTCATTTGGTATATTTCGTGCATTTACTTTGTTTTTTGAGCTAGTTGACCCTGAAATTGAAAAGCACTAGAAATGAACTCTGAAAATGTTGAAAGTTGGCATGCTATCATCATTTCACCCACATAGCATGTGTTAAAAAGTTGAGAGGGCTACGACAAAAACTGGATGCACTTCGTGTACAAAACGGACAATCTCTCTCGAAGTATGAGGGTTTCGAACGAGAACTCATCTCTTACAAAGGGATTTCATTTTTTAACGTATTTGAACTCCATACTTTTTGTGTGTTCAAAATGCACCATTCAAAGGCACATCACAAAATTTCAACAATTTCTGACTTCATTTGGTATGTTTCGTGGATTTTCTTTTTTTTTTTGAGCTAGTTGAGCCTGAAATTGAAAAGCACTACAAATGAACTCTGAAAATGTTCAAAGTTGGCATGCTATCATCATTTCACCCACATAGCATGTGTTAAAAACTTGAGAGGGCTACGACAAAAACTGGATGCACTCCGTGTACAAAACGGACAATCTCTCTCGAAGTATCAGGGTTTCGAACGAGAACTCATCTCTTACAAAGTGATTTCATTTTTTTGAACTTATTTGAACTCCATACTTTTTGTGTGTTCAAAATGCACCATTCAAAGGCACATCACAAAATTTCAACAACTTCTGACTTCATTTGGTATATTTCGTGCATTTACTTATTTTTTGGAGCTATTTGACCCTGAAATTGAAAAGCACTACAAATGAACTCTGAAAAGGTTGAAAGTTGGCATGCTATCATCATTTCACCCAAATAGCATGTGTTAAAAAGTTGAAATGGCTACGACAAAAACTGGATGCACTTCGTGTACAAAACGGACAATCTCTCTCGAAGTATCAAGGTTTCGAACGAGAACTCATCTCTTACAAAGGGATTTCATTTTTTTGAACTTATATGAACTCCATACTTTTTGTGTGTTCAAAATGCACCATTCAAAGGCACATCACAAAATTTCAACAATTTCTGACTTCATTTGGTATATTTCGTGGATTTACTTTTTTTTGAGCTAGTTGACCCTGAAATTGAAAAGCACTACAAATGAACTGTGAAAATGTTGAAAGTTGGCATGCTATCATCATTTCACCCACATAGCATGTGTTAAAAAGTTGAGAGGGCTACGACAAAAACTGGATGCACTTCGTGTACAAAACGGACAATCTCTCTCGAAGTATCAGGGTTTCGAACGAGAACTCATCTCTTACAAAGGGATTTCATTTTTTTAAATTATTTGAACTCCATACTTTTTGTGTGTTCAAAATGCACCATTCAAAGGCACATCACAAAATTTCAACAATTTCTGACTTCATTTGGTATATTTCGTGCATTTACTTATTTGTTTTGAGCTAGCTGACCCTGAAATTGAAAAGCACTACAAATGAACTCTGACACTGGATGCACTTCGTGTACAAAACGGACAATCTCTCTCGAAGTATCAGGGTTTCGAACGAGAACTCATCTCTTACAAAGGGATCTCATTTTTTGAACTTATTTGATCTCCATACTTTTTGTGTGTTCAAAATGCACCATTCAAAGGCACATCACAAAATTTCAACAATTTCTCACTTCATTTGGTATATTTCGTGCATTTACTTTGTTTTTTGAGCTAGGTGACCCTGAAATTGAAAAGCACTAGAAATGAACTCTGAAAATGTTGAAAGTTGGCATGCTATCATCATTTCACCCACATAGCATGTGTTAAAAAGTTGAGAGGGCTATGACAAAAACTGGATGCACTTCGTGTACAAAACGGACAATCTCTCTCGAAGTATGAGGGTTTCGAACGAGAACTCATCTCTTACAAAGGGATTTCATTTTTTTAACGTATTTGAACTCCATACTTTTTGTGTGTTCAAAATGCACCATTCAAAGGCACATCACAAAATTTCAACAATTTCTGACTTCATTTGGTATGTTTCGTGGATTTACTTTTTTTTTTGAGCTAGTTGACCCTGAAATTGAAAAGCACTACAAATGAACTCTGAAAATGTTGAAAGTTGGCATGCTATCATCATTTAACCCACATAGCATGTGTTACAAAGTTGAGAGGGCTACGACAAAAACTGGATGCACTCCGTGTACAAAACGGACAATCTCTCTCGAAGTATCAGGGTTTCGAACGAGAACTCATCTCTTACAAAGGGATTTCATTTTTCTGAACTTATTTGAACTCCATACTTTTTGTGTGTTCAAAATGCACCATTCAAAGGCACATCACAAAATTTCAACAATTTCTGACTTCATTTGGTATATTTCGTGGATTTACTTTTTTTTTGAGCTAGTTAACCTTGAAATTGAAAAGCACTACAAATGAACTCTGAAAATGTTCAAAGTTGGCATGCTATCATCATTTCACCCACATAGCATGTGTTACAAAGTTGAGAGGGCTACGACAAAAACTGGATGCACTCCGTGTACAAAACGGACAATCTCTCTCGAAGTATCAGGGTTTCGAACGAGAACTCATCTCTTACAAAGTGATTTCATTTTTTGAACTTATTTGACCTCCATACTTTTTGTGTGTTCAAAATGCACCATTCAAAGGCACATCACAAAATTTCAACAATTTCTGACTTCATTTGGTATATTTCGTGCATTTACTTATTTTTTGGAGCTAGTTGACCCTGAAATTGAAAAGCACTACAAATGAACTCTGAAAAAGTTGAAAGTTGGCATGCTATCATCATTTCACCCACATAGCATGTGTTAAAAAGTTGAGATGGCTACGACAAAAACTGGGTGCACTCCGTGTACAAAACGGACAATCTCTCTCGAAGTATGAGGGTTTCGAACGAGAACTCATCTCTTACAAAGGGATTTCATTTTTTAACGTATTTGAACTCCATACTTTTTGTGTGTTCAAAATGCACCATTCAAAGGCACATCACAAAATTTCAACAATTTCTGACTTCATTTGGTATATTTCGTGCATTTACTTATTTGCTTTGAGCTAGTTGACCCTGAAATTGAAAAGCACTACAAATGAACTCTGAAAATGTTGAAAGTTGCCATGCTATCATCATTTAACCCACATAGCATGTGTTACAAAGTTGAGAGGGCTACGACAAAAACTGGTGCACTCCGTGTACAAAACGGACAATCTCTCTCGAAGTATGAGGGTTGCGAACGAGAACTCATCTCTTACAAAGGGATTTCATTTTTCTGAACTTATTTGAACTCCATACTTTTTGTGTGTTCAAAATGCACCATTTAAAGGCACATCACAAAATTTCAACAATTTCTGACTTCATTTGGTATATTTCGTGGATTTACTTTTTTTTGAGCTAGTTAACCCTGAAATTGAAAAGCACTACAAATGAACTCTGAAAATGTTCAAAGTTGGCATGCAATCATCATTTCACCCACATAGCATGTGTTAAAAAGTTGAGAGGGCTACGACAAAAACTGGATGCACTCCGTGTACAAAACGGACAATCTCTCTCGAAGTATCAGGGTTTCGAACGAGAACTCATCTCTTACAAAGTGATTTCATTTTTTGAACTTATTTGACCTCCATACTTTTTGTGTGTTCAAAATGCACCATTCAAAGGCACATCACAAAATTTCAACAATTTCTGACTTCATTTGGTATATTTCGTGCATTTACTTATTTTTTGGAGCTAGTTGACCCTGAAATTGAAAAGCACTACAAATGAACTCTGAAAATGTTGAAAGTTGGCATGCTATCATCATTTCACCCACATAGCATGTGTTAAAAAGTTGAGATGGCTACGACAAAAACTGGATGCACTCCGTGTACAAAACGGACAATCTCTCTCGAAGTATGAGGGCTTCGAACGAGAACTCATCTCTTACAAAGGGATTTCATTTTTTTAACGTATTTGAACTCCATACTTTTTGTGTGTTCAAAATGCACCATTCAAAGGCACATCACAAAATTTCAACAATTTCTGACTTCATTTGGTATATTTCGTGCATTTACTTATTTGTTTTGAGCTAGTTGACCCTGAAATTGAAAAGCACTACAAATGAACTCTGAAACTGGATGCACTTCGTGTACAAAACGGACAATCTCTCTCGAAGTATCACGGTTTCGAACGAGAACTCATCTCTTACAAAGGGATCTCATTTTTTTGAACTTATTTGATCTCCATACTTTTTGTGTGTTCAAAATGCACCATTCAAAGGCACATCACAAAATTTCAACAATTTCTCACTTCATTTGGTATATTTCGTGCATTTACTTTGTTTTTTGAGCTAGTTGACCCTGAAATTGAAAAGCACTAGAAATGAACTCTGAAAATGTTGAAAGTTGGCATGCTATCATCATTTCACCCACATAGCATGTGTTAAAAAGTTGAGAGGGCTACGACAAAAACTGGATGCACTTCGTGTACAAAACGGACAATCTCTCTCGAAGTATGAGGGTTTCGAACGAGAACTCATCTCTTACAAAGGGATTTCATTTTTAACGTATTTGAACTCCATACTTTTTGTGTGGTCAAAATGCACCATTCAAAGGCACATCACAAAATTTCAACAATTTCTGACTTCATTTGGTATGTTTCGTGGATTTACTTTTTTTTTGAGCTAGTTGACCCTGAAATTGAAAAGCACTACAAATGAACTCTAAAAATGTTGAGAGTTGGCATGCTATCATCATTTCACCCACATAGCATGTGTTACAATGTTGAGAGGGCTATGACAAAAACTGGATGCACTCCGTGTACAAAACGGACAATCTCTCTCGAAGTATGAGGGTTTCGAACGAGAACTCATCTCTTACAAAGGGATTTCATTTTTTGAACTTATTTGAACTCCATACTTTTTGTGTGTTCAAAATGCACCATTCAAAAGCACATCACAAAATTTCAACAATTTTTGACTTCATTTGGTATATTTCGTGGATTTACTTTTTTTGAGCTAGTTGACCCTGAAATTGAAAAGCACTACAAATGAACTCTGAAAATGTTCAAAGTTGGCATGCTATCATCATTTCACCCACATAGCATGTGTTAAAAAGTTGAGAGGGCTACGACAAAAACTGGATGCACTCCGTGTACAAAACGGACAATCTCTCTCGAAGTATGAGGGTTTCGAACGAGAATTCATCTCTTACAAAGGGATCTCATTTTTTTAACTTATTTGAACTCCATACTTTTGTGTGTGTTCAAAATGCACCATTCAAAGGCACATCACAAAATTTCAACAACTTCTGACTTCATTTGCTATGTTTCGTGGATTTACTTTTTTTGAGCTAGGTGACCCTGAAATTGAAAAGCACTACAAATGAACTCTGAAAATGTTGAAAGTTGGCATGCTATCATCATTTCACCCACATAGCATGTGTTACAAAGTTGACAGGGCTACGACAAAAACTGGATGGACTCCGTGTACAAAACGGACAATCTCTCTCGAAGTATGAGGGTTTCGAACGAGAACTCATCTCTTACAAAGGGATTTCATTTTTCTGAACTTATTTGAACTCCATACTTTTTGTGTGTTCAAAATGCACCATTCAAAGGCACATCACAAAATTTCCACAATTTCTGACTTCATTTGGTATATTTCGTGGATTTACTTTTTTTTGAGCTAGTTAACCCTGAAATTGAAAAGCACTACAAATGAACTCTGAAAATGTTCAAAGTTGGCATGCTATCATCATTTCACCCACATAGCATGTGTTAAAAAGTTGAGAGGGCTACGACAAAAACTGGATGCACTCCGTGTACAAAACGGACAATCTCTCTCGAAGTATCACGGTTTCGAACGAGAACTCATCTCTTACAAAGTGATTTCATTTTTTGAACTTATTTGACCTCCATACTTTTTGTGTGTTCAAAATGCACCATTCAAAGGCACATCACAAAATTTCAACAATTTCTGACTTCATTTGGTATATTTCGTGCATTTACTTATTTTTTGGAGCTAGTTGACCCTGAAATTGAAAAGCACTACAAATGAACTCTGAAAATGTTGAAAGTTGGCATGCTATCATCATTTCACCCACATAGCATGTGTTAAAAAGTTGAGATGGCTACGACAAAAACTCGATGCACTCCGTGTACAAAACGGACAATCTCTCTCGAAGTATGAGGGTTTCGAACGAGAACTCATCTCTTACAAAGGGATTTCATTTTTTTAACGTATTTGAACTCCATACTTTTTATGTGTTCAAAATGCACCATTCAAAGGCAAATCACAAAATTTCAACAATTTCTAACTTCATTTGGTATGTTTCGTGGATTTACTTTTTTTTTTGAGCTAGTTGACCCTGAAATTGAAAAGCACTACAAATGAACTCTGAAAATGTGGAAAGTTGGCATGCTATCATCATTTCACCCACATAGCGTGTGTTACAAAGTTGAGAGGGCTACGACAAAAACTGGATGCACTCCGTGTACAAAACGAACAATCTCTCTCGAAGTATCTGGGTTTCGAACGAGAACTTATCTCTTACAAAGGGATTTCATTTTTTTGAACTTATTTGAACTCCATACTTTTTGTGTGTTCAAAATGCACCATTCAAAGGCACATCACAAAATTTCAACAATTTCTGACTTCATTTGGTATATTTCGTGGATTTACTTTTTTTTAGCTAGTTGACCCTGAAATTGAAAAGCACTACAAATTAACTCTGGAAATGTTCAAAGTTGGCATGCTATCATCATTTCACCCACATAGCATGTGTTAAAAAGTTGAGATGGCTACGACAAAAACTGGGTGCACTCCGTGTACAAAACGGACAATCTCTCTCGAAGTATGAGGGTTTCGAACGAGAACTCATCTCTTACAAAGGGATTTCATTTTTTAACGTATTTGAACTCCATACTTTTTGTGTGTTCAAAATGCACCATTCAAAGGCACATCACAAAATTTCAACAATTTCTGACTTCATTTGGTATATTTCGTGCATTTACTTATTTGCTTTGAGCTAGTTGACCCTGAAATTCAAAAGCACTACAAATGAACTCTGAAAATGTTGAAAGTTGGCATGCTATCATCATTTAACCCACATAGCATGTGTTACAAAGTTGAGAGGGCTACGACAAAAACTGGTGCACTCCGTGTACAAAACGGACAATCTCTCTCGAAGTATCAGGGTTGCGAACGAGAACTCATCTCTTACAAAGGGATTTCATTTTTCTGAACTTATTTGAACTCCATACTTTTTGTGTGTTCAAAATGCACCATTTAAAGGCACATCACAAAATTTCAACAATTTCTGACTTCATTTGGTATATTTCATGGATTTACTTTTTTTTTGAGCTAGTTAACCCTGAAATTGAAAAGCACTTCAAATGAACTCTGAAAATGTTCAAAGTTGGCATGCAATCATCATTTCACCCACATAGCATGTGTTAAAAAGTTGAGAGGGCTACGACAAAAACTGGATGCACTCCGTGTACAAAACGGACAATCTCTCTCGAAGTATCAGGGTTTCGAACGAGAACTCATCTCTTACAAAGTGATTTCATTTTTTGAACTTATTTGACCTCCATACTTTTTGTGTGTTCAAAATGCACCATTCAAAGGCACATCACAAAATTTCAACAATTTCTGACTTCATTTGGTATATTTCGTGCATTTACTTATTTTTTGGAGCTAGTTGACCCTGAAATTGAAAAGCACTACAAATGAACTCTGAAAATGTTGAAAGTTGGCATGCTATCATCATTTCACCCACATAGCATGTGTTAAAAAGTTGAGATGGCTACGACAAAAACTGGATGCACTCCGTGTACAAAACGGACAATCTCTCTCGAAGTATGAGGGCTTCGAACGAGAACTCATCTCTTACAAAGGGATTTCATTTTTTTAACGTATTTGAACTCCATACTTTTTGTGTGTTCAAAATGCACCATTCAAAGGCACATCACAAAATTTCAACAATTTCTGACTTCATTTGGTATATTTCGTGCATTTACTTATTTGTTTTGAGCTAGTTGACCCTGAAATTGAAAAGCACTACAAATGAACTCTGAAACTGGATGCACTTCGTGTACAAAACGGACAATCTCTCTCGAAGTATCACGGTTTCGAACGAGAACTCATCTCTTACAAAGGGATCTCATTTTTTTGAACTTATTTGATCTCCATACTTTTTGTGTGTTCAAAATGCACCATTCAAAGGCACATCACAAAATTTCAACAATTTCTCACTTCATTTGGTATATTTCGTGCATTTACTTTGTTTTTTGAGCTAGTTGACCCTGAAATTGAAAAGCACTAGAAATGAACTCTGAAAATGTTGAAAGTTGGCATGCTATCATCATTTCACCCACATAGCATGTGTTAAAAAGTTGAGAGGGCTACGACAAAAACTGGATGCACTTCGTGTACAAAACGGACAATCTCTCTCGAAGTATGAGGGTTTCGAACGAGAACTCATCTCTTACAAAGGGATTTCATTTTTAACGTATTTGAACTCCATACTTTTTGTGTGGTCAAAATGCACCATTCAAAGGCACATCACAAAATTTCAACAATTTCTGACTTCATTTGGTATGTTTCGTGGATTTACTTTTTTTTTGAGCTAGTTGACCCTAAAATTGAAAAGCACTACAAATGAACTCTAAAAATGTTGAGAGTTGGCATGCTATCATCATTTCACCCACATAGCATGTGTTACAATGTTGAGAGGGCTATGACAAAAACTGGATGCACTCCGTGTACAAAACGGGCAATCTCTCTCGAAGTATGAGGGTTTCGAACGAGAACTCATCTCTTACAAAGGGATTTCATTTTTTGAACTTATTTGAACTCCATACTTTTTGTGTGTTCAAAATGCACCATTCAAAAGCACATCACAAAATTTCAACAATTTTTGACTTCATTTGGTATATTTCGTGGATTTACTTTTTTTGAGCTAGTTGACCCTGAAATTGAAAAGCACTACAAATGAACTCTGAAAATGTTCAAAGTTGGCATGCTATCATCATTTCACCCACATAGCATGTGTTAAAAAGTTGAGAGGGCTACGACAAAAACTGGATGCACTCCGTGTACAAAACGGACAATCTCTCTCGAAGTATCAGGGTTTCGAACGAGAATTCATCTCTTACAAAGGGATCTCATTTTTTTAACTTATTTGAACTCCATACTTTTGTGTGTGTTCAAAATGCACCATTCAAAGGCACATCACAAAATTTCAACAACTTCTGACTTCATTTGCTATGTTTCGTGGATTTACTTTTTTTGAGCTAGGTGACCCTGAAATTGAAAAGCACTACAAATGAACTCTGAAAATGTTGAAAGTTGGCATGCTATCATCATTTCACCCACATAGCATGTGTTACAAAGTTGACAGGGCTACGACAAAAACTGGATGGACTCCGTGTACAAAACGGACAATCTCTCTCGAAGTATGACGGTTTCGAACGAGAACTCATCTCTTACAAAGGGATTTCATTTTTCTGAACTTATTTGAACTCCATACTTTTTGTGTGTTCAAAATGCACCATTCAAAGGCACATCACAAAATTTCCACAATTTCTGACTTCATTTGGTATATTTCGTGGATTTACTTTTTTTTGAGCTAGTTAACCCTGAAATTGAAAAGCACTACAAATGAACTCTGAAAATGTTCAAAGTTGGCATGCTATCATCATTTCACCCACATAGCATGTGTTAAAAAGTTGAGAGGGCTACGACAAAAACTGGATGCACTCCGTGTACAAAACGGACAATCTCTCTCGAAGTATCACGGTTTCGAACGAGAACTCATCTCTTACAAAGTGAATTCATTTTTTGAACTTATTTGACCTCCATACTTTTTGTGTGTTCAAAATGCACCATTCAAAGGCACATCACAAAATTTCAACAATTTCTGACTTCATTTGGTATATTTCGTGCATTTACTTATTTTTTGGAGCTAGTTGACCCTGAAATTGAAAAGCACTACAAATGAACTCTGAAAATGTTGAAAGTTGGCATGCTATCATCATTTCACCCACATAGCATGTGTTAAAAAGTTGAGATGGCTACGACAAAAACTCGATGCACTCCGTGTACAAAACGGACAATCTCTCTCGAAGTATGAGGGTTTCGAACGAGAACTCATCTCTTACAAAGGGATTTCATTTTTTTAACGTATTTGAACTCCATACTTTTTATGTGTTCAAAATGCACCATTCAAAGGCAAATCACAAAATTTCAACAATTTCTAACTTCATTTGGTATGTTTCGTGGATTTACTTTTTTTTTTGAGCTAGTTGACCCTGAAATTGAAAAGCACTACAAATGAACTCTGAAAATGTGGAAAGTTGGCATGCTATCATCATTTCACCCACATAGCGTGTGTTACAAAGTTGAGAGGGCTACGACAAAAACTGGATGCACTCCGTGTACAAAACGAACAATCTCTCTCGAAGTATCTGGGTTTCGAACGAGAACTTATCTCTTACAAAGGGATTTCATTTTTTTGAACTTATTTGAACTCCATACTTTTTGTGTGTTCAAAATGCACCATTCAAAGGCACATCACAAAATTTCAACAATTTCTGACTTCATTTGGTATATTTCGTGGATTTACTTTTTTTTTAGCTAGTTGACCCTGAAATTGAAAAGCACTACAAATTAACTCTGGAAATGTTCAAAGTTGGCATGCTATCATCATTTCACCCACATAGCATGTGTTAAAAAGTTGAGAGGGCTACGACAAAAACTGGATGCACTCCGTGTACAAAATGGACAATCTCTCTCGAAGTATCAGGGTTTCGAACGAGAACTCATCTCTTACAAAGGGATTTCATTTTTTTAACTTATTTGAACTCCATACTTTTGTGTGTGTTCAAAATGCACCATTCAAAGGCACATCACAAAATTTCAACAATTTCTGTCTTCATTTGGTATGTTTCGTGGATTTACTTTTTTTCTTGAGCTAGTTGACCCTGAAATTGAAAATCACTACAAATGAACTCTGAAAACGTTGAAAGTTGGCATGCTATCATCATTTCACCCACATAGCATGTGTTACAAAGTTGAGAGGTCTACGACATAAACTGGATGCACTCCGTGTACAAAACGGACAATCTCTCTCGAAGTATCAGGGTTTCGAACGAGAACTCATCTCTTACAAAGTGATTTCATTTCTTGAACTTATTTGACCTCCAAACTTTTTGTGTGTTCAAAATGCACCATTCAAAGGCACATCACATAATTTTAACAATTTCTGACTTCATTTGGTATATTTCATGCATTTACTTATTGTTTGGAGCTAGTTGACCCTGAAATTGAAAAGCACTACAAATGAACTCTGAAAATGTTCAAAGTTGGCATGCTATCATCATTTCACCCACATAGCATGTGTTAAAAAGTAGAGATGGCTATGACAAAAACTGGATGCACTTCGTGTAGAAAACGGACAATCTCTCTCGAAGTATCAAGGTTTCGAACGAGAACTCATCTCTTACAAAGGGATTTCATTTTTTTGAACTTATATGAACTCCATACTTTTTGCGTGTTCAAAATGCACCATTCAAAGGCACATCACAAAATTTCAACAATTTCTGACTTCATTTGGTATATTTCGTGGATTTACTTATTTTTTTTTGAGCTAGTTGACCCTGAAATTGAAAAGCACTAAAATGAACTCTGAAAATGTTGAAAGTTGGCATGCTATAATCATTTCACCCACATAGCATGTGTTACAAAGTTGAGAGGGCTACGACAAAAACTGGATGCACTTCGTGTACAAAACGGACAATCTCTCTCGAAGTATCAGGGTTTCGAACGAGAATTCATCTCTTACAAAGGGATCTCATTTTTTTAACTTATTTGAACTCCATACTTTTTGTGTGTTCAGAATGCACCATTAAAACGCACATCACAAAATTTCAACAATTTATGACTTCATTTGGTATATTTCGTGCATTTACTTTTTTTTTGAGCTAGTTGACCCTGAAATTGAAAAGCACTACAAATGAACTATGAAAATGTTGGAAGTTGACATGCTATCATCATTTCACCCACATAGCATGTGTTAAAAAGTTGAGATGGCTACGACAAAAACTGGATGAACTTCGTGTACAAAACGGACAATCTCTCTCGAAGTATTAGGGTTTCGAACGAGAACTCATCTCTTACAAAGGGATCTCATTTTTTTGAACTTATTTGATCTCCATACTTTTTGTGTGTTCAAAATGCACCATTGAAAGGCACATCACTAAATTTCAACAATTTCTGACTTCATTTGGTATATTTCGTGCATTTACTTTGTTTTTGAGCTAGTTGACCCTGAAAATGAAAAGCACTACAAATGAACTCTGAAAATGCTGAAAGTTGGCATGCTATCATCATTTCACACACATAGCATGTTTTAAAAAGTTCAGAGGGCTACGACAAAAACTGGATGCACTTCGTGTACAAAACGGACAATCTCTCTCGAAGTATCAGGGTTTCGAACGAGAACTCATCTCTTACAAAGGGATTTCATTTTTTTGAAGGTATTTGAACTCCATAGTTTTTGTGTGTTCAAAATGCACCATTCAAAGGCACATAACAAAATTTCAACAATTTCAGACTTCATTTGGTATGTTTCGTGCATTTACTTATTTTTTTTGAGCTAGTTGACCCTGAAATTGAAAAGCACTACAAATGAACTCTGAAAATGTTGAAAGTTATCATTTCACCCACATAGCATGTGTTACAAAGTTGAGAGGGCTACGACAAAAACTAGATGCACTTCGTGTACAAAACGGACAATCTCTCTCGAAGTATCAGGGTTTCGAACGAGAACTCATCTCTTACAAAGAGATTTCATTTTTTTGAACTCCATACTTTTTGTGTGTTCAAAATGCACCATTCAAAGGCACATCACAAAATTTCAACAATTTCTGAATTCATTTGGTATATTTCGTTGATTTTTTTTTTTGAGCTAGTTGACCCTGAAATTGAAAAGCATTACAAATGAACTCTAAAAATGTTGAAAGTTGGCATGCTATCATCATTTCACCCACATAGCATGTGATAAAAATTTGAGAGGGCTACGACAAAAACTGGATGCACTTCGTGTACAAAACGGACAATCTCTCTTGAAGTATCAGGGTTTCGAACGAGAACTCATCTCTTACAAAGGGATTTCATTTTTTTAACTTATTTGAACTCCATACTTTTTGTGTGTTCAAAATGCACCATTCAAAGGCACATCACAAAATTTGAACAATTTCTGACTTCATTTGGTATATTTCGTGCATTTACTTTTTTTTTTGAGCTAGTTGACCCTGAAATTGAAAAGCACTACAAATGAACTCTGAAAATGTTGAAAGTTGGCATCCTATCATCATTTCACCCACATAGCATGTGTTAAAAAGTTGAGATGGCTACGACAAAAACTGGATGCACTCCGTGTACAAAACGGACAATCTCTCTCGAAGTATGAGGGCTTCGAACGAGAACTCATCTCTTACAAAGGGATTTCATTTTTTTAACGTATTTGAACTCCATACTTTTTGTGTGTTCAAAATGCACCATTCAAAGGCACATCACAAAATTTCAACAATTTCTGACTTCATTTGGTATATTTCGTGCATTTACTTATTTGTTTTGAGCTAGTTGACCCTGAAATTGAAAAGCACTACAAATGAACTCTGAAACTGGATGCACTTCGTGTACAAAACGGACAATCTCTCTCGAAGTATCACGGTTTCGAACGAGAACTCATCTCTTACAAAGGGATCTCATTTTTTTGAACTTATTTGATCTCCATACTTTTTGTGTGTTCAAAATGCACCATTCAAAGGCACATCACAAAATTTCAACAATTTCTCACTTCATTTGGTATATTTCGTGCATTTACTTTGTTTTTTGAGCTAGTTGACCCTGAAATTGAAAAGCACTAGAAATGAACTCTGAAAATGTTGAAAGTTGGCATGCTATCATCATTTCACCCACATAGCATGTGTTAAAAAGTTGAGAGGGCTACGACAAAAACTGGATGCACTTCGTGTACAAAACGGACAATCTCTCTCGAAGTATGAGGGTTTCGAACGAGAACTCATCTCTTACAAAGGGATTTCATTTTTAACGTATTTGAACTCCATACTTTTTGTGTGGTCAAAATGCACCATTCAAAGGCACATCACAAAATTTCAACAATTTCTGACTTCATTTGGTATGTTTCGTGGATTTACTTTTTTTTTGAGCTAGTTGACCCTGAAATTGAAAAGCACTACAAATGAACTCTAAAAATGTTGAGAGTTGGCATGCTATCATCATTTCACCCACATAGCATGTGTTACAATGTTGAGAGGGCTATGACAAAAACTGGATGCACTCCGTGTACAAAACGGACAATCTCTCTCGAAGTATGAGGGTTTCGAACGAGAACTCATCTCTTACAAAGGGATTTCATTTTTTGAACTTATTTGAACTCCATACTTTTTGTGTGTTCAAAATGCACCATTCAAAAGCACATCACAAAATTTCAACAATTTTTGACTTCATTTGGTATATTTCGTGGATTTACTTTTTTTGAGCTAGTTGACCCTGAAATTGAAAAGCACTACAAATGAACTCTGAAAATGTTCAAAGTTGGCATGCTATCATCATTTCACCCACATAGCATGTGTTAAAAAGTTGAGAGGGCTACGACAAAAACTGGATGCACTCCGTGTACAAAACGGACAATCTCTCTCGAAGTATCAGGGTTTCGAACGAGAATTCATCTCTGACAAAGGGATCTCATTTTTTTAACTTATTTGAACTCCATACTTTTGTGTGTGTTCAAAATGCACCATTCAAAGGCACATCACAAAATTTCAACAACTTCTGACTTCATTTGCTATGTTTCGTGGATTTACTTTTTTTGAGCTAGGTGACCCTGAAATTGAAAAGCACTACAAATGAACTCTGAAAATGTTGAAAGTTGGCATGCTATCATCATTTCACCCACATAGCATGTGTTACAAAGTTGACAGGGCTACGACAAAAACTGGATGGACTCCGTGTACAAAACGGACAATCTCTCTCGAAGTATGAGGGTTTCGAACGAGAACTCATCTCTTACAAAGGGATTTCATTTTTCTGAACTTATTTGAACTCCATACTTTTTGTGTGTTCAAAATGCACCATTCAAAGGCACATCACAAAATTTCCACAATTTCTGACTTCATTTGGTATATTTCGTGGATTTACTTTTTTTTGAGCTAGTTAACCCTGAAATTGAAAAGCACTACAAATGAACTCTGAAAATGTTCAAAGTTGGCATGCTATCATCATTTCACCCACATAGCATGTGTTAAAAAGTTGAGAGGGCTATGACAAAAACTGGATGCACTCCGTGTACAAAACGGACAATCTCTCTCGAAGTATCACGGTTTCGAACGAGAACTCATCTCTTACAAAGTGATTTCATTTTTTGAACTTATTTGACCTCCATACTTTTTGTGTGTTCAAAATGCACCATTCAAAGGCACATCACAAAATTTCAACAATTTCTGACTTCATTTGGTATATTTCGTGCATTTACTTATTTTTTGGAGCTAGTTGACCCTGAAATTGAAAAGCACTACAAATGAATTCTGAAAATGTTGAAAGTTGGCATGCTATCATCATTTCACCCACATAGCATGTGTTAAAAAGTTGAGATGGCTACGACAAAAACTCGATGCACTCCGTGTACAAAACGGACAATCTCTCTCGAAGTATGAGGGTTTCGAACGAGAACTCATCTCTTACAAAGGGATTTCATTTTTTTAACGTATTTGAACTCCATACTTTTTATGTGTTCAAAATGCACCATTCAAAGGCAAATCACAAAATTTCAACAATTTCTAACTTCATTTGGTATGTTTCGTGGATTTACTTTTTTTTTTGAGCTAGTTGACCCTGAAATTGAAAAGCACTACAAATGAACTCTGAAAATGTGGAAAGTTGGCATGCTATCATCATTTCACCCACATAGCGTGTGTTACAAAGTTGAGAGGGCTACGACAAAAACTGGATGCACTCCGTGTACAAAACGAACAATCTCTCTCGAAGTATCTGGGTTTCGAACGAGAACTTATCTCTTACAAAGGGATTTCATTTTTTTGAACTTATTTGAACTCCATACTTTTTGTGTGTTCAAAATGCACCATTCAAAGGCACATCACAAAATTTCAACAATTTCTGACTTCATTTGGTATATTTCGTGGATTTACTTTTTTTTTAGCTAGTTGACCCTGAAATTGAAAAGCACTACAAATTAACTCTGGAAATGTTCAAAGTTGGCATGCTATCATCATTTCACCCACATAGCATGTGTTAAAAAGTTGAGAGGGCTACGACAAAAACTGGATGCACTCCGTGTACAAAATGGACAATCTCTCTCGAAGTATCAGGGTTTCGAACGAGAACTCATCTCTTACAAAGGGATTTCATTTTTTTAACTTATTTGAACTCCATACTTTTGTGTGTGTTCAAAATGCACCATTCAAAGGCACATCACAAAATTTCAACAATTTCTGTCTTCATTTGGTATGTTTCGTGGATTTACTTTTTTTCTTGAGCTAGTTGACCCTGAAATTGAAAATCACTACAAATGAACTCTGAAAACGTTGAAAGTTGGCATGCTATCATCATTTCACCCACATAGCATGTGTTACAAAGTTGAGAGGTCTACGACATAAACTGGATGCACTCCGTGTACAAAACGGACAATCTCTCTCGAAGTATCAGGGTTTCGAACGAGAACTCATCTCTTACAAAGTGATTTCATTTCTTGAACTTATTTGACCTCCAAACTTTTTGTGTGTTCAAAATGCACCATTCAAAGGCACATCACATAATTTTAACAATTTCTGACTTCATTTGGTATATTTCATGCATTTACTTATTGTTTGGAGCTAGTTGACCCTGAACTTGAAAAGCACTACAAATGAACTCTGAAAATGTTCAAAGTTGGCATGCTATCATCATTTCACCCACATAGCATGTGTTAAAAAGTAGAGATGGCTATGACAAAAACTGGATGCACTTCGTGTAGAAAACGGACAATCTCTCTCGAAGTATCAAGGTTTCGAACGAGAACTCATCTCTTACAAAGGGATTTCATTTTTTTGAACTTATATGAACTCCATACTTTTTGCGTGTTCAAAATGCACCATTCAAAGGCACATCACAAAATTTCAACAATTTCTGACTTCATTTGGTATATTTCGTGGATTTACTTATTTTTTTTTGAGCTAGTTGACCCTGAAATTGAAAAGCACTAAAATGAACTCTGAAAATGTTGAAAGTTGGCATGCTATAATCATTTCACCCACATAGCATGTGTTACAAAGTTGAGAGGGCTACGACAAAAACTGGATGCACTTCGTGTACAAAACGGACAATCTCTCTCGAAGTATCAGGGTTTCGAACGAGAATTCATCTCTTACAAAGGGATCTCATTTTTTTAACTTATTTGAACTCCATACTTTTTGTGTGTTCAGAATGCACCATTAAAACGCACATCACAAAATTTCAACAATTTATGACTTCATTTGGTATATTTCGTGCATTTACTTTTTTTTTGAGCTAGTTGACCCTGAAATTGAAAAGCACTACAAATGAACTATGAAAATGTTGAAAGTTGGCATGCTATCATCATTTCACCCACATAGCATGTGTTAAAAAGTTGAGATGGCTACGACAAAAACTGGATGAACTTCGTGTACAAAACGGACAATCTCTCTCGAAGTATTAGGGTTTCGAACGAGAACTCATCTCTTACAAAGGGATCTCATTTTTTTGAACTTATTTGATCTCCATACTTTTTGTGTGTTCAAAATGCACCATTGAAAGGCACATCACTAAATTTCAACAATTTCTGACTTCATTTGGTATATTTCGTGCATTTACTTTGTTTTTGAGCTAGTTGACCCTGAAAATGAAAAGCACTACAAATGAACTCTGAAAATGCTGAAAGTTGGCATGCTATCATCATTTCACACACATAGCATGTTTTAAAAAGTTCAGAGGGCTACGACAAAAACTGGATGCACTTCGTGTACAAAACGGACAATCTCTCTCGAAGTATCAGGGTTTCGAACGAGAACTCATCTCTTACAAAGGGATTTCATTTTTTTGAAGGTATTTGAACTCCATAGTTTTTGTGTGTTCAAAATGCACCATTCAAAGGCACATAACAAAATTTCAACAATTTCAGACTTCATTTGGTATGTTTCGTGCATTTACTTATTTTTTTTGAGCTAGTTGACCCTGAAATTGAAAAGCACTACAAATGAACTCTGAAAATGTTGAAAGTTATCATTTCACCCACATAGCATGTGTTACAAAGTTGAGAGGGCTACGACAAAAACTGGATGCACTTCGTGTACAAAACGGACAATCTCTCTCGAAGTATCAGGGTTTCGAACGAGAACTCATCTCTTACAAAGAGATTTCATTTTTTTGAACTCCATACTTTTTGTGTGTTCAAAATGCACCATTCAAAGGCACATCACAAAATTTCAACAATTTCTGAATTCATTTGGTATATTTCGTTGATTTTTTTTTTTGAGCTAGTTGACCCTGAAATTGAAAAGCATTACAAATGAACTCTAAAAATGTTGAAAGTTGGCATGCTATCATCATTTCACCCACATAGCATGTGATAAAAATTTGAGAGGGCTACGACAAAAACTGGATGCACTTCGTGTACAAAACGGACAATCTCTCTTGAAGTATCAGGGTTTCGAACGAGAACTCATCTCTTACAAAGGGATTTCATTTTTTTAACTTATTTGAACTCCATACTTTTTGTGTGTTCAAAATGCACCATTCAAAGGCACATCACAAAATTTGAACAATTTCTGACTTCATTTGGTATATTTCGTGCATTTACTTTTTTTTTTGAGCTAGTTGACCCTGAAATTGAAAAGCACTACAAATGAACTCTGAAAATGTTGAAAGTTGGCATCCTATCATCATTTCACCCACATAGCATGTGTTAAAAAGTTGAGATGGCTACGACAAAAACTGGATGCACTTCGTGTACAAAACGGACAATCTCTCTCGATGTATCAGAGTTTCGAACGAGAACTCATCTCTTACAAAGGGATTTCATTTTTTTGAACTTTTTTGAACTCCATACTTTTTGTGTGTTCAAAATGCACCATTCAAAGGCACATCACAAAATTTCAACAATTTCTGACTTCATTTGGTATATTTCGTGGATTTACTTTTTTTTTGAGCTAGTTGACCCTGAAATTGAAAAGCACTACAAATGAACTCTGAAAATGTTGAAAGTTGGCATGCTATCATCATTTCACCCACATAGCATGTGTTAAAAAGTTGAGAGGGCTACGACAAAAACTGGATGCACTCCGTGTACAAAACGGACAATCTCTCTCGAAGTATTAAGGTTTCGAATGAGAACTCATCTCTTACAAAGGGATTTCATTTTTTTGAACTTATTTGACCTCCATACTTTTTGTGTGTTCAAAATGCACCATTCAAAGGCACATCACAAAATTTCAACAATTTCTCACTTCATTTGGTATATTTCGTGCATTTACTTATTTTTTTTGAGCTAGTTGACCCTGAAATTGAAAAGCACTACAAATGACCTCTGAAAATGTTGAAAGTTGGCATGCTATCATCATTTCACCCACATAGCATGTGTTACAATGTTGAGAGGGCTACGACAAAAACTGAATGCACTTCGTGTACAAAACGGACAATCTCTCTCGAAGTATGAGGGTTTCGAACGAGAACTCATCTCTTACAAAGGGATTTCTTTTTTTTGAACTTATTTGAACTCCATACTTTTTGTGGTTTCAAAATGCACCATTCAAAGGCACATCACAAAATTTTAACAATTTCTGACTTCATTTGGTATATTTCGTGCATTTACTTATTTTTTTTGAGCTAGTTGACCCTGAAATTGAAAAGCACTACAAATGAACTCTGAAAATGTTGAAAGTTGGCATGCTATCATCATTTCACCCACATAGCATGTGTTGAAAAGTTGAGATGGCTACGACAAAAACTGGATGCACTTCGTGTACAAAACGGACAATCTCTCTCGAAGTATCACGGTTTCGAACGAGAACTCATCTCTTACAAAGGGATTTCATTTTTTTGAACTTACTTGAACTCCATACTTTTTGTGTGTTCAAAATTCACCATTCAAAGGCACATCACAAAATTTCAAAAATTTCTGACTTCATTTGGTATATTTCGTGGATTTACTTTTTTTTTTGAGGTAGTTGACCCTGAAATTGAAAAGCACTACAAATGAACTCTGAAAATGTTGAAAGTTTGCATGCTATCATCATTTCACCCACATAGCATGTGTTACAAAGTCGAGAGGGCTACGACAAAAACTGGATGCACTTCGTGTACAAAAAGGACAATCTATCTCGAAGTATGAGGGTTTCGAACGAGAACTCATCTCTTACAAAGGGATTTCATTTTTTTTAACTTATTTGAACTCCATACTTTTTGTGTGTTGAAAATGCACCATTCAAAGGCACATCATAAAATTTCAACAATTTCTGACTTCATTTGGTATATTTCGTGCATTTACTTATTTTTTTTGAGCTAGTTGACCCTGAAATTGAAAAGCACTACAAATGAACTCTGAAAATGTTGAAAGTTGGCATGCTATCATCATTTCACCCACATAGCATGTGTTACAAATTTGAGAGGGCTACGACAAAAACTGGATGCACTCCGTGTACAAAACGAACAATCTCTCTCGAAGTATCAGGGTTTCGAACGAGAACTTATCTCTTACAAAGGGATTTCATTTTTTTGAACTTATTTGAACTCCATACTTTTTGTGTGTTCAAAATGCACCATTCAAAGGCACATCACAAAATTTCAACAATTTCTGAATTCATTTGGTATATTTCGTTGATTTTTTTTTTGAGCTTGTTGACCCTGAAATTGAAAAGCATTACAAATGAACTCTAAAAATGTTGAAAGTTGGCATGCTATCATCATTTCACCCACATAGCATGTGTTAAAAATTTGAGAGGGCTACGACAAAAACTGGATGCACTTCGTGTACAAAACGGACAATCTCTCTTGAAGTATCAGGGTTTCGAACGAGAACTCATCTCTTACAAAGGGATTTCATTTTTTTAACTTATTTGAACTCCATAATTTTTGTGTGTTCAAAATGCACCATTCAAAGGCACATCACAAAATTTGAACAATTTCTGACTTCATTTGGTATATTTCGTGCATTTACTTTTTTTTTGAGCTAGTTGACCCTGAAATTGAAAAGCACTACAAATGAACTCTGAAAATGTAGAAAGTTGGCATCCTATCATCATTTCACCCACATAGCATGTGTTAAAAAGTTGAGATGGCTACGACAAAAACTGGATGCACTTCGTGTACAAAACGGACAATCTCTCTCGATGTATCAGAGTTTCGAACGAGAACTCATCTCTTACAAAGGGATTTCATTTTTTTGAACTTTTTTGAACTCCATACTTTTTGTGTGTTCAAAATGCACCATTCAAAGGCACATCACAAAATTTCAACAATTTCTGACTTCATTTGGTATATTTCGTGGATTTACTTTTTTTTTTTGAGCTAGTTGACCCTGAAATTGAAAAGCACTACAAATGAACTCTGAAAATGTTGAAAGTTGGCATGCTATCATCATTTCAGCCACATAGCATGTGTTAAAAAGTTGAGAGGGCTACGACAAAAACTGGATGCACTCCGTGTACAAAACGTACAATCTCTCTCGAAGTATTAAGGTTTCGAACGAGAACTCATCTCTTACAAAGGGATTTCATTTTTTTGAACTTATTTGACCTCCATCCTTTTTGTGTGTTCAAAATGCACCATTCAAAGGCACATCACAAAATCTCAACAATTTCTCACTTCATTTCGTATATTTCGTGCATTTACTTATTTTTTTTGAGCTAGTTGACCCTGAAATTGAAAAGCACTACAAATGAACTCTGAAAATGTTGAAAGTTGGCATGCTATCATCATTTCACCCACATAGCATGTGTTACAATGTTGAGAGGGCTACGACAAAAACTGGATGCATTTCGTGTACAAAACGGACAATCTCTCTCGAAGTATGAGGGTTTCGAACGAGAACTCATCTCTTACAAAGGGATTTCTTTTTTTTGAACTTATTTGAACTCCATACTTTTTGTGTGTTCAAAATGCACCATTCAAAGGAACATCACAAAATTTCAACAATTTCTGACTTCATTTGGTATATTTCGTGGATTTACTTATTTTTTTTGAGCTAGTTGACCCTGAAAATGAAAAGCACTACAAATGAACTCTGAAAATGTTGAAAGTTGGCATGCTATCATCATTTTACCCACATAGCATGTGTTACAAAGTTGAGAGGGCTACGACAAAAACTGGATGCACTTCGTGTACAAAAAGGACAATCTCTCTCGAAGTATCAGGGTTTCGAACGAGAACTCATCTCTTACAAAGGGATTTCATTTTTTTTAACTTATTTGAACTCCATACTTTTTGTGTGTTGAAAATGCACCATTCAAAGGCACATCATAAAATTTCAACAATTTCTGACTTCATTTGGTATATTTCGTGTATTTACTTTTTTTTTTGAGCTAGTTGACCCTGAAATTGAAAAGCACTACAAATGAACTCTGAAAATGTTGAAAGTTGGCATGCTATCATCATTTCACCCACATAGCATGTGTTAAAATTTGAGAGGGCTACGACAAAAACTGGATGCACTCCGTGTACAAAACGAACAATCTCTCTCGAAGTATCAGGGTTTCGAACGAGAACTTATCTCTTACAAAGGGATTTCATTTTTTTGAACTTATTTGAACTCCATACTTTTTGTGTGTTCAAAATGCACCATTCAAAGGCACATCACAAAATTTCAACAATTTCTGACTTCATTTGGTATATTTCGTGCATTTACTTTTTTTTTTGAGCTAGTTGACCCTGAAATTGAAAAGCACTACAAATGAACTCTGAAAATGTTGAAATTTGGCATGCTATCATCATTTCACCCACATAGCATGTGTTACAAAGTTGAGAGGGCTACGACAAAAACTGGATGCACTTCGTGTACAAAAAGGACAATCTCTCTCGAAGTATCAGGGTTTCGAACGAGAACTCATCTCTTACAAAGGGATTTCATTTTTTTGAACTTATTTGAACTCCATACTTTTTGTGTGTTGAAAATGCACCATTCAAAGGCACATCATAAAATTTCAACAATTTCTGACTTCATTTGGTATATTTCGTGCATTTACTTATTTTTTTTTGAGCTAGTTGACCCTGAAATTGAAAAGCACTACAAATGAACTCTGAAAATGTTGAAAGTTGGCATGCTATCACCATTTCACCCACATAGCATGTGTTACAAATTTGAGAGGGCTACGACAAAAACTGGATGCACTCCGTGTACAAAACGAACAATCTCTCTCGAAGTATCAGGGTTTCGAACGAGAACTTATCTCTTACAAAGGGATTTCATTTTTTTGAACTTCTTTGAACTCCATGATTTTTGTGTGTTCAAAATGCACCATTCAAAGGCACATCACAAAATTTCCACAATTTCTGACTTCATTTGGTATATTTCGTGGATTTACTTTTTTTTAGCTAGTTGTCCCTGAAATTGAAAAGCACTACAAATGAACTCTGGAAATGTTCAAAGTTGGCATGCTATCATCATTTCACCCACATAGCATGTGTTAAAAAGTTGAGAGGGCTACGACAAAAACTGGATGCACTCCGTGTACAAAACGGACAATCTCTCTCGAAGTATCAGGGTTTCGAACGAGAACTCATCTCTTACAAAGGGATTTCATTTTTTTAACTTATTTGAACTCCATACTTTTGTGTGTGTTCAAAATGCACCATTCAAAGGCACATCACAAAATTTCAACAATTTCTGTCTTCATTTGGTATGTTTCGTGGATTTACTTTTTTTTTGAGCTAGTTGACCCTGAAATTGAAAATCACTACAAATGAACTCTGAAAATGTTGAAAGTTGGCATGCTATCATCATTTCACCCACATAGCATGTGTTACAAAGTTGAGAGGGCTACGACAAAAACTGGATGCACTCCGTGTACAAAACGGACAATCTCTCTCGAAGTATCAGGGTTTCGAACGAGAACTCATCTCTTACAAAGTGATTTCATTTTTTGAACTTATTTGACCTCCATACTTTTTGTGTGTTCAAAATGCACCATTCAAAGGCACATCACAAAATTTCAACAATTTCTGACTTCATTTGGTATATTTCGTGCATTTACTTATTGTTTGGAGCTAGTTGACCCTGAAATTGAAAAGCACTACAAATGAACTCTGAAAATGTTCAAAGTTGGCATGCTATCATCATTTCACCCACATACCATGTGTTAAAAAGTTGAGATGGCTACGATAAAAACTGGATGCACTTCGTGTACAAAACGGACAATCTCTCTCGAAGTATCAAGGTTTCGAAAAAGAACTCATCTCTTACAAAGGGATTTCATTTTTTTGAACTTATATGAACTCCATACTTTTTGTGTGTTCAAAATTCACCATTCAAAGGCACATCACAAAATTTCAACAATTTCTGACTTCATTTGGTATATTTCGTGGATTTACTTTTTTTTTTTGAGCTAGTTGACCCTAAAATTGAAAAGCACTACAATTGAACTCTGAAAATGTTGAAAGTTGGCATGCTATAATTATTTCACCCACATAGCATGTGTTACAAAGTTGAGAGGGCTACGACAAAAACTGGATGCACTTCGTGTACAAAACGGACAATCTCTCTCGAAGTATCAGGGTTTCCAACGAGAACTCATCTCTTACAAAGGGATCTCATTTTTTTAACTTATTTGAACTCCATACTTTTTGTGTGTTCAAAATACACCAGTAAAAGGCACATCACAAAATTTCAACAATTTCTGACTTCATTTGGTATATTTCGTGGATTTACTTTTTTTGAGCTAGTTGACCCTGAAATTGAAAAGCACTACAAATGAACTCTGAAAATGTTCAAAGTTGGCATGCTATCATCATTTCACCCACATAGCATGTGTTAAAAAGTTGAGAGGGCTACGACAAAAACTGGATGCACTCCGTGTACAAAACGGACAATCTCTCTCGAAGTATCAGGGTTTCGAACGAGAACTCATCTCTTACAAAGGGATTTCATTTTTTTAACTTATTTGAACTCCATACTTTTGTGTGTGTTCAAAATGCACCATTCAAAGGCACATCACAAAATTTCAACAACTTCTGACTTCATTTGGTATGTTTCGTGGATTTACTTTTTTTGAGCTAGTTGACCCTGAAATTAAAAAGCACTACAAATGAACTCTGAAAATGTTGAAAGTTGGCATGCTATCATCATTTCACCCACATAGCATGTGTTACAAAGTTGACAGGGCTACGACAAAAACTGGATGGACTCCGTGTACAAAACGGACAATCTCTCTCGAAGTATGAGGGTTTCGAACGAGAACTCATCTCTTACAAAGGGATTTCTTTTTTCTGAACTTATTTGAACTCCATACTTTTTGTGTGTTCAAAATGCACCATTCAAAGGCACATCACAAAATTTCCACAATTTCTGACTTCATTTGGTATATTTCGTGGATTTACTTTTTTTTGAGCTAGTTAACCCTGAAATTGAAAAACACTACAAATGAACTCTGAAAATGTTCAAAGTTGGCATGCTATCATCATTTCACCCACATTGCATGTGTTAAAAAGTTGAGAGGGCTACGACAAAAACTGGATGCACTCCGTGTACAAAACGGACAATCTCTCTCGAAGTATCATGGTTTCGAACGAGAACTCATCTCTTACAAAGTGATTTCATTTTTTGAACATATTTGACCTCCATACTTTTTGTGTGTTCAAAATGCACCATTCAAAGGCACATCACAAAATTTCAACAATTTCTGACTTCATTTGGTATATTTCGTGCATTTACTTATTTTTTGGAGCTAGTTGACCCTGAAATTGAAAAGCACTACAAATGAACTCTGAAAATGTTGAAAGTTGGCATGCTATCATCATTTCACCCACATAGCATGTGTTAAAAAGTTGAGATGGCTACGACAAAAACTTGATGCACTCCGTGTACAAAACGGACAATCTCTCTCGAAGTATGAGGGTTTCGAACGAGAACTCATCACTTACAAAGGGATTTCATTTTTTTAACGTATTTGAACTCCATACTTTTTATGTGTTCAAAATGCACCATTCAAAGGCAAATCACAAAATTTCAACAATTTCTAACTTCATTTGGTATGTTTCGTGGATTTACTTTTTTTTTTTGAGCTAGTTGACCCTGAAATTGAAAAGCACTACAAATGAACTCTGAAAATGTGGAAAGTTGGCATGCTATCATCATTTCACCCACATAGCGTGTGTTACAAAGTTGAGAGGGCTACGACAAAAACTGGATGCACTCCGTCTACAAAACGAACAATCTCTCTCGAAGTATCAGGGTTTCGAACGAGAACTTATCTCTTACAAAGGGATTTCATTTTTTTGAACTTATTTGAACTCCATACTTTTTGTGTGTTCAAAATGCACCATTCAAAGGCACATCACAAAATTTCAACAATTTCTGACTTCATTTGGTATATTTCGTGGATTTACTTTTTTTTAGCTAGTTGACCCTGAAATTGAAAAGCACTACAAATTAACTCTGGAAATGTTCAAAGCTGGCATGCTATCATCATTTCACCCACATAGCATGTGTTAAAAAGTAGAGAGGGCTACGACAAAAACTGGATGCACTCCGTGTAAAAAACGGACAATCTCTCTCGAAGTATCAGGGTTTCGAACGAGAACTCATCTCTTACAAAGGGATTTCATTTTTTTAACTTATTTGAACTCCATACTTTTGTGTGTGTTCAAAATGCACCATTCAAAGGCACATCACAAAATTTCAACAATTTCTGTCTTCATTTGGTATGTTTCGTGGATTTACTTTTTTTTTTGAGCTAGTTGACCCTGAAATTGAAAATCACTACAAATGAACTCTGAAAACGTTGAAAGTTGGCATGCTATCATCATTTCACCCACATAGCATGTGTTACAAAGTTGAGAGGGCTACGACAAAAACTGGATGCACTCCGTGTACAAAACGGACAATCTCTCTCGAAGTATCAGGGTTTCGAACGAGAACTCATCTCTTACAAAGTGATTTCATTTTTTGAACTTATTTGACCTCCAAACTTTTTGTGTGTTCAAAATGCACCATTCAAAGGCACATCACAAAATTTCAACAATTTCTGACTTCATTTGGTATATTTCATGCATTTAATTATTGTTTGGAGCTAGTTGACCCTGAAATTGAAAAGCACTACAAATGAACTCTGAAAATGTTCAAAGTTGGCATGCTATCATCATTTCACCCACATAGCATGTGTTAAAAAGTAGAGATGGCTATGACAAAAACTGGATGCACTTCGTGTAGAAAACGGACAATCTCTCTCGAAGTATCAAGGTTTCGAACGAGAACTCATCTCTTACAAAGGGATTTCATTTTTTTGAACTTATATGAACTCCATACTTTTTGCGTGTTCAAAATGCACCATTCAAAGGCACATCACAAAATTTCAACAATTTCTGACTTCATTTGGTATATTTCGTGGATTTACTTTTTTTTTTGAGCTAGTTGACCCCGAAATTGAAAAGCACTAAAATGAACTCTGAAAATGTTGAAAGTTGGCATGCTATAATCATTTCACCCACATAGCATGTGTTACAAAGTTGAGAGGGCTACGACAAAAACTGGATGCACTTCGTGTACAAAACGGACAATCTCTCTCGAAGTATCAGGGTTTCGAACGAGAATTCATCTCTTACAAAGGGATCTCATTTTTTTAACTTATTTGAACTCCATACTTTTTGTGTGTTCAAAATGCACCATTAAAACGCACATCACAAAATTTCAACAATTTATGACTTCATTTGGTATATTTCGTGCATTTACTTTTTTTTTTTGAGCTAGTTGACCCTGAAATTGAAAAGCACTACAAATGAACTATGAAAATGTTGAAAGTTGGCATGCTATCATTATTTCACCCACATAGCATGTGTTAAAAAGTTGAGATGGCTACGACAAAAACTGGATGAACTTCGTGTACAAAACGGACAATCTCTCTCGAAGTATTAGGGTTTCGAACGAGAACTCATCTCTTACAAAGGGATCTCATTTTTTTGAACTTATTTGATCTCCATACTTTTTGTGTGTTCAAAATGCACCATTCAAAGGCACATCACTAAATTTCAACAATTTCTGACTTCATTTGGTATATTTCGTGCATTTACTTTGTTTTTGAGCTAGTTGACCCTGAAAATGAAAAGCACTACAAATGAACTCTGAAAATGCTGAAAGTTGGCATGCTATCATCATTTCACACACATAGCATGTTTTAAAAAGTTCAGAGGGCTACGACAAAAACTGGATGCACTTCGTGTACAAAACGGACAATCTCTCTCGAAGTATCAGGGTTTCGAACGAGAACTCATCTCTTACAAAGGGATTTCATTTTTTTGAAGGTATTTGAACTCCATAGTTTTTGTGTGTTCAAAATGCACTATTCAAAGGCACATAACAAAATTTCAACAATTTCAGACTTCATTTGGTATGTTTCGTGCATTTACTTATTTTTTTTGAGCTAGTTGACCCTGAAATTGAAAAGCACTACAAATGAACTCTGAAAATGTTGAAAGTTGGCATGCTATCATCATTTCACCCACATAGCATGTGTTACAAAGTTGAGAGGGCTACGACAAAAACTGGATGCACTTCGTGTACAAAACGGACAATCTCTCTCGAAGTATCAGGGTTTCGAACGAGAACTCATCTCTTACAAAGGGATTTCATTTTTTTGAACTCCATACTTTTTGTGTGTTCAAAATGCACCATTCAAAGGCACATCACAAAATTTCAACAATTTCTGAATTCATTTGGTATATTTCGTTGATTTTTTTTTTTTGAGCTAGTTGACCCTGAAATTGAAAAGCATTACAAATGAACTCTAAAAATGTTGAAAGTTGGCATGCTATCATCATTTCACCCACATAGCATGTGTTAAAAATTTGAGAGGGCTACGACAAAAACTGGATGCACTTCGTGTACAAAACGGACAATCTCTCTTGAAGAATGAGGGTTTCGAACGAGAACTCATCTCTTACAAAGGGATTTCATTTTTTTAACTTATTTGAACTCCATACTTTTTGTGTGTTCAAAATGCACCATTCAAAGGCACATCACAAAATTTGAACAATTTCTGACTTCATTTGGTATATTTCGTGCATTTACTTTTTTTTTTGAGCTAGTTGACCCTGAAATTGAAAAGCACTACAAATGAACTCTGAAAATGTTGAAAGTTGGCATCCTATCATCATTTCACCCACATAGCATGTGTTAAAAAGTTGAGATGGCTACGACAAAAACTGGATGCACTTCGTGTACAAAACGGACAATCTCTCTCGATGTATCAGAGTTTCGAACGAGAACTCATCTCTTACAAAGGGATTTCATTTTTTTGAACTTTTTTGAGCTCCATACTTTTTGTGTGTTCAAAATGCACCATTCAAAGGCACATCACAAAATTTCAACAATTTCTGACTTCATTTGGTATATTTCGTGGATTTACTTTTTTTTTGAGCTAGTTGACCCTGAAATTGAAAAGCACTACAAATGAACTCTGAAAATGTTGAAAGTTGGCATGCTATCATCATTTCACCCACATAGCATGTGTTAAAAAGTTGAGAGGGCTACGACAAAAACTGGATGCACTCCGTGTACAAAACGGACAATCTCT
This sequence comes from Hordeum vulgare subsp. vulgare, assembly GCF_904849725.1. Classification (NCBI taxonomy): domain Eukaryota; kingdom Viridiplantae; phylum Streptophyta; class Magnoliopsida; order Poales; family Poaceae; genus Hordeum; species Hordeum vulgare. The sequence goes on from NC_058518.1 coordinate 18,943,060, forward strand.
CTCGAAGTATTAAGGTTTCGAACGAGAACTCATCTCTTACAAAGGGATTTCATTTTTTTGAACTTATTTGACCTCCATACTTTTTGTGTGTTCAAAATGCACCATTCAAAGGCACATCACAAAATTTCAACAATTTCTCACTTCATTTGGTATATTTCGTGCATTTACTTATTTTTTTTGAGCTAGTTGACCCTGAAATTGAAAAGCACTACAAATGAACTCTGAAAATATTGAAAGTTGGCATGCTATCATCATTTCACCCACATAGCATGTGTTACAATGTTGAGAGGGCTACGACAAAAACTGGATGCACTTCGTGTACAAAACGGACAATCTCTCTCGAAGTATGAGGGTTTCGAACGAGAACTCATCTCTTACAAAGGGATTTCTTTTTTTTGAACTTATTTGAACTCCATACTTTTTGTGTGTTAAAAATGCACCATTCAAAGGCACATCACAAAATTTCAACAATTTCTGACTTCATTTGGTATATTTCGTGCATTTACTTATTTTTTTTGAGCTAGTTGACCCTGAAATTGAAAAGCACTACAAATGAACTCTGAAAATGTTGAAAGTTGGCATGCTATCATCATTTCACCCACATAGCATGTGTTGAAAAGTTGAGATGGCTACGACAAAAACTGGATGCACTTCGTGTACAAAACGGACAATCTCTCTCGAAGTATCACGGTTTCGAACGAGAACTCATCTCTTACAAAGGGATTTCATTTTTTTGAACTTACTTGAACTCCATACTTTTTGTGTGTTCAAAATTCACCATTCAAAGGCACATCACAAAATTTCAACAATTTCTGACTTCATTTGGTATGTTTCGTGGATTTACTTTTTTTTTGAGCTAGTTGACCCTGAAATTGAAAAGCACTACAAATGAACTCTGAAAATGTTGAAAGTTGGCATGCTATCATCATTTCACCCACATAGCATGTGTTACAAAGTTGAGAGGGCTACGACAAAAACTGGATGCACTTCGTGTACAAAAAGGACAATCTCTCTCGAAGTATCAGGGTTTCGAACGAGAACTCATCTCTTACAAAGGGATTTCATTTTTTTGAACTTATTTGAACTCCATACTTTTTGTGTGTTGAAAATGCACCATTCAAAGGCACATCATAAAATTTCAACAATTTCTGACTTCATTTGGTATATTTCGTGCATTTACTTATTTTTTTGAGCTAGTTGACCCTGAAATTGAAAAGCACTACAAATGAACTCTGAAAATGTTGAAAGTTGGCATGCTATCATCATTTCACCCACATAGCATGTGTTACAAATTTGAGAGGGCTATGACAAAAACTGGATGCACTCCGTGTACAAAACGAACAATCTCTCTCGAAGTATCAGGGTTTCGAACGAGAACTTATCTCTTACAAAGGGATTTCATTTTTTTGAACTTCTTTGAACTCCATACTTTTTGTGTGTTCAAAATGCACCATTCAAAGGCACATCACAAAATTTCAACAATTTCTGACTTCATTTGGTATATTTCGTTGATTTTTTTTTTGAGCTTGTTGACCCTGAAATTGAAAAGCATTACAAATGAACTCTAAAAATGTTGAAAGTTGGCATGCTATCATCATTTCACCCACATAGCATGTGTTAAAAAGTTGAGAGGGCTACGACAAAAACTGGATGCACTCCGTGTACAAAACGGACAATCTCTCTCGAAGTATCAGGGTTTCGAACGAGAACTCATCTCTTACAAAGGGATTTCATTTTTTTAACTTATTTGAACTCCATACTGTTGTGTGTGTTCAAAATGCACCATTCAAAGGCACATCACAAAATTTCAACAATTTCTGTCTTCATTTGGTATGTTTCGTGGATTTACTTTTTTTTTTGAGCTAGTTGACCCTGAAATTGAAAATCACTACAAATGAACTCTGAAAATGTTGAAAGTTGGCATGCTATCATCATTTCACCCACATAGCATGTGTTAAAAAGTTGAGAGGGCTACGACAAAAACTGGATGCACTCCGTGTACAAAACGGACAATCTCTCTCGAAGTATCAGGGTTTCGAACGAGAACTCATCTCTTACAAAGTGATTTCATTTTTTGAACTTATTTGACCTCCATACTTTTTGTGTGTTCAAAATGCACCATTCAAAGGCACATCACAAAATTTCAACAATTTCTGACTTCATTTGGTATATTTCGTGCATTTACTTATTGTTTGGAGCTAGTTGACCCTGAAATTGAAAAGCACTACATATGAACTCTGAAAATGTTCAAAGTTGGCATGCTATCATCATTTCACCCACATACCATGTGTTAAAAAGTTGAGATGGCTACGACAAAAACTGGATGCACTCCGTGTACAAAACGTACAATCTCTCTCGAAGTATCAAGGTTTCGAACGAGAACTCATCTCTTACAAAGGGATTTCATTTTTTTGAACTTATATGAACTCCATACTTTTTGTGTGTTCAAAATTCACCATTCAAAGGCACATCACAAAATTTCAACAATTTCTGACTTCATTTGGTATATTTCTTGCATTTACTTATTTTTTTTGAGCTAGTTGACCCTGAAATTGAAAAGCACTACAAATGAACTCTGAAAATGTTGAAAGTTGGCATGCTATCATCATTTCACCCACATAGCATGTGTTAAAAAGTTGAGAGGGCTACGACAAAAACTGGATGCACTCCGTGTACAAAACGGACAATCTCTCTCGAAGTATTAAGGTTTCGAACGAGAACTCATCTCTTACAAAGGGATTTCATTTTTTTGAACTTATTTGACCTCCATACTTTTTGTGTGTTCAAAATGCACCATTCAAAGGCACATCACAAAATTTCAACAATTTCTCACTTCATTTGGTATATTTCGTGCATTTACTTATTTTTTTTGAGCTAGTTGACCCTGAAATTGAAAAGCACTACAAATGAACTCTGAAAATATTGAAAGTTGGCATGCTATCATCATTTCACCCACATAGCATGTGTTACAATGTTGAGAGGGCTACGACAAAAACTGGATGCACTTCGTGTACAAAACGGACAATCTCTCTCGAAGTATGAGGGTTTCGAACGAGAACTCATCTCTTACAAAGGGATTTCTTTTTTTTGAACTTATTTGAACTCCATACTTTTTGTGTGTTAAAAATGCACCATTCAAAGGCACATCACAAAATTTCAACAATTTCTGACTTCATTTGGTATATTTCGTGCATTTACTTATTTTTTTTGAGCTAGTTGACCCTGAAATTGAAAAGCACTACAAATGAACTCTGAAAATGTTGAAAGTTGGCATGCTATCATCATTTCACCCACATAGCATGTGTTGAAAAGTTGAGATGGCTACGACAAAAACTGGATGCACTTCGTGTACAAAACGGACAATCTCTCTCGAAGTATCACGGTTTCGAACGAGAACTCATCTCTTACAAAGGGATTTCATTTTTTTGAACTTACTTGAACTCCATACTTTTTGTGTGTTCAAAATTCACCATTCAAAGGAACATCACAAAATTTCAACAATTTCTGACTTCATTTGGTATGTTTCGTGGATTTACTTTTTTTTTGAGCTAGTTGACCCTGAAATTGAAAAGCACTACAAATGAACTCTGAAAATGTTGAAAGTTGGCATGCTATCATCATTTCACCCACATAGCATGTGTTACAAAGTTGAGAGGGCTACGACAAAAACTGGATGCACTTCGTGTACAAAAAGGACAATCTCTCTCGAAGTATCAGGGTTTCGAACGAGAACTCATCTCTTACAAAGGGATTTCATTTTTTTGAACTTATTTGAACTCCATACTTTTTGTGTGTTGAAAATGCACCATTCAAAGGCACATCATAAAATTTCAACAATTTCTGACTTCATTTGGTATATTTCGTGCATTTACTTATTTTTTTGAGCTAGTTGACCCTGAAATTGAAAAGCACTACAAATGAACTCTGAAAATGTTGAAAGTTGGCATGCTATCATCATTTCACCCACATAGCATGTGTTACAAATTTGAGAGGGCTACGACAAAAACTGGATGCACTCCGTGTACAAAACGAACAATCTCTCTCGAAGTATCAGGGTTTCGAACGAGAACTTATCTCTTACAAAGGGATTTCATTTTTTTGAACTTCTTTGAACTCCATACTTTTTGTGTGTTCAAAATGCACCATTCAAAGGCACATCACAAAATTTCAACAATTTCTGACTTCATTTGGTATATTTCGTTGATTTTTTTTTTGAGCTTGTTGACCCTGAAATTGAAAAGCATTACAAATGAACTCTAAAAATGTTGAAAGTTGGCATGCTATCATCATTTCACCCACATAGCATGTGTTAAAAAGTTGAGAGGGCTACGACAAAAACTGGATGCACTCCGTGTACAAAACGGACAATCTCTCTCGAAGTATCAGGGTTTCGAACGAGAACTCATCTCTTACAAAGGGATTTCATTTTTTTAACTTATTTGAACTCCATACTGTTGTGTGTGTTCAAAATGCACCATTCAAAGGCACATCACAAAATTTCAACAATTTCTGTCTTCATTTGGTATGTTTCGTGGATTTACTTTTTTTTTTGAGCTAGTTGACCCTGAAATTGAAAATCACTACAAATGAACTCTGAAAATGTTGAAAGTTGGCATGCTATCATCATTTCACCCACATAGCATGTGTTAAAAAGTTGATAGGGCTACGACAAAAACTGGATGCACTCCGTGTACAAAACGGACAATCTCTCTCGAAGTATCAGGGTTTCGAACGAGAACTCATCTCTTACAAAGTGATTTCATTTTTTGAACTTATTTGACCTCCATACTTTTTGTGTGTTCAAAATGCACCATTCAAAGGCACATCACAAAATTTCAACAATTTCTGACTTCATTTGGTATATTTCGTGCATTTACTTATTGTTTGGAGCTAGTTGACCCTGAAATTGAAAAGCACTACATATGAACTCTGAAAATGTTCAAAGTTGGCATGCTATCATCATTTCACCCACATACCATGTGTTAAAAAGTTGAGATGGCTACGACAAAAACTGGATGCACTCCGTGTACAAAACGTACAATCTCTCTCGAAGTATCAAGGTTTCGAACGAGAACTCATCTCTTACAAAGGGATTTCATTTTTTTGAACTTATATGAACTCCATACTTTTTGTGTGTTCAAAATTCACCATTCAAAGGCACATCACAAAATTTCAACAATTTCTGTCTTCATTTGGTATATTTCGTGCATTTACTTTTTTTTTTTGAGCTAGTTGACCCTGAAATTGAAAAGCACTACAAATGAACTCTGAAAATGTTCAAAGTTGGCATTCTATCATCATTTCACCCACATAGCATGTGTTAAAAAGTTGAGAGGGCTACGACAAAAACTGGATGCACTTCGTGTACAAAACGGACAATCTCTCTCGAAGTATCAGGGTTTCGAACGAGAACTCATCTCTTACAAAGGGATTTCATTTTTTTGAACTTATTTGATCTCCATACTTTTTGTGTGTTCAAAATGCACCATTCAAAGGCACATCACAAAATTTCAACAATTCCTGACTTCATTTGGTATATTTCGTGCATTTACTTTGTTTTTGAGCTAGTTGACCCTGAAATTGAAAAGCACTACAAATGAACTCTGAAAATGTTGAAAGTTGGCATGCTATCATCATTTCACACACATAGCATGTTTGAAAAAGTTCAGAGGGCTACGACAAAAACTGGATGCACTTCGTGTACAAAACGGACAATCTCTCTCGAAGTATCAGGGTTTCGAACGAGAACTCATCTCTTACAAAGGGATTTCATTTTTTTTACTTACTTGAACTCTATACTTTTTGTGTGTTCAAAATGCACCATTCAAAGGCACATCACAAAATTTGAACAATTTCTGACTTCATTTGGTATATTTCGTGCATTTACTTATTTTTTTGACCTAGTTGACCCTGAAATTGAAAAGCACTACAAATGAACTCTGGAAATGTTGAAAGTTGGCATGCTATCATCATTTCACCCACATAGCATGTGTTAAAAAGTTGAGAGGGCTACGACAAAAACTGGATGCACTCCGTGTACAAAACAGACAATCTCTCTCGAAGTATCAGGGTTTCGAACGAGAACTCATCTCTTACAAAGGGATTTCATTTTTTTAACTTATTTGAACTCCATACTGTTGTGTGTGTTCAAAATGCACCATTCAAAGGCACATCACAAATTTTCAACAATTTCTGTCTTCATTTGGTATGTTTCGTGGATTTACTTTTTTTTTTTGATTTAGTTGACCCTGAAATTGAAAAGCACTACAAATGAACTCTGGAAATGTTGAAATTTGGCATGCTATCATCATTTCACCCACATAGCATGTGTTACAAAGTTGAGAGGGCTACGACAAAAACTGGATGCACTTCGTGTACAAAAAGGACAATCTCTCTCGAAGTATCAGGGTTTCGAACGAGAACTCATCTCTTACAAAGGGATTTCATTTTTTTGAACTTATTTGAACTCCATACTTTTTGTGTGTTGAAAATGCACCATTCAAAGGCACATCATAAAATTTCAACAATTTCTGACTTCATTTGGTATATTTCGTGCATTTACTTATTTTTTTTTGAGCTAGTTGACCCTGAAATTGAAAAGCACTACAAATGAACTCTGAAAATGTTGAAAGTTGGCATGCTATCACCATTTCACCCACATAGCATGTGTTACAAATTTGAGAGGGCTACGACAAAAACTGGATGCACTCCGTGTACAAAACGAACAATCTCTCTCGAAGTATCAGGGTTTCGAACGAGAACTTATCTCTTACAAAGGGATTTCATTTTTTTGAACTTCTTTGAACTCCATAATTTTTGTGTGTTCAAAATGCACCATTCAAAGGCACATCACAAAATTTCCACAATTGCTGACTTCATTTGGTATATTTCGTGGATTTACTTTTTTTTTAGCTAGTTGTCCCTGAAATTGAAAAGCACTACAAATGAACTCTGGAAATGTTCAAAGTTGGCATGCTATCATCATTTCACCCACATAGCATGTGTTAAAAAGTTGAGAGGGCTACGACAAAAACTGGATGCACTCCGTGTACAAAACGGACAATCTCTCTCGAAGTATCAGGGTTTCGAACGAGAACTCATCTCTTACAAAGGGATTTCATTTTTTTAACTTATTTGAACTCCATACTTTTGTGTGTGTTCAAAATGCACCATTGAAAGGCACATCACAAAATTTCAACAATTTCTGTCTTCATTTGGTATGTTTCGTGGATTTACTTATTTTTTTGACCTAGTTGACCCTGAAATTGAAAAGCACTACAAATGAACTATGAAAATGTTGAAAGTTGGCATGCTATCATCATTTCACCCACATAGCATGTGTTAAAAAGTTGAGATGGCTACGACAAAAACTGGATGCACTTCGTGTACAAAACGGACAATCTCTCTCGAAGTATCAGGGTTTCGAACGAGAACTCATCTCTTACAAAGGGATTTCATTTTTTTGAACTTATTTGAACTCCATACTTTTTTTGTGTTCAAAATGCACCATTCAAAGGCACATCACAAAATTTCAACAATTTCTGACTTCATTTGGTATATTTCGTGGATTAACTTTTTTTTTTGAGCTAGTTGACCCTGAAATTGAAAAGCACTACAAATGAACTCTGAAAATGTTGAAAGTTGGCATGCTATCATCATTTCACCCACATAGCATGTGTTAAAAAGTTGAGAGGGCTACGACAAAAACTGGATGCACTTCGTGTACAAAACGAACAATCTCTCTCGAAGTACCAGGGTTTCGAACGAGAACTCATCTCTTACAAAGGGATTTCATTTTTTTGAACTTATTTGAACTCCATACTTTTTGTGTGTTCAAAATGCACCATTCAAAGGCACATAACAAAATTTCAACAATTTATGACTTCATTTGGTATATTTCGTGGATTTACTTTTTTTTTTGAGCTAGTTGACCCTGAAATTGAAAAGCACTACAAATGAACTCTCAAAATGTTGAAAGTTGGCATGCTATCATCATTTCACCCACATAGCATGTTTTAAAAAGTTGAGATGGCTACGACGAAAACTGGATGCACTTCGTGTACAAAACGGACAATCTCTCTCGAAGTATCAGGGTTTCGAACGAGAACTCATCTCTTACAAAGGGATTTCATTTTTTTGAACTTATTTGAACTCCATACTTTTTGTGTGTTCAAAATGCACCATTCAAAGGCACATAACAAAATTTCAACAATTTCTGACTTCATTTGGTATATTTCGTGGATTTACTTTTTTTTTTGAGCTAGTTGACCCTGAAATTGAAAAGCACTACAAATGAACTCTGAAAATGTTGAAAGTTGGCATGCTATCATCATTTCACCCACATGGCATGTGTTAAAAAGTTGAGAGGGCTACGACAAAAACTGGACGCACTTCGTGTACAAAACGGACAATCTCTCTCGAAGTATCAGGGTTTCGAACGAGAACTCATCTTTTACAAAGGGATTTCATTTTTTTGAACTTATTTGAACTCCATACTTTTTTTGTGTTCAAAATGCACCATTCAAAGGCACATCACAAAATTTCAACAATTTCTGACTTCATTTGGTATATTTCGTGGATTAACTTTTTTTTTTGAGCTAGTTGACCCTGAAATTGAAAAGCACTACAAATGAACTCTGAAAATGTTGAAAGTTGGCATGCTATCATCATTTCACCCACATAGCATGTGTTAAAAAGTTGAGAGGGCTACGACAAAAACTGGATGCACTTCGTGTACAAAACGAACAATCTCTCTCGAAGTATCAGGGTTTCGAACGAGAACTCATCTCTTACAAAGGGATTTCATTTTTTTGAACTTATTTGAACTCCATACTTTTTGTGTGTTCAAAATGCACCATTCAAAGGCACATAACAAAATTTCAACAATTTATGACTTCATTTGGTATATTTCGTGGATTTACTTTTTTTTTTGAGCTAGTTGACCCTGAAATTGAAAAGCACTACAAATGAACTCTCAAAATGTTGAAAGTTGGCATGCTATCATCATTTCACCCACATAGCATGTTTTAAAAAGTTGAGATGGCTACGACGAAAACTGGATGCACTTCGTGTACAAAACGGACAATCTCTCTCGAAGTATCAGGGTTTCGAACGAGAACTCATCTCTTACAAAGGGATTTCATTTTTTTGAACTTATTTGAACTCCATACTTTTTGTGTGTTCAAAATGCACCATTCAAAGGCACATAACAAAATTTCAACAATTTCTGACTTCATTTGGTATATTTCGTGGATTTACTTTTTTTTTTGAGCTAGTTGACCCTGAAATTGAAAAGCAGTACAAATGAACTCTGAAAATGTTGAAAGTTGGCATGCTATCATCATTTCACCCACATGGCATGTGTTAAAAAGTTGAGAGGGCTACGACAAAAACTAGACGCACTTCGTGTACAAAACGGACAATATCTCTCGAAGTATCAGGGTTTCGAACGAGAACTCATCTCTTACAAAGGGATTTCATTTTTTTAACTTATTTGAACTCCATACTTTTTGTGTGTTCAAAATGCACCATTCAAAGGCACATCACAAAATTTCAACAATTTCAGACTTCATTTGGTATGTTTCGTGCATTTACTCATTTTTTTGAGCTAGTTGACCCTGAAATTGAAAAGCACTACAAATGAACTCTGAAAATGTTGAAAGTTGGCATGCTATCATCATTTCACCCACATAGCATGTGTTACAAAGTTGAGAGGGCTACGACAAAAACTGGATGCACTTCGTGTACAAAACGGACAATCTCTCTCGAAGTATCAGGGTTTCGAACGAGAACTCATCACTTACAAAGGGATTTCATTTTTTTGAACTCCATACTTTTTGTGTGTTCAAAATGCACCATTCAAAGGCACATCACAAAATTTCAACAATTTCTGAATTCATTTGGTATATTTCGTTGATTATTTTTTTTAGCTAGTTGACCCTGAAATTGAAAACATTACAAATGAACTCTGAAAATGTTGAAAGTTGGCATGCTATCATCATTTCACCCACATAGCATGTGTTAAATATTTGACAGGGCTACGACAAAAACTGGATGCACTTCGTGTACAAAACGGACAATCTCTCTTGAAGTATCAGGGTTTCGAACGAGAACTCATCTCTTACAAAGGGATTTCATTTTTTTAACTTATTTGAACTCCATACTTTTTGTGTGTTCAAAATGCACCATTCAAAGGCACATCACAAAATTTCAACAATTTCTGACTTCATTTGGTACATTTCGTGCATTTACTTTTTTTTTGAGCTAGTTGACCCTGAAATTGAAAAGCACTACAAATGAACTCTGAAAATGTTGAAAGCTGGCATGCTATCATAATTTCACCCACATAGCATGTGTTAAAAAGATGGGATGGCTACGACAAAAACTGGATGCACTTCGTGTACAAAACGGACAATCTCTCTCGATGTATCAGAGTTACGAACGAGAACTCATCACTTACAAAGGGATTTCATTTTTTTGAACTCCATACTTTTTGTGTGTTCAAAATGCACCATTCAAAGGCACATCACAAAATTTCAACAATTTCTGAATTCATTTGGTATATTTCGTTGATTTTTTTTTTTAGCTAGTTGACCCTGAAATTGAAAACATTACAAATGAACTCTGAAAATGTTGAAAGTTGGCATGCTATCATCATTTCACCCACATAGCATGTGTTAAATATTTGAGAGGGCTACGACAAAAACTGGATGCACTTCGTGTACAAAAAGGACAATCTCTCTCGAAGTATCAGGGTTTCGAACGAGAACTCATCTCTTACAAAGGGATTTCATTTTTTTGAACTTATTTGAACTCCATACTTTTTGTGTGTTGAAAATGCACCATTCAAAGGCACATCATAAAATTTCAACAATTTCTGACTTCATTTGGTATATTTCGTGCATTTACTTATTTTTTTTGAGCTAGTTGACCCTGAAATTGAAAAGCACTACAAATGAACTCTGAAAATGTTGAAAGTTGGCATGCTATCACCATTTCACCCACATAGCATGTGTTACAAATTTGAGAGGGCGACGACAAAAACTGGATGCACTCCGTGTACAAAACGAACAATCTCTCTCGAAGTATCAGGGTTTCGAACGAGAACTCATCTCTTACAAAGGGATTTCATTTTTTTGAACTTATTTGAACTCCATACTTTTTTTGTGTTCAAAATGCACCATTCAAAGGCACATCATAAAATTTCAACAATTTCTGACTTCATTTGGTATATTTCGTGGATTAACTTTTTTTTTTGAGCTAGTTGACCCTGAAATTGAAAAGCACTACAAATGAACTCTGAAAATGTTGAAAGTTGGCATGCTATCATCATTTCACCCACATAGCATGTGTTAAAAAGTTGAGAGGGCTACGACAAAAACTGGATGCACTTCGTGTACAAAACGAACAATCTCTCTCGAAGTATCAGGGTTTCGAACGAGAACTCATCTCTTACAAAGGGATTTCATTTTTTTGAACTTATTTGAACTCCATACTTTTTGTGTGTTCAAAATGCACCATTCAAAGGCACATCACAAAATTTCAACAATTTCTGACTTCATTCGGTATATTTCGTGGATTTACTTTTTTTTTTGACCTAGTTGACCCTGAAATTGAAAAGCACTACAAATGAACTATGAAAATGTTGAAAGTTGGCATGCTATCATCATTTCACCCACATAGCATGTTTTAAAAAGTTGAGATGGCTACGACGAAAACTGGATGCACTTCGTGTACAAAACGGACAATCTCTCTCGAAGTATCAGGGTTTCGAACGAGAACTCATCTCTTACAAAGGGATTTCATTTTTTTGAACTTATTTGAACTCCATACTTTTTGTGTGTTCAAAATGCACCATTCAAAGGCACATAACAAAATTTCAACAATTTCTGACTTCATTTGGTATATTTCGTGGATTTACTTTTTTTTTTGAGCTAGTTGACCCTGAAATTGAAAAGCACTACAAATGAACTCTGAAAATGTTGAAAGTTGGCATGCTATCATCATTTCACCCACATGGCATGTGTTAAAAAGTTGAGAGGGCTACGACAAAAACTGGACGCACTTCGTGTACAAAACGGACAATATCTCTCGAAGTATCAGGGTTTCGAACGAGAACTCATCTCTTACAAAGGGATTTCATTTTTTTAACTTATTTGAACTCCATACTTTTTGTGTGTTCAAAATGCACCATTCAAAGGCACATCACAAAATTTCAACAATTTCAGACTTCATTTGGTATGTTTCGTGCATTTACTCATTTTTTTGAGCTAGTTGACCCTGAAATTGAAAAGCACTACAAATGAACTCTGAAAATGTTGAAAGTTGGCATGCTATCATCATTTCACCCACATAGCATGTGTTACAAAGTTGAGATGGCTACGACAAAAACTGGATGCACTTCGTGTACAAAACGGACAATCTCTCTCGAAGTATCAGGGTTTCGAACGAGAACTCATCACTTACAAAGGGATTTCATTTTTTTGAACTCCATACTTTTTGTGTGTTCAAAATGCACCATTCAAAGGCACATCACAAAATTTCAACAATTTCTGAATTCATTTGGTATATTTCGTTGATTATTTTTTTTTAGCTAGTTGACCCTGAAATTGAAAACATTACAAATGAACTCTGAAAATGTTGAAAGTTGGCATGCTATCATCATTTCACCCACATAGCATGTGTTAAATATTTGAGAGGGCTACGACAAAAACTGGATGCACTTCGTGTACAAAACGGACAATCTCTCTTGAAGTATCAGGGTTTCGAACGAGAACTCATCTCTTACAAAGGGATTTCATTTTTTTAACTTATTTGAACTCCATACTTTTTGTGTGTTCAAAATGCACCATTCAAAGGCACATCACAAAATTTCAACAATTTCTGACTTCATTTGGTATATTTCGTGGATTTACTTTTTTTTTGAGCTAGTTGACCCTGAAATTGAAAAGCACTACAAATGAACTCTGAAAATGTTGAAAGTTGGCATGCTATCATCATTTCACCCACATAGCATGTGTTAAAAAGTTGAGAGGGCTACGACAAAAACTGGATGCACTCCGTGTACAAAACGGACAATCTCTCTCGAAGTATTAAGGTTTCGAACGAGAACTCATCTCTTACAAAGGGATTTCATTTTTATGAACTTATTTGACCTCCATACTTTTTGTGTGTTCAAAATGCACCATTCAAAGGCACATCACAAAATTTCAACAATTTCTCACTTCATTTGGTATATTTCGTGCATTTACTTATTTTTTTTGAGCTAGTTGACCCTGAAATTGAAAAGCACTACAAATGAACTCTGAAAATGTTGAAAGTTGGCATGCTATCATCATTTGACCCACATAGCATGTGTTACAAAGTTGAGAGGGCTACGACAAAAACTGGATGCACTTCGTGTACAAAACGGACAATCTCTCTCGAAGTATGAGGGTTTCGAACGAGAACTCATCTCTTACAAAGGGATTTCTTTTTTTTGAACTTATTTGAACTCCATACTTTTTGTGTGGTCAAAATGCACCATTCAAAGGCACATCACAAAATTTCAACAATTTCTGACTTCATTTGGTATATTTCGTGCATTTACTTCTTTTTTTTGAGCTAGTTGACCCTGAAATTGAAAAGCACTACAAATGAACTCTGAAAATGTTGAAAGTTGGCATGCAATCATCATTTCACCCACATAGCATGTTTTAAAAAGTTGAGATGGCTACGACAAAAACTGGATGCACTTCGTCTACAAAACGGACAATCTCTCTCGAAGTATCAGGGTTTCGAACGAGAACTCATCTCTTACAAAGGGATTTCATTTTTTTGAACTTATTTGAACTCCATACTTTTTGTGTGTTCAAAATGCACCATTCAAAGGCACATAACAAAATTTCAACAATTTCTGACATCATTTGGTATATTTCGTGGATTTACTTTTTTTTTTTGAGCTAGTTGACCCTGAAATTGAAAAGCACTACAAATGAACTCTGAAAATGTTGAAAGTTGGCATGCTATCATCATTTCACCCACATAGCATGTGTTAAAAAGTTGAGAGGGCTACGACAAAAACTGGATGCACTCCGTGTACAAAACGGACAATCTCTCTCGAAGTATTAAGGTTTCGAACGAGAACTCATCTCTTACAAAGGGATTTCATTTTTATGAACTTATTTGACCTCCATACTTTTTGTGTGTTCAAAATGCACCATTCAAAGGCACATCACAAAATTTCAACAATTTCTGACTTCATTTGGTATATTTCGTGGATTTACTTTTTTTTTGAGCTAGTTGACCCTGAAATTGAAAAGCACTACAAATGAACTCTGAAAATGTTGAAAGTTGGCATGCTATCATCATTTCACCCACATAGCATGTGTTAAAAAGTTGAGAGGGCTACGACAAAAACTGGATGCACTCCGTGTACAAAACGGACAATCTCTCTCGAAGTATTAAGGTTTCGAACGAGAACTCATCTCTTACAAAGGGATTTCATTTTTATGAACTTATTTGACCTCCATACTTTTTGTGTGTTCAAAATGCACCATTCAAAGGCACATCACAAAATTTCAACAATTTCTCACTTCATTTGGTATATTTCGTGCATTTACTTATTTTTTTTGAGCTAGTTGACCCTGAAATTGAAAAGCACTACAAATGAACTCTGAAAATGTTGAAAGTTGGCATGCTATCATCATTTGACCCACATAGCATGTGTTACAAAGTTGAGAGGGCTACGACAAAAACTGGATGCACTTCGTGTACAAAACGGACAATCTCTCTCGAAGTATGAGGGTTTCGAACGAGAACTCATCTCTTACAAAGGGATTTCTTTTTTTTGAACTTATTTGAACTCCATACTTTTTGTGTGGTCAAAATGCACCATTCAAAGGCACATCACAAAATTTCAACAATTTCTGACTTCATTTGGTATATTTCGTGCATTTACTTCTTTTTTTTGAGCTAGTTGACCCTGAAATTGAAAAGCACTACAAATGAACTCTGAAAATGTTGAAAGTTGGCATGCAATCATCATTTCACCCACATAGCATGTTTTAAAAAGTTGAGATGGCTACGACAAAAACTGGATGCACTTCGTCTACAAAACGGACAATCTCTCTCGAAGTATCAGGGTTTCGAACGAGAACTCATCTCTTACAAAGGGATTTCATTTTTTTGAACTTATTTGAACTCCATACTTTTTGTGTGTTCAAAATGCACCATTCAAAGGCACATAACAAAATTTCAACAATTTCTGACATCATTTGGTATATTTCGTGGATTTACTTTTTTTTTTTGAGCTAGTTGACCCTGAAATTGAAAAGCACTACAAATGAACTCTGAAAATGTTGAAAGTTGGCATGCTATCATCATTTCACCCACATGGCATGTGTTAAAAAGTTGAGAGGGCTACGACAAAAACTGGATGCACTTCGTGTACAAAACGGACAATCTCTCTCGAAGTATCAGGGTTTCGAACGAGAACTCATCTCTTACAAAGGGATTTCATTTTTTTAACTTATTTGAACTCCATACTTTTTGTGTGTTCAAAATGCACCATTCAAAGGCACATCACAAAATTTCAACAATTTCAGACTTCATTTGGTATGTTTCGTGCATTTACTCATTTTTTTTGAGCTAGTTGACCCTGAAATTGAAAAGCACTACAAATGAACTCTGAAAATGTTGAAAGTTGGCATGCTATCATCATTTCACCCACATAGCATGTGTTACAAAGTTGAGAGGGCTACGACAAAAACTGGATGCACTTCGTGTACAAAACGGACAATCTCTCTCGAAGTATCAGGGTTTCGAATGAGAACTCATCTCTTACAAAGGGATTTCATTTTTTTGAACTCCATACTTTTTGTGTGTTCAAAATGCACCATTCAAAGGCACATCACAAAATTTCAACAATTTCTGAATTCATTTGGTATATTTCGTTGATTAATTTTTTTTGAGCTAGTTGACCCTGAAATTGAAAAGCATTACAAATGAACTCTGAAAATGTTGAAAGTTGGCATGCTATCATCATTTCACCCACATAGCATGTGTTAAAAATTTGAGAGGGCTACGACAAAAACTGGATGCACTTCGTGTACAAAACGGACAATCTCTCTTGAAGTATCAGGGTTTCGAACGAGAACTCATCTCTTACAAAGGGATTTCATTTTTTTGAACTCCATACTTTTTGTGTGTTCAAAATGCACCATTCAAAGGCACATCACAAAATTTCAACAATTTCTGAATTCATTTGGTATATTTCGTTGATTTTTTTTTTGAGCTAGTTGACCCTGAAATTGAAAAGCACTACAAATGAACTCTGAAAATGTTGAAAGTTGGCATGCTATCATCATTTCACCCACATAGCATGTGTTAAAAAGTTGAGATGGCTAGGACAAAAACTGGATGCACTTCGTGTACAAAACGGACAATCTCTCTCGATGTATCAGAGTTTCGAACGAGAACTCATCTCTTACAAAGGGATTTCATTTTTTTGAACTTTTTTGAACTCCATACTTTTTGTGTGTTCAAAATGCACCATTCAAAGGCACATCACAAAATTTCAACAATTTCTGACTTCATTTGGTATATTTCGTGGATTTACTTTTTTTTTTAGCTAGTTGACCCTGAAATTGAAAAGCACTACAAATGAACTCTGAAAATGTTGAAAGTTGGCATGCTATCATCATTTCACCCACATATCATGTGTTAAAAAGTTGAGAGGGCTACGACAAAAACTGGATGCACTCCGTGTACAAAACGGACAATCTCTCTCGAAGTATTAAGGTTTCGAACGAGAACTCATCTCTTACAAAGGGATTTCATTTTTTTGAACTTATTTGACCTCCATACTTTTTGTGTGTTCAAAATGCACCATTCAAAGGCACATCACAAAAATTCAACAATTTCTCACTTCATTTGGTATATTTCGTGCATTTACTTTTTTTTTTGAGCTAGTTGACCCTGAAATTGAAAATCACTACAAATGAACTCTGAAAATGTTGAAAGTTGGCATGCTATCATCATTTGACCCACATAGGATGTGTTACAAAGTTGAGAGGGCTACGACAAAAACTGGATGCACTTCGTGTACAAAACGGACAATCTCTCTCGAAGTATAAGGGTTTCGAACGAGAACTCATCTCTTACAAAGGGATTTCATTTTTTTGAACTTATTTGAACTCCATACTTTTTGTGTGGTCAGAATGCACCATTCAAAGGCACATCACAAAATTTCAACAATTTCTGACTTCATTTGGTATATTTCGTGCATTTACTTATTTTTTTTGAGCTAGTTGACCCTGAAATTGAAAAGCACTACAAATGAACTCTGAAAATGTTGAAACTTGTCATGCTATCATCATTTCACCCACATAGCATGTTTTAAAAAGTTGAGATGGCTACGACAAAAACTGGATGCACTTCGTGTACAAAACGGACAATCTCTCTCGAAGTATCAGGGTTTCGAACGAGAACTCATCTCTTACAAAGGGATTTCATTTTTTTGAACTTATTTGAACTCCATACTTTTTGTGTGTTCAAAATGCACCATTCAAAGGGACATAACAAAATTTCAACAATTTCTGACATCATTTGGTATATTTCGTGGATTTACTTTTTTTTTGAGCTAGTTGACCCTGAAATTGAAAAGCACTACAAATGAACTTTGAAAATGTTGAAAGTTGGCATGCTATCATCATTTCACCCACATGGCATGTGTTAAAAAGTTGAGAGGGCTACGACAAAAACTGGATGCACTTCGTGTACAAAACGGACAATCTCTCTCGAAGTATCAGGATTTCGAACGAGAACTCATCTCTTACAAAGGGATTTCATTTTTTTAACTTATTTGAACTCCATACTTTTTGTGTGTTCAAAATGCACCATTCAAAGGCACATCACAAAATTTCAACAATTTCAGACTTCATTTGGTATGTTTCGTGCATTTACTCATTTTTTTTGAGCTAGTTGACCCTGAAATTGAAAAGCACTACAAATGAACTCTGAAAATGTTGAAAGTTGGCATGCTATCATCATTTCACCCACATAGCATGTGTTACAAAGTTGAGAGGGCTACGACAAAAACTGGATGCACTTCGTGTACAAAACGGACAATCTCTCTCGAAGTATCAGGGTTTCGAACGAGAACTCATCTCTTACAAAGGGATTTCATTTTTTTGAACTCCATACTTTTTGTGTGTTCAAAATGCACCATTCAAAGGCACATCACAAAATTTCAACAATTTCTGAATTCATTTGGTATATTTCGTTGATTATTTTTTTTTGAGCTAGTTGACCCTGAAATTGAAAAGCATTACAAATGAACTCTGAAAATGTTGAAAGTTGGCATGCTATCATCATTTCACCCACATAGCATGTGTTAAAAATTTGAGAGGGCTACGACAAAAACTGGATGCACTTCGTGTACAAAACGGACAATCTCTCTTGAAGTATCAGGGTTTCGAACGAGAACTCATCTCTTACAAAGGGATTTCATTTTTTTAACTTATTTGAACTCCATACTTTTTGTGTGTTCAAAATGCACCATTCAAAGGCACATCACAAAATTTGAACAATTTCTGACTTCATTTGGTATATTTCGTGCATTTACTTTTTTTTGAGCTAGTTGACCCTGAAATTGAAAAGCACTACAAATGAACTCTGAAAATGTTGAAAGTTGGCATGCTATCATCATTTCACCCACATAGCATGTGTTAAAAAGTTGAGATGGCTACGACAAAAACTGGATGCACTTCGTGTACAAAACGGACAATCTCTCTCGATGTATGAGAGTTTCGAACGAGAACTCATCTCTTACAAAGGGATTTCATTTTTTTGAACTTTTTTGAACTCCATACTTTTTGTGTGTTCAAAATGCACCATTCAAAGGCACATCACAAAATTTCAACAATTTCTGACTTCATTTGGTATATTTCGTGGATTTACTTTTTTTTTGAGCTAGTTGCCCCTGAAATTGAAAAGCACTACAAATGAACTCT
Source organism: Hordeum vulgare subsp. vulgare (assembly GCF_904849725.1). NCBI lineage: Eukaryota > Viridiplantae > Streptophyta > Magnoliopsida > Poales > Poaceae > Hordeum > Hordeum vulgare. Next base: position 18,962,052 of record NC_058518.1, read on the forward strand.
GAAAATGTTGAAAGTTGGCATGCTATCATCATTTCACCCACATATCATGTGTTAAAAAGTTGAGAGGGCTACGACAAAAACTGGATGCACTCCGTGTACAAAACGGACAATCTCTCTCGAAGTATTAAGGTTTCGAACGAGAACTCATCTCTTACAAAGGGATTTCATTTTTTTGAACTTATTTGACCTCCATACTTTTTGTGTGTTCAAAATGCACCATTCAAAGGCACATCACAAAAATTCAACAATTTCTCACTTCATTTGGTATATTTCGTGCATTTACTTTTTTTTTTGAGCTAGTTGACCCTGAAATTGAAAATCACTACAAATGAACTCTGAAAATGTTGAAAGTTGGCATGCTATCATCATTTGACCCACATAGGATGTGTTACAAAGTTGAGAGGGCTACGACAAAAACTGGATGCACTTCGTGTACAAAACGGACAATCTCTCTCGAAGTATAAGGGTTTCGAACGAGAACTCATCTCTTACAAAGGGATTTCTTTTTTTTGAACTTATTTGAACTCCATACTTTTTGTGTGGTCAGAATGCACCATTCAAAGGCACATCACAAAATTTCAACAATTTCTGACTTCATTTGGTATATTTCGTGCATTTACTTATTTTTTTTGAGCTAGTTGACCCTGAAATTGAAAAGCACTACAAATGAACTCTGAAAATGTTGAAACTTGGCATGCTATCATCATTTCACCCACATAGCATGTTTTAAAAAGTTGAGATGGCTACGACAAAAACTGGATGCACTTCGTGTACAAAACGGACAATCTCTCTCGAAGTATCAGGGTTTCGAACGAGAACTCATCTCTTACAAAGGGATTTCATTTTTTTGAACTTATTTGAACTCCATACTTTTTGTGTGTTCAAAATGCACCATTCAAAGGGACATACCAAAATTTCAACAATTTCTGACATCATTTGGTATATTTCGTGGATTTACTTTTTTTTTGAGCTAGTTGACCCTGAAATTGAAAAGCACTACAAATGAACTCTGAAAATGTTGAAAGTTGGCATGCTATCATCATTTCACCCACATGGCATGTGTTAAAAAGTTGAGAGGGCTACGACAAAAACTGGATGCACTTCGTGTACAAAACGGACAATCTCTCTCGAAGTATCAGGATTTCGAACGAGAACTCATCTCTTACAAAGGGATTTCATTTTTTTAACTTATTTGAACTCCATACTTTTTGTGTGTTCAAAATGCACCATTCAAAGGCACATCACAAAATTTCAACAATTTCAGACTTCATTTGGTATGTTTCGTGCATTTACTCATTTTTTTTGAGCTAGTTGACCCTGAAATTGAAAAGCACTACAAATGAACTCTGAAAATGTTGAAAGTTGGCATGCTATCATCATTTCACCCACATAGCATGTGTTACAAAGTTGAGAGGGCTACGACAAAAACTGGATGCACTTCGTGTACAAAACGGACAATCTCTCTCGAAGTATCAGGGTTTCGAACGAGAACTCATCTCTTACAAAGGGATTTCATTTTTTTGAACTCCATACTTTTTGTGTGTTCAAAATGCACCATTCAAAGGCACATCACAAAATTTCAACAATTTCTGAATTCATTTGGTATATTTCGTTGATTATTTTTTTTTGAGCTAGTTGACCCTGAAATTGAAAAGCATTACAAATGAACTCTGAAAATGTTGAAAGTTGGCATGCTATCATCATTTCACCCACATAGCATGTGTTAAAAATTTGAGAGGGCTACGACAAAAACTGGATGCACTTCGTGTACAAAACGGACAATCTCTCTTGAAGTATGAGGGTTTCGAACGAGAACTCATCTCTTACAAAGGGATTTCATTTTTTTAACTTATTTGAACTCCATACTTTTTGTGTGTTCAAAATGCACCATTCAAAGGCACATCACAAAATTTGAACAATTTCTGACTTCATTTGGTATATTTCGTGCATTTACTTTTTTTTTTGAGCTAGTTGACCCTGAAATTGAAAAGCACTACAAATGAACTCTGAAAATGTTGAAAGTTGGCATGCTATCATCATTTCACCCACATAGCATGTGTTAAAAAGTTGAGATGGCTACGACAAAAACTGGATGCACTTCGTGTACAAAACGGACAATCTCTCTCGATGTATCAGAGTTTCGAACGAGAACTCATCTCTTACAAAGGGATTTCATTTTTTTGAACTTTTTTGAACTCCATACTTTTTGTGTGTTCAAAATGCATCATTCAAAGGCACATCACAAAATTTCAACAATTTCTGACTTCATTTGGTATATTTCGTGGATTTACTTTTTTTTTGAGCTAGTTGACCCTGAAATTGAAAAGCACTACAAATGAACTCTGAAAATGTTGAAAGTTGGCATGCTATCATCATTTCACCCACATAGCATGTGTTAAAAAGTTGAGAGGGCTACGACAAAAACTGGATGCACTCCGTGTACAAAACGGACAATCTCTCTCGAAGTATTAAGGTTTTGAACGAGAACTCATCTCTTACAAGGGGATTTCATTTTTTTGAACTTATTTGACCTCTATACTTTTTTTGTGTTCAAAATGCACCATTCAAAGGCACATCACAAAATTTCAACAATTTCTCACTTCATTTGGTATATTTCGTGCATTTACTTATTTTTTTTGAGCTAGTTGACCCTGAAATTGAAAAGCACTACAAATGAACTCTGAAAATGTTGAAAGTTGGCATGCTATCATCATTTCACCCACATAGCATGTGTTACAAAGTTGAGAGGGCTACGAGAAAAACTGGATGCACTTCGTGTACAAAACGGACAATCTCTCTCGAAGTATGAGGGTTTCGAACGAGAACTCATCTCTTACAAAGGGATTTCTTTTTTTGAACTTATTTGAACTCCATACTTTTTGTGTGTTCAAAATGCACCATTCAAAGGCACATCACAAAATTTCAACAATTTCTGACTTCATTTCGTATATTTCGTGCATTTACATATTTTTTTTGAGCTAGTTGACCCTGAAATTGAAAAGCACTACAAATGAACTCTGAAAATGTTGAAAGTTGGCATGCTATCATCATTTCACCCACATAGCATGTGTTGAAAAGTTGAGATGGCTACGACAAAAACTGGATGCACTTCGTGTACAAAACGGACAATCTCTCTCGAAGTATCACGGTTTCGAACGAGAACTCATCTCTTACAAAGGGATTTCATTTTTTTGAACTTACTTGAACTCCATACTTTTTGTGTGTTCAAAATTCACCATTCAAAGGCACATCACAAAATTTCAACAATTTCTGACTTCATTTGGTATGTTTCGTGGATTTACTTTTTTTTGAGCTAGTTGACCCTGAAATTGAAAAGCACTACAAATGAACTCTGAAAATGTTGAAAGTTGGCATGCTATCATCATTTAACCCACATAGCATGTGTTACAAAGTTGAGAGGGCTACGACAAAAACTGGATGCACTTCGTGTACAAAAAGGACAATCTCTCTCGAAGTATCAGGGTTTCGAACGAGAACTTATCTCTTACAAAGGGATTTCATTTTTTTTAACTTATTTGAACTCCATACTTTTTGTGTGTTGAAAATGCACCATTCAAAGGCACATCATAAAATTTCAACAATTTCTGACTTCATTTGGTATATTTCGTGCATTTACTTTTTTTTTTGAGCTAGTTGACCCTGAAATTGAAAAGCACTACAAATGAACTCTGAAAATGTTGAAAGTTGGCATGCTATCATCATTTCACCCACATAGCATGTGTTAAAAAGTTGAGAGGGCTACGACAAAAACTGGATGCACTCCGTGTACAAAACGGACAATCTCTCTCGAAGTATTAAGGTTTCGAACGAGAACTCATCTCTTACAAGGGGATTTCATTTTTTTGAACTTATTTGACCTCCATACTTTTTTTGTGTTCAAAATGCACCATTCAAAGGCACATCACAAAATTTCAACAATTTCTGACTTCATTTGGTATGTTTCGTGGATTTACTTTTTTTTTGAGCTGGTTGACCCTGAAATTGAAAAGCACTACAAATGAACTCTGAAAATGTTGAAAGTTGGCATGCTATCATCATTTCACCCACATAGCATGTGTTAAAAAGTTGAGAGGGCTACGACAAAAACTGGATGCACTTCGTGTACAAAACGGACAATCTCTCTCGAAGTATCAGGGTTTCGAACGAGAACTCATCTCTTACAAAGGCATTTCATTTTTTTAACTTATTTGAACTCCATACTTTTTGTGTGTTCAAAATGCACCATTCAAAGGCACATCACAAAATTTCAACAATTTCTAACTTCATTTGGTATATTTCGTGCATTTACTTTTTTTTTTGAGCTAGTTGACCCTGAAATTGAAAAGCACTACAAATGAACTCTGAAAATGTTGAAAGTTGGCATGCTATCATCATTTCACCCACATAGCATGTGTTAAAAAGTTGAGATGGCTACGACAAAAACTGGATGCACTTCGTGTACAGAACGGACAATCTCTCTCGATGAATCAGAGTTTCGAACGAGAACTCATCTCTTACAAAGGGATTTCATTTTTTTGAACTTTTTTGAACTCCATACTTTTTGTGTGTTCAAAATGCACCATTCAAAGGCACATCACAAAATTTCAACAATTTCTGACTTCATTTGGTATATTTCGTGGATTTACTTTTTTTTTGAGCTAGTTGACCCTGAAATTGAAAAGCACTACAAATGAACTCTGAAAATGTTGAAAGTTGGCATGCTATCATCATTTCACCCACATAGCATGTGTTAAAAAGTTGAGAGGGCTACGACAAAAACTGGATGCACTCCGTGTACAAAACGGACAATCTCTCTCGAAGTATTAAGGTTTCGAACGAGAACTCATCTCTTACAAAGGGATTTCATTTTTTTGAACTTATTTGACCTCCATACTTTTTGTGTGTTCAAAATGCACCATTCAAAGGCACATCACAAAATTTCAACAATTTCTCACTTCATTTGGTATATTTCGTGCATTTACTTATTTTTTTTGAGCTAGTTGACCCTGAAATTGAAAAGCACTACAAATGAACTCTGAAAATGTTGAAAGTTGGCATGCTATCATCATTTCACCCACATAGCATGTGTTACAATATTGAGAGGGCTACGACAAAAACTGGATGCACTTCGTGTACAAAACGGACAATCTCTCTCGAAGTATGAGGGTTTCGAACGAGAACTCATCTCTTACAAAGGGATTTCTTTTTTTTGAACTTATTTGAACTCCATACTTTTTGTGTGGTCAAAATGCACCATTCAAAGGCACATCACAAAATTTCAACAATTTCTGACTTCATTTGGTATATTTCGTGCATTTACTTATTTTTTTTGAGCTAGTTGACCCTGAAATTGAAAAGCACTACAAATGAACTCTGAAAATGTTGAAAGTTGGCATGCTATCATCATTTCACCCACATAGCATGTTTTAAAAAGTTGAGATGGCTACGACAAAAACTGGATGCACTTCGTGTACAAAACGGACAATCTCTCTCGAAGTATCAGGGTTTCGAACGAGAACTCATCTCTTACAAAGGGATTTCATTTTTTTGAACTTATTTGAACTCCATACTTTTTGTGTGTTCAAAATGCACCATTCAAAGGGACATAACAAAATTTCAACAATTTCTGACATCATTTGGTATATTTCGTGGATTTACTTTTTTTTTTTGAGCTAGTTGACCCTGAAATTGAAAAGCACTACAAATGAACTCTGAAAATGTTGAAAGTTGGCATGCTATCATCATTTCACCCACATGGCATGTGTTAAAAAGTTGAGAGGGCTACGACAAAAACTGGATGCACTTCGTGTACAAAACGGACAATCTCTCTCGAAGTATCAGGGTTTCGAACGAGAACTCATCTCTTACAAAGGGATTTCATTTTTTGAACTTATTTGAACTCCATACTTTTTGTGTGTTCAAAATGCACCATTCAAAGGGACATCACAAAATTTCAACAATTTCAGACTTCATTTGGTATGTTTCGTGCATTTACTCATTTTTTTTTGAGCTAGTTGACCCTGAAATTGAAAAGCACTACAAATGATCTTTGAAAATGTTGAAAGTTGGCATGCTATCATCATTTCACCCACATAGCATGTGTTACAAAGTTGAGAGGGCTACGACAAAAACTGGATGCACTTCGTGTACAAAACGGACAATCTCTCTCGAAGTATCAGGGTTAGTAACGAGAACTCATCTCTTACAAAGGGATTTCATTTTTTTGAACTCCATACTTTTTGTGTGTTCAAAATGCACCATTCAAAGGCACATCACAAAATTTCAACAATTTCTGAATTCATTTGGTATATTTCGTTGATTATTTTTTTTTGAGCTAGTTGACCCTGAAATTGAAAAGCATTACAAATGAACTCTGAAAATGTTGAAAGTTGGCATGCTATCATCATTTCACCCACATAGCATGTGTTAAAAATTTGAGAGGGCTACGACAAAAACTGGATGCACTTCGTGTACAAAACGGACAATCTCTCTTGAAGTATCAGGGTTTCGAACGAGAACTCATCTCTTACAAAGGGATTTCATTTTTTTAACTTATTTGAACTCCATACTTTTTGTGTGTTCAAAATGCACCATTCAAAGGCACATCACAAAATTTGAACAATTTCTAACTTCATTTGGTATATTTCGTGCATTTACTTTTTTTTTTGAGCTAGTTGACCCTGAAATTGAAAAGCACTACAAATGAACTCTGAAAATGTTGAAAGTTGGCATGCTATCATCATTTCACCCACGTAGCATGTGTTAAAAAGTTGAGATGGCTACGACAAAAACTGGATGCACTTCGTGTACAAAACGGACAATCTCTCTCGATGTATCAGAGTTTCGAACGAGAACTCATCTCTTACAAAGGGATTTCATTTTTTTGAACTTTTTTGAACTCCATACTTTTTGTGTGTTCAAAATGCACCATTCAAAGGCACATCACAAAATTTCAACAATTTCTGACTTCATTTCGTATATTTCGTGGATTTACTTTTTTTTTGAGCTAGTTGACCCTGAAATTGAAAAGCACTACAAATGAACTCTGAAAATGTTGAAAGTTGGCATGCTATCATCATTTCACCCACATAGCATGTGTTAAAAAGTTGAGAGGGGTACGACAAAAACTGGATGCACTCCGTGTACAAAACGGACAATCTCTCTCGAAGTATTAAGGTTTCGAACGAGAACTCATCTCTTACAAGGGGATTTCATTTTTTTGAACTTATTTGACCTCCATACTTTTTGTGTGTTCAAAATGCACCATTCAAAGGCACATCACAAAATTTCAACAATTTCTCACTTCATTTGGTATATTTCGTGCATTTACTTATTTTTTTTGAGCTAGTTGACCCTGAAATTGAAAAGCACTACAAATGAACTCTGAAAATGTTGAAAGTTGGCATGCTATCATCATTTCACCCACATAGCATGTGTTACAAAGTTGAGAGGGCTACGACAAAAACTGGATGCACTTCGTGTACAAAACGGACAATCTCTCTCGAAGTATGAGGGTTTCGAACGAGAACTCATCTCTTACAAAGGGATTTCTTTTCTTTGAACTTATTTGAACTCCATACTTTTTGTGTGGTCCAAATGCACCATTCAAAGGCACATCACAAAATTTCAACAATTTCTGACTTCATTTGGTATATTTCGTGCATTTACTTATTTTTTTGAGCTAGTTGACCCTGAAATTGAAAAGCACTACAAATGAACTCTGAAAATGTTGAAAGTTGGCATGCTATCATCATTTCACCCACATAGCATGTTTTAAAAAGTTGAGATGGCTACGACAAAAACTGGATGCACTTCGTGTACAAAACGGACAATCTCTCTCGAAGTATCAGGGTTTCGAACGAGAACTCATCTCTTACAAAGGGATTTCATTTTTTTGAACTTATTTGAACTCCATACTTTTTGTGTGTTCAAAATGCACCATTCAAAGGGACATAACAAAATTTCAACAATTTCTGACATCATTTGGTATATTTCGTGGATTTACTTTTTTTTTGAGCTAGTTGACCCTGAAATTGAAAAGCACTACAAATGAACTTTGAAAATGTTGAAAGTTGGCATGCTATCATCATTTCACCCACATGGCATGTGTTAAAAAGTTGAGAGGGCTACGACAAAAACTGGATGCTCTTCGTGTACAAAACGGACAATCTCTCTCGAAGTATCAGGGTTTCGAACGAGAACTCATCTCTTACAAAGGGATTTCATTTTTTTAACTTATTTGAACTCCATACTTTTTGTGTGTTCAAAATACACTATTCAAAGGCACATCACAAAATTTCAACAATTTCAGACATCATTTCGTATGTTTCGTGCATTTACTCATTTTTTTTGAGCTAGTTGACCCTGAAATTGAAAAGCACTACAAATGAACTCTGAAAATGTTGAAAGTTGGCATGCTATCATCATTTCACCCACATAGCATGTGTTACAAAGTTGAGAGGGCTACGACAAAAACTGGATGCACTTCGTGTACAAAACGGACAATCTCTCTCGAAGTATGAGGGTTTCGAACGAGAACTCATCTCTTACAAAGGGACTTCATTTTTTTGAATTTATTTGAACTCCATACTTTTTGTGTGTTCAAAATGCACCATTCAAAGGCACATCACAAAATTTCAACAATTTCTGACTTCATTTGGTATATTTCGTGGATTTACTTTTTTTTTGAGCTAGTTGACCCTGAAATTGAAAAGCACTACAAATGAACTCTGAAAATGTTGAAAGTTGGCATGCTATCATCATTTGACCCACATAGCATGTGTTGAAAAGTTGAGATGGCTACGAAAAAAACTGGATGCACTTCGTGTACAAAACGGACAATCTCTCTCGAAGTATCACGGTTTCGAACGAGAACTCATCTCTTACAAAGGGATTTCATTTTTTTGAACTTACTTGAACTCCATACTTTTTGTGTGTTCAAAATTCACCATTCAAAGGCACATCACAAAATTTCAACAATTTCTGACTTCATTTGGTATATTTCGTGGATTTACTTTTTTTTTTGAGCTAGTTGACCCTGAAATTGAAAAGCACTACAAATGAACTCTGAAAATGTTGAAAGTTGGCATGCTATCATAATTTAACCCACATAGCATGTGTTACAAAGTTGAGAGGGCTACGACAAAAACTCGATGCACTTCGTGTACAAAAAGGACAATCTCTCTCGAAGTATCAGGGTTTCGAACGAGAACTCATCTCTTACAAAGGGATTTCATTGTTTTGAACTTATTTGAACTCCATACTTTTTGTGTGTTCAAAATGCACCATTCAAAGGCACATCACAAAATTTCAACAATTTCTGACTTCATTTGGTATATTTCGTGGATTTACTTTTTTTTTGAGCTAGTTAACCCTGAAATTGAAAAGCACTACAAATGAACTCTAAAAATGTTGAAAGTTGGCATGCTATCATCATTTCACCCACATAGCATGTGTTAAAAAGTTGAGAGGGCTACGACAAAAACTGGATGCACTTCGTGTACAAAACGGACAATCTCTCTCGAAGTATGAGGGTTTCGAACGAGAACTCATCTCTTACAAAGGGATTTCATTTTTTTGAACTTATTTGAACTCCATACTTTTTGTGTGTTCAAAATGCACCATTCAAAGGCACATCACAAAATTTCAGCAATTTCTCACTTCATTTGGTATATTTCGTGGATTTACTTTTTTTTTGAGCTAGTTGACCCTGAAATTGCAAGGCACTACAAATGAACTCTGAAAATGTTGAAAGTTGGCATGCTATCATCATTTCACCCACATAGCATGTGTTAAAAAGTTGAGAGGGCTACGACAAAAACTGGATGCATTTCGTGTACAAAACGGACAATCTCTCTCGAAGTATTAGGGTTTCGAACGAGAACTCATCTCTTACAAAGGGATTTCATTTTTTTAACTTATTTGAACTCCATACTTTTTGTGTGTTCAAAATGCACCATTCAAAGGCACATCACAAAATTTCAACAATTTCTCACTTCATTTGGTATATTTCGTGCATTTACTTATTTTTTTTGAGCTAGTTGACCCTGAAATTGAAAAGCACTACAAATGAACTCTGAAAATGTTGAAAGTTGGCATGCTATCATCATTTCACCCACATAGCATGTGTTACAAAGTTGAGAGGGCTACGACAAAAACTGGATGCACTTCGTGTACAAAACGGACAATCTCTCTCGAAGTATGAGGGTTTCGAACGAGAACTCATCTCTTACAAAGGGATTTCTTTTCTTTGAACTTATTTGAACTCCATACTTTTTGTGTGGTCCAAATGCACCATTCAAAGGCACATCACAAAATTTCAACAATTTCTGACTTCATTTGGTATATTTCGTGCATTTACTTATTTTTTTGAGCTAGTTGACCCTGAAATTGAAAAGCACTACAAATGAACTCTGAAAATGTTGAAAGTTGGCATGCTATCATCATTTCACCCACATAGCATGTTTTAAAAAGTTGAGATGGCTACGACAAAAACTGGATGCACTTCGTGTACAAAACGGACAATCTCTCTCGAAGTATCAGGGTTTCGAACGAGAACTCATCTCTTACAAAGGGATTTCATTTTTTTGAACTTATTTGAACTCCATACTTTTTGTGTGTTCAAAATGCACCATTCAAAGGGACATAACAAAATTTCAACAATTTCTGACATCATTTGGTATATTTCGTGGATTTACTTTTTTTTTGAGCTAGTTGACCCTGAAATTGAAAAGCACTACAAATGAACTTTGAAAATGTTGAAAGTTGGCATGCTATCATCATTTCACCCACATGGCATGTGTTAAAAAGTTGAGAGGGCTACGACAAAAACTGGATGCTCTTCGTGTACAAAACGGACAATCTCTCTCGAAGTATCAGGGTTTCGAACGAGAACTCATCTCTTACAAAGGGATTTCATTTTGTTAACTTATTTGAACTCCATACTTTTTGTGTGTTCAAAATGCACTATTCAAAGGCACATCTCAAAATTTCAACAATTTCAGACTTCATTTCGTATGTTTCGTGCATTTACTCATTTTTTTTGAGCTAGTTGACCCTGAAATTGAAAAGCACTACAAATGAACTCTGAAAATGTTGAAAGTTGGCATGCTATCATCATTTCACCCACATAGCATGTGTTACAAAGTTGAGAGGGCTACGACAAAAACTGGATGCACTTCGTGTACAAAACGGACAATCTCTCTCGAAGTATGAGGGTTTCGAACGAGAACTCATCTCTTACAAAGGGACTTCATTTTTTTGAATTTATTTGAACTCCATACTTTTTGTGTGTTCAAAATGCACCATTCAAAGGCACATCACAAAATTTCAACAATTTCTGACTTCATTTGGTATATTTCGTGGATTTACTTTTTTTTTGAGCTAGTTGACCCTGAAATTGAAAAGCACTACAAATGAACTCTGAAAATGTTGAAAGTTGGCATGCTATCATCATTTGAACCACATAGCATGTGTTGAAAAGTTGAGATGGCTACGAAAAAAACTGGATGCACTTCGTGTACAAAACGGACAATCTCTCTCGAAGTATCACGGTTTCGAACGAGAACTCATCTCTTACAAAGGGATTTCATTTTTTTGAACTTACTTGAACTCCATACTTTTTGTGTGTTCAAAATTCACCATTCAAAGGCACATCACAAAATTTCAACAATTTCTGACTTCATTTGGTATATTTCGTGGATTTACTTTTTTTTTTGAGCTAGTTGACCCTGAAATTGAAAAGCACTACAAATGAACTCTGAAAATGTTGAAAGTTGGCATGCTATCATAATTTAACCCACATAGCATGTGTTACAAAGTTGAGAGGGCTACGACAAAAACTCGATGCACTTCGTGTACAAAAAGGACAATCTCTCTCGAAGTATCAGGGTTTCGAACGAGAACTCATCTCTTACAAAGGGATTTCATTGTTTTGAACTTATTTGAACTCCATACTTTTTGTGTGTTCAAAATGCACCATTCAAAGGCACATCACAAAATTTCAACAATTTCTGACTTCATTTGGTATATTTCGTGGATTTACTTTTTTTTTGAGCTAGTTAACCCTGAAATTGAAAAGCACTACAAATGAACTCTAAAAATGTTGAAAGTTGGCATGCTATCATCATTTCACCCACATAGCATGTGTTAAAAAGTTGAGAGGGCTACGACAAAAACTGGATGCACTTCGTGTACAAAACGGACAATCTCTCTCGAAGTATGAGGGTTTCGAACGAGAACTCATCTCTTACAAAGGGATTTCATTTTTTTGAACTTATTTGAACTCCATACTTTTTGTGTGTTCAAAATGCACCATTCAAAGGCACATCACAAAATTTCAGCAATTTCTCACTTCATTTGGTATATTTCGTGGATTTACTTTTTTTTTGAGCTAGTTGACCCTGAAATTGCAAAGCACTACAAATGAACTCTGAAAATGTTGAAAGTTGGCATGCTATCATCATTTCACCCACATAGCATGTGTTAAAAAGTTGAGAGGGCTACGACAAAAACTGGATGCACTTCGTGTACAAAACGGACAATCTCTCTCGAAGTATTAGGGTTTCGAACGAGAACTCATCTCTTACAAAGGGATTTCATTTTTTTTAACTTATTTGAACTCCATACTTTTTGTGTGTTCAAAATGCACCATTCAAAGGCACATCACAAAATTTCAACAATTTCTGACTTCATTTGGTATATTTCGTGCATTTACTTATTTTTTTTGAGCTAGTTGACCCTGAAATTGAAAAGCACTACAAATGAAATTTGAAAATGTTGAAAGTTGGCATGCTATCATCATTTCACCCACATAGCATGTGTTAAAAAGTTGAGATGGCTACGACAAAAACTGGATGCACTTCGTGTACAAAACGGACAATCTCTCTCGAATTATGAGGGTTTCGAACGAGAACTCATCTCTTACAAAGGGATTTCATTTTTTTGAACTTATTTGAAATCCATACTTTTTGTGTGTTCAAAATGCACCATTCAAAGGCACATCACAAAATTTCAACAATTTCTGACTTCATTTGGTATATTTCGTGGATTTACTTATTTTTTTTGAGCTAGTTGACCCTGAAATTGAAAAGCACTACAAATGAACTCTGAAAATGTTGAAAGTTGGCATGCTATCATCATTTCACCCACATAGCATGTGTTAAAAAGTTGAGAGGGCTACGACAAAAACTGGATGCACTTCGTGTACAAAACGGACAATCTCTCTCGAAGTATGAGGGTTTCGAACGAGAACTCATCTCTTACAAAGGGATTTCATTTTTTTGAACTTATTCGAACTCCATACTTTTTGTGTGTTCAAAATGCACCATTCAAGGGCACATCACAAAATTTCAACAATTTCTCACTTCATTTGGTATATTTCGTGGATTTACTTTTTTTGAGCTAGTTGACTCTGAAATTGAAAAGCACTACAAATGAACTTTGAAAATGTTGAAAGTTGGCATGCTATCATCATTTCACCCACATAGCATGTGTTAAAAAGTTGAGAGGTCTACGACAAAAACTGGATGCACTCCGTGTACAAAACGGACAATCTCTCTCGAAGTATCAGGGTTTCGAACGAGAACTCATCTCTTATAAAGGGATTTCATTTTTTTGAACTTATTTGAACTCCATACTTTTTGTGTGTTCAAAATGCACCATTCAAAGGCACATCACAAAATTTTAACAATTTCTGACTTCATTTGGTATATTTCGTGCATTTACTTACTTTTTTTGAGCTAGTTGACCCTGAAACTGAAAAGCACTACAAATGAACTCTGAAAATGTTGAAAGTTGGCATGCTATCATCATTTCACCCACATAGCATGTGTTAAAAAGTTGAGAGGACTACGACAAAAACTGGATGCACTCCGTGTACAAAACGGACAATCTCTCTCGAAGTATTAGGGTTTCGAACGAGAACTCATCTCTTACAAAGGGATTTCATTTTTTTAACTTATTCGAACTCCATACTTTTTGTGTGTTCAAAATGCATCATTCAAAGGCACATCACAAAATTTCAACAATTTCTGACTTCATTTGGTATATTTCGTGCATTTACTTATTTTTTTTGAGCTAGTTGACCCTGAAATTGAAAAGCACTACAAATGAACTCTGAAAATGTTGAAAGTTGGCATGCTATCATCATTTCACCCACATAGCATGTGTTAAAAAGTTGAGAGGGCTACGACAAAAACTGGATGCACTTCGTGTACAAAACGGACAATCTCTCTCGAAGTATCAGGGTTTCGAACGACAACTCATCTCTTACAAAGGGATTTCATTTTTTTGAAATTATTTGAACTCCATACTTTTTGTGTGTTCAAAATGCACCATTCAAAGGCACATCACAAAATTTCAACAATTTCTGACTTCATTTGGTATATTTCGTGGATTTACTTTTTTTGAGCTAGTTGACCCTGAAATTGAAAAGCACTACAAATGAACTCTGAAAATGTTGAAAGTTGGCATGCTATCATCATTTCACCCACATAGCATGTGTTAAAAAGTTGAGAGGGCTACGACAAAAACTGGATGCACTCCGTGTACAAACCGGACAATCTCTCTCGAAGTATCAAGGTTTCGAACGAGAACTCATCTCTTATAAAGGGATTTCATTTTTTTGAACTTATTTGAACTCCATACTTTTTCTGTGTTCAAAATGCACCATTCAAAGGCACATCACAATATTTTCACAATTTCTGACTTCATTTGGTATATTTCGTGCATTTACTTATTTTTTTTAGCTAGTTGACCCTAAAATTGAAAAGCACTACAAATGAAGTCTGAAAATGTTGAAAGTTGGCATGCTATCATCATTTCACTCACATAGCATGTGTTAAAACGTTGAGAGGGCTACGACAAAAACTGGATGCACTTCGTGTACAAAACGGACAATCTCTCTCGATGTATCACGGTTTCGAACGAGAACTCATCTCTTACAAAGGGATTTCATTTTTTTGGACTTATTTGAACTCCATACTTTTTGTGTGTTCAAAATGCACCATTCAAAGGCACATCACAAAATTTCAACAATTTCTGACTTCATTTGGTATATTTCGTGGATTTACTTTTTTTTAGCTAGTTGACCCTGAAATTGAAAAGCACTACAAATGAACTCTGAAAATGTTGAAAGTTGGCATGCTATCATCATTTCACCCACATAGCATGTGTTAAAAAGTTGAGAGGGCTACGACAAAAACTGGATGCACTCCGTGTACAAAACGGACAATCTCTCTCGAAGTATTAGGGTTTCGAATGAGAACTCATCTCTTACAAAGGGATTTCATTTTTTTGAACTTATTTGACCTTCCATACTTTTTGTGTGTTCAAAATGCATCATTCAAAGGCACATCACAAAATTTCAACAATTTCTGACTTCATTTGGTATATTTCGTGCATTTACTTATTTTTTTTGAGCTAGTTGACCCTGAAATTGAAAAGCACTACAAATGAACTCTGAAAATGTTGAAAGTTGGCATGCTATCATCATTTCACCCACATAGCATGTGTTAAAAAGTTGAGAGGGCTACGACAAAAACTGGATGCACTTCGTGTACAAAACGGACAATCTCTCTCGAAGTATCAGGGTTTCGAACGACAACTCATCTCTTACAAAGGGATTTCATTTTTTTGAAATTATTTGAACTCCATACTTTTTGTGTGTTCAAAATGCACCATTCAAAGGCACATCACAAAATTTCAACAATTTCTGACTTCATTTGGTATATTTCGTGGATTTACTTTTTTTGAGCTAGTTGACCCTGAAATTGAAAAGCACTACAAATGAACTCTGAAAATGTTGAAAGTTGGCATGCTATCATCATTTCACCCACATAGCATGTGTTAAAAAGTTGAGAGGGCTACGACAAAAACTGGATGCACTCCGTGTACAAACCGGACAATCTCTCTCGAAGTATCAAGGTTTCGAACGAGAACTCATCTCTTATAAAGGGATTTCATTTTTTTGAACTTATTTGAACTCCATACTTTTTCTGTGTTCAAAATGCACCATTCAAAGGCACATCACAATATTTTCACAATTTCTGACTTCATTTGGTATATTTCGTGCATTTACTTATTTTTTTTAGCTAGTTGACCCTAAAATTGAAAAGCACTACAAATGAAGTCTGAAAATGTTGAAAGTTGGCATGCTATCATCATTTCACTCACATAGCATGTGTTAAAACGTTGAGAGGGCTACGACAAAAACTGGATGCACTTCGTGTACAAAACGGACAATCTCTCTCGATGTATCACGGTTTCGAACGAGAACTCATCTCTTACAAAGGGATTTCATTTTTTTGGACTTATTTGAACTCCATACTTTTTGTGTGTTCAAAATGCACCATTCAAAGGCACATCACAAAATTTCAACAATTTCTGACTTCATTTGGTATATTTCGTGGATTTACTTTTTTTTAGCTAGTTGACCCTGAAATTGAAAAGCACTACAAATGAACTCTGAAAATGTTGAAAGTTGGCATGCTATCATCATTTCACCCACATAGCATGTGTTAAAAAGTTGAGAGGGCTACGACAAAAACTGGATGCACTCCGTGTACAAAACGGACAATCTCTCTCGAAGTATTAGGGTTTCGAATGAGAACTCATCTCTTACAAAGGGATTTCATTTTTTTGAACTTATTTGACCTTCCATACTTTTTGTGTGTTCAAAATGCATCATTCAAAGGCACATCACAAAATTTCAACAATTTCTGACTTCATTTGGTATATTTCGTGCATTTACTTATTTTTTTTGAGCTAGTTGACCCTGAAATTGAAAAGCACTACAAATGAACTCTGAAAATGTTGAAAGTTGGCATGCTATCATCATTTCACCCACATAGCATGTGTTACAAAGTTGAGAGGGCTACGACAAAAACTGGATGCACTTCGTGTACAAAACGGACAATCTCTCTCGAAGTATGAGGGTTTCGAACGAGAACTCATCTCTTACAAAGGGATTTCATTTTTTTGAACTTATTTGAACTCCATACTTTTTGTGTGTGCAAAATGCACCATTCAAAGGCACATCACAAAATTTCAACAATTTCTGACTTCATTTGGTATATTTCGTGCATTTACTTTTTTTTTTTTGAGCTAGTTGACCCTGAAATTGAAAAGCACTACAAACGAACTCTGAAAATGTTGAAAGTTGGCATGCTATCATCATTTCACCCACATAGCATGTGTTAAAAAGTTGAGATGGCTACGACAAAAACTGGATGCTCTTCGTGTACAAAACGGACAATCTCTCTCGAAGTATCAGGGTTTCGAACGAGAACTCATCTCTTACAAAGGGATTTCATTTTTTTGAACTTATTTGAACTCCATACTTTTTGTGTGTTCAAAATGCACCATTCAAAGGCACATCACAAAATTTCAACAATTTCTGACTTCATTTGGTATATTTCGTGGATTTACTTTTTTTTGAGCTAGTTGACCCTGAAATTGAAAAGCACTACAAATGAACTCTGAAAATGTTGAAAGTTGGCATGCTATCATCATTTCACCCACATAGCATGTGTTACAAAGTTGAGAGGGCTACGACAAAAACTGGATGCACTTCGTGTACAAAACGGACAATCTCTCTCGAAGTATTAGGGTTTCGAACGAGAACTCATCTCTTACAAAGGGATTTCATTTTTTTGAACTTATTTGAACTCCATACTTTTTGTGTGTTCAAAATGCACCATTCAAAGGCACATCACAAAATTTCAACAATTTCTGACTTCATTTGGTATATTTCGTGCATTTACTTATTTTTTTGAGCTAGTTGACCCTGAAATTGAAAAGCACTACAAATGACCTCTGAAAATGTTGAAAGTTGGCATGCTATCATCATTTCACACACATAGCATGTGTTAAAAAGTTCAGATGGCTACAACAAAAACTGGATGCACTACGTGTACAAAACGGACAATTTCTCTCGAAGTATGAGGGTTTCGAACGAGAACTCATCTCTTACAAAGGGATTTCATTTTTTTGAACTTATTTGAACTCCATACTTTTTGTGTGTTCAAAATGCACCATTCAAAGGCACATCACAAAATTTCAACAATTTCTGACTTCATTTGGTATATTTCGTGGATTTACTTTTTTTTTTGAGCTAGTTGACCCTGAAATTGAAAAGCACTACAAATGAACTCTGAAAATGTTGAAAGTTGGCATGCTATCATTATTTCACCCACATACCATGTGTTAAAAAGTTGAGAGGGCTACGACAAAAACTGGATGCACTTCGTGTACAAAACGGACAATCTCTCTCGAAGTATCAGGGTTTCGAACGAGAACTCATCTCTTACAAAGGGATTTCATTTTTTTAACTTATTTGAACTCCATACTTTTTGTGTGTTCAAAATGCACCATTCAAAGGCACATCACAAAATTTCAACAGTTTCTGACTTCATTTGGTATATTTCGTGCATTTACTTATTTTTTTTGAGCTAGTTGACCCTGAAATTGAAAAGCACTACAAATGAACTCTGAAAATGTTGAAAGTAGGCATGCTATCATCATTTCACCCACATAGCATGTGTTAAAAAGTTGAGATGGCTACGACAAAAACTGGATGCACTTCGTGTACAAAACGGACAATCTCTCTCGAAGTATGAGGGTTTCGAACGAGAACTCATCTCTTACAAAGGGATTTCATTTTTTTGAACTTATTTGAACTCCATACTTTTTGTGTGTTCAAAATGCACCATTCAAAGGCACATCACAAAATTTCAACAATTTCTGACTTCATTTGGTATATTTCGTGGATTTCCTTTTTTTTGAGCTAGTTGACCCTGAAATTGAAAAGCACTACAAATGAACTCTGAAAATGTTGAAAGTTGGCATGCGATCATCATTTCACCCACATAGAATGTGTTAAAAAGTTGAGAGGGCTACGACAAAAACTGGATGCACTTCGTGTACAAAACGGACAATCTCTCTCGAAGTATCAGGGTTTCGAACGAGAACTCATCTCTTACAAAGGGATTTCATTTTTTTGAACTTATTTGAACTCCATACTTTTTTTGTGTTCAAAATGCACCATTCAAAGGCACATCACAAAATTTCAACAATTTCTGACTTCATTTGGTATATTTCGTGGAATTACTTTTTTTGAGCTAGTTGACCCTGAAATTGAAAAGCACTACAAAGGAACTCTGAAAATGTTGGAAGTTGGCATGCTATCATCATTTCACCCACATAGCATGTCTTAAAAAGTTGAGAGGGCTACGACAAAAACTGGATGCACTTCGTGTACAAAACGGACAATCTCTCTCGAAGTATGAGGGTTTCGAACGAGAACTCATCTCTTACAAAGGGATTTCATTTTTTTAACTTATTTGAACTCCATACTTTTTGTTTGTTCAAAATGCACCATTCAAAGGCACATCACAAAATTTCAACAATTTCTGACTTAATTTGGTATATTTTGTGGATTTACTTATTTTTTTTGAGCTAGTTGACCCTGAAATCGAAAAGCACTACAAATGAACTCTGAAAATGTTGAAAGTTGGCATGCTATCATCATTTCACCCACATAGCATGTGTGAAAAAGTTGAGATGGCTACGACAAAAACTGGATGCACTTCGTGTACAAAACGGACAATCTCTCTCGAAGTATCAGGGTTTCGATCGAGAACTCATCTCTTACAAAGGGATTTCATTTTTTTTAACTTATTTGAACTCCATACTTTTTGTGTTTTCAAAATGCACCATTCAAAGGCACATCACAAAATTTCAACAATTTCTGACTTCATTTGGTATATTTCGTGGATTTACTAAATTTTTTTGAGCTAGTTGACCCTGAAATTGAAAAGCACTACAAATGAACTCTGAAAATGTTGAAAGTTGGCATGCTATCATCATTTCACCCACATAGCATGTGTTAAAAAGTTGAGAGGGCTACGACAAAAACTGGATGCACTTCGTGTACAAAACGGACAATCTCTCTCGAAGTATCAGGGTTTCGAACGAGAACTCATCTCTTACAAAGGGATTTCATTTTTTCGAACTTATTTGAACTCCATACTTGTTGTGTGTTCAAAATGCACCATTCAAAGGCACATCACAAAATTTCAACAATTTCTGACTTCATTTGGTATATTTCGTGGATTTACTTTTTTTGAGCTAGTTGACATTGAAATTGAAAAGCACTACAAAGGAACTCTGAAAATGTTGGAAGTTGGCATGCTATCATCATTTCACCCACATAGCATGTGTTAAAAAGTTGAGAGGGCTACGACAAAAACTGGATGCACTTTGTGTACAAAACGGACAATCTCTCTCGAAGTATCAGGGTTTCGAACGAGAACTCATCTCTTACAAAGGGATTTCATTTTTTTAACTTATTTGAACTCCATACTTTTTGTGTGTTCAAAATGCACCATTCAAAGGCACATCACAAAATTTCAACAATTTCTGACTTCATTTGGTATATTTCGTGCATTTACTTATTTTTTTTGAGCTAGTTGACCCTGAAATTGAAAAGCACTACAAATGAACTCTGAAAATGTTAAAAGTTGGCATGCTATCATCATTTAACCCACATAGCATGTTTTAAAAAGTTGAGATGGCTACGACAAAAACTGGATGCACTTCGTGTACAAAACGGACAATCTCTCTCGAAGTATGAGGGTTTCGAACGAGGACTCATCTCTTACAAAGGGATTTCATTTTTTTGAACTTATTTGAACTGCATACTTTTTGTGTGTTCAAAATGCACCATTCAAAGGCACGTCACAAAATTTCAACAATTTCTGACTTCATTTGTTATATTTCGTGGATTTACTTATTTTTTTGAGCTAGTTGACCCTGAAATCGAAAAGCACTACAAATGAACTCTGAAAATGTTGAAAGTTGGCATGCTATCATCATTTCACCCACATAGCATGTGTTAAAAAGTTGAGAGGGCTACGACAAAAACTGGATGCACTTCGTGTACAAAACGGACAATCTCTCTCGAAGTATTAGGGTTTCGAACGAGAACTCATCTCTTACAAAGGGATTTCATTTTTTTAACTTATTTGAACTCCATACTTTATGTGTGTTCAAAATGCACCATTCAAAGGAACATCACAAAATTTCAACAATTTCTGACTTCATTTGGTATATTTCGTGGATTTACTTTTTTTTTGAGCTAGTTGACCCTGAAATTGAAAAGCACTACAAATGAACTCTGAAAATGTTGAAAGTTGGCATGCTATCATCATTTCACCCACATAGCATGTGTTAAAAAGTTGAGAGGGCTACGACA
Source organism: Hordeum vulgare subsp. vulgare (assembly GCF_904849725.1). Taxonomy (NCBI): domain Eukaryota; kingdom Viridiplantae; phylum Streptophyta; class Magnoliopsida; order Poales; family Poaceae; genus Hordeum; species Hordeum vulgare. The sequence goes on from NC_058518.1 coordinate 18,983,305, forward strand.
AAAACTGGATGCACTTCGTGTACAAAATGGACAATCTCTCTCGAAGTATGAGGGTTTCGAACGAGAACTCATCTCTTACAAAGGGATTTCATTTTTTGAACTTATTTGAACTCCATACTTTTTGTGTGTTCAAAATGCACCATTCAAAGGCACATCACAAAATTTAAACAATTTCTGACTTCATTTGGTATATTTCGTGCATTTACTTATTTTTTTTGAGCTAGTTGACCCTGAAATTGAAAAGCACTACAAATGAACACTGAAAATGTTAAAAGTTGGCATGCTATCATCATTTCACCCACATAGCATGTTTTAAAAAGTTGAGATGGCTACGACAAAAACTGGATGCACTTCGTGTACAAAACGGACAATCTCTCTCGAAGTATGAGGGTTTCGAACGAGGACTCATCTCTTACAAAGGGATTTCATTTTTTTGAACTTATTTGAACTCCATACTTTTTGTGTGTTCAAAATGCACCATTCAAAGGCACATCACAAAATTTCAACAATTTCTGACTTCATTTGGTATATTTCGTGCATTTACTTATTTTTTTGAGCTAGTTGACCCTGAAATTGAAAAGCACTACAAATGACCTCTGAAAATGTTGAAAGTTGGCATGCTATCATCATTTCACCCACATAGCATGTGTTAAAAAGTTCAGATGGCTACAACAAAAACTGGATGCACTACGTGTACAAAACGGACAATTTCTCTCGAAGTATGAGGGTTTCGAACGAGAACTCATCTCTTACAAAGGGAATTCATTTTTTTGAACTTATTTGAACTCCATACTTTTTGTGTGTTCAAAATGCACCATTCAAAGGCACATCACAAAATTTCAACAATTTCTGACTTCATTTGGTATATTTCGTGGATTTACTTTTTTTTTTTTGAGCTAGTTGACCCTGAAATTGAAAAGCACTACAAATGAACTCTGAAAATGTTGAAAGTTGGCATGCTATCATTATTTCACCCACATACCATGTGTTAAAAAGTTGAGAGGGCTACGACAAAAACTGGATGCACTTCGTGTACAAAACGGACAATCTCTCTCGAAGTATCAGGGTTTCGAACGAGAACTCATCTCTTACAAAGGGATTTCATTTTTTTAACTTATTTGAACTCCATACTTTTTGTGTGTTCAAAATGCACCATTCAAAGGCACATCACAAAATTTCAACAATTTCTGACTTCATTTGGTATATTTCGTGCATTTACTTATTTTTTTTGAGCTAGTTGACCCTGAAATTGAAAAGCACTACAAATGAACTCTGAAAATGTTGAAAGTAGGCATGCTATCATCATTTCACCCACATAGCATGTGTTAAAAAGTTGAGATGGCTACGACAAAAACTGGATGCACTTCGTGTACAAAACGGACAATCTCTCTCGAAGTATGAGGGTTTCGAACGAGAACTCATCTCTTACAAAGGGATTTCATTTTTTTGAACTTATTTGAACTCCATACTTTTTGTGTGTTCAAAATGCACCATTCAAAGGCACATCACAAAATTTCAACAATTTCTGACTTCATTTGGTATATTTCGTGCATTTACTTATTTTTTTGAGCTAGTTGACCCTGAAATTGAAAAGCACTACAAATGAACTCTGAAAATGTTGAAAGTTGGCATGCGATCATCATTTCACCCACATAGCATGTTTTAAAAAGTTGAGATGGCTACGACAAAAACTGGATGCACTTCGTGTACAAAACGGACAATCTCTCTCGAAGTATCAGGGTTTCGAACGAGAACTCATCTCTTACAAAGGGATTTCATTTTTTTGAACTTATTTGAACTCCATACTTTTTTTGTGTTCAAAATGCACCATTCAAAGGCACATCACAAAATTTCAACAATTTCTGACTTCATTTGGTATATTTCGTGGAATTACTTTTTTTGAGCTAGTTGACCCTGAAATTGAAAAGCACTACAAAGGAACTCTGAAAATGTTGGAAGTTGGCATGCTATCATCATTTCACCCACATAGCATGTCTTAAAAAGTTGAGAGGGCTACGACAAAAACTGGATGCACTTCGTGTACAAAACGGACAATCTCTCTCGAAGTATGAGGGTTTCGAACGAGAACTCATCTCTTACAAAGGGATTTCATTTTTTTAACTTATTTGAACTCCATACTTTTTGTTTGTTCAAAATGCACCATTCAAAGGCACATCACAAAATTTCAACAATTTCTGACTTAATTTGGTATATTTTGTGGATTTACTTATTTTTTTTGAGCTAGTTGACCCTGAAATCGAAAAGCACTACAAATGAACTCTGAAAATGTTGAAAGTTGGCATGCTATCATCATTTCACCCACATAGCATGTGTGAAAAAGTTGAGATGGCTACGACAAAAACTGGATGCACTTCGTGTACAAAACGGACAATCTCTCTCGAAGTATCAGGGTTTCGATCGAGAACTCATCTCTTACAAAGGGATTTCATTTTTTTAACTTATTTGAACTCCATACTTTTTGTGTTTTCAAAATGCACCATTCAAAGGCACATCACAAAATTTCAACAATTTCTGACTTCATTTGGTATATTTCGTGGATTTACTAAATTTTTTTGAGCTAGTTGACCCTGAAATTGAAAAGCACTACAAATGAACTCTGAAAATGTTGAAAGTTGGCATGCTATCATCATTTCACCCACATAGCATGTGTTAAAAAGTTGAGAGGGCTACGACAAAAACTGGATGCACTTCGTGTACAAAACGGACAATCTCTCTCGAAGTATCAGGGTTTCGAACGAGAACTCATCTCTTACAAAGGGATTTCATTTTTTTGAACTTATTTGAACTCCATACTTGTTGTGTGTTCAAAATGCACCATTCAAAGGCACATCACAAAATTTCAACAATTTCTGACTTCATTTGGTATATTTCGTGGATTTACTTTTTTTGAGCTAGTTGACATTGAAATTGAAAAGCACTACAAAGGAACTCTGAAAATGTTGGAAGTTGGCATGCTATCATCATTTCACCCACATAGCATGTGTTAAAAAGTTGAGAGGGCTACGACAAAAACTGGATGCACTTTGTGTACAAAACGGACAATCTCTCTCGAAGTATCAGGGTTTCGAACGAGAACTCATCTCTTACAAAGGGATTTCATTTTTTTAACTTATTTGAACTCCATACTTTTTGTGTGTTCAAAATGCACCATTCAAAGGCACATCACAAAATTTCAACAATTTCTAACTTCATTTGGTATATTTCGTGCATTTACTTATTTTTTTTGAGCTAGTTGACCCTGAAATTGAAAAGCACTACAAATGAACTCTGAAAATGTTAAAAGTTGGCATGCTATCATCATTTAACCCACATAGCATGTTTTAAAAAGTTGAGATGGCTACGACAAAAACTGGATGCACTTCGTGTACAAAACGGACAATCTCTCTCGAAGTATGAGGGTTTCGAACGAGGACTCATCTCTTACAAAGGGATTTCATTTTTTTGAACTTATTTGAACTGCATACTTTTTGTGTGTTCAAAATGCACCATTCAAAGGCACGTCACAAAATTTCAACAATTTCTGACTTCATTTGTTATATTTTGTGGATTTACTTATTTTTTTGAGCTAGTTGACCCTGAAATCGAAAAGCACTACAAATGAACTCTGAAAATGTTGAAAGTTGGCATGCTATCATCATTTCACCCACATAGCATGTGTTAAAAAGTTGAGAGGGCTACGACAAAAACTGGATGCACTTCGTGTACAAAACGGACAATCTCTCTCGAAGTATTAGGGTTTCGAACGAGAACTCATCTCTTACAAAGGGATTTCATTTTTTTAACTTATTTGAACTCCATACTTTATGTGTGTTCAAAATGCACCATTCAAAGGAACATCACAAAATTTCAACAATTTCTGACTTCATTTGGTATATTTCGTGGATTTACTTTTTTTTTGAGCTAGTTGACCCTGAAATTGAAAAGCACTACAAATGAACTCTGAAAATGTTGAAAGTTGGCATGCTATCATCATTTCACCCACATAGCATGTGTTAAAAAGTTGAGAGGGCTACGACAAAAACTGGATGCACTTCGTGTACAAAATGGACAATCTCTCTCGAAGTATGAGGGTTTCGAACGAGAACTCATCTCTTACAAAGGGATTTCATTTTTTGAACTTATTTGAACTCCATACTTTTTGTGTGTTCAAAATGCACCATTCAAAGGCACATCACAAAATTTAAACAATTTCTGACTTCATTTGGTATATTTCGTGCATTTACTTATTTTTTTTGAGCTAGTTGACCCTGAAATTGAAAAGCACTACAAATGAACACTGAAAATGTTAAAAGTTGGCATGCTATCATCATTTCACCCACATAGCATGTTTTAAAAAGTTGAGATGGCTACGACAAAAACTGGATGCACTTCGTGTACAAAACGGACAATCTCTCTCGAAGTATGAGGGTTTCGAACGAGGACTCATCTCTTACAAAGGGATTTCATTTTTTTGAACTTATTTGAACTGCATACTTTTTTTGCGTTCAAAATGCACCATTCAAAGGCACATCACAAAATTTCAACAATTTCTGACTTCATTTGTTATATTTCGTGGATTTACTTATTTTTTTGAGCTAGTTGACCCTGAAATAGAAAAGCACTACAAATGAACTCTGAAAATGTTGAAAGTTGGCATTCTATCATCATTTCACCCACATAGAATGTGTTAAAAAGTTGAGATGGCTACGACAAAAACTGGATGCACTTCGTGTACAAAACGGACAATCTCTCTCGAAGTATCAGGGTTTCGAACGAGAACTCATCACTTACAAAGGGATTTCATTTTTTTAACTTATTTGAACTCCATACTTTATGTGTGTTCAAAATGCACCATCCAAAGGCACATCAAAAAATTTCAACAATTTCTGACTTCATTTGGTATATTTCGTGGATTTACTTTTTTTTGAGCTAGTTGACCCTGAAATTGAAAAGCACTACAAATGAACTCTGAAAATGTTGAAAGTTGGCATGCTATCATCATTTCACCCACATAGCATGTGTTAAAAAGTTGAGAGGGCTACGACAAAAACTGGATGCACTTCGTGTACAAAACGGACAATCTCTCTCGAAGTATGAGGGTTTCGAACAAGAACTCATCTCTTACAAAGGGATTTCATTTTTTAACTTATTTGAACTCCATACTTTTTGTTTGTTCAAAATGCACCATTCAAAGGCACATCACAAAATTTCAACAATTTCTGACTTAATTTGGTATATTTCGTGGATTTACTTATTTTTTTTGAGCTAGTTGACCCTGAAATTGAAAAGCACTAAAAATGAACTCTGAAAATGTTGAAAGTTGGCATGCTATCATCATTTCAGACACATAGCATGTGTTAAAAAGTTGATATGGCTACGACAAAAACTGGATGCACTTCGTGTACAAAACGGACAATCTCTCTCGAAGTATGAGGGTTTCGAACGAGAACTCATCTCTTACAAAGGGATTTCATTTTTTTGAACTTATTTGAACTCCATACTTTTTGTGTGTTCAAAATGCACCATTCAAAGGCACATTGCAAAATTTCAACAATTTCTAACTTCATTTGTTATATTTCGTGGATTTACTTATTTTTTTTGAGCTAGTTGACCCTGAAATCGAAAAGCACTACAAATGAACTCTGAAAATGTTGAAAGTTGGCATGCTATCATCATTTCACCCACATAGCATGTGTTAAAAAGTTGAGATGGCTACGACAAAAACTGGATGCACTTCGTGTACAAAACGGACAATCTCTCTCGAAGTATCAGGGTTTCGAACGAGAACTCATCTCTTACAAAGGGATTTCATTTTTTTAACTTATTTGAACTCCATACTTTTTGTGTTTTCAAAATGCACCATTCAATGGCACATCACAAAATTTCAACAATTTCTGACTTCATTTGGTATATTTCGTGGATTTACTTTTTTTTTTGAGCTAGTTGACCCTGAAATTGAAAAGCACTACAAATGAACTCTGAAAATGTTGAAGTTGGCATGCTATCATCATTTCACCCACATAGCATGTGTTAAAAAGTTGAGAGGGCTACGACAAAAACTGGATGCACTTCGTGTACAAAACGGACAATCTCTCTTGAAGTATCAGGGTTTCGAACGAGAACTCATCTCTTACAAAGGGATTTCATTTTTTTGAACTTATTTGAACTCCATACTTTTTGTGTGTTCAAAATGCACCATTCAAAGGCACATCACAAAATTTCAACAATTTCTGACTTCATTTGGTATATTTCGTGGATTTACTTTTTTTGAGCTAGTTGACCTTGAAATTGAAAAGCACTACAAAGGAACTCTGAAAATGTTGGAAGTTGGCATGCTATCATCATTTCACCCACATAGCATGTGTTAAAAAGTTGAGAGGGCTACGACAAAAACTGGATGCACTTTGTGTACAAAACGCACAATCTCTCTCGAAGTATCAGGGTTTCGAACGAGAACTCATCTTTACAAAGGGATTTCATTTTTTTAACTTATTTGAACTCCATACTTTTTGTGTGTTCAAAATGCACCATTCAAAGGCACATCACAAAATTTCAACAATTTCTGACTTCATTTGGTATATTTCGTGCATTTACTTATTTTTTTTGAGCTAGTTGACCCTGAAATTGAAAAGCACTACAAATGAACTCTGAAAATGTTGAAAGTTGGCATCCTATCATCATTTCACCCACATAGCATGTGCTAAAAAGTTGAGAGGGCTACGACAAAAACTGGATGCACTTCGTGTACAAAACGGACAATCTCTCTCGAAGTATGAGGGTTTCGAACGAGAACTCATCTCTTACAAAGGGATTTCATTTTTTTGAAATTATTTGAACTCCATGCTTTTTGTGTGTTCAAAATGCACCATTCAAAGGCACATCACAAAATTTCAACAATTTATGACTTCATTTGGTATATTTCGTGCATTTACTATTTTTGAGCTAGTTGACCCTGAAATTGAAAAGCACTACAAAGGAACTCTGAAAATGTTGAAAGTTGGCATGCTATAATCATTTCACCCACATAGCATGTGTTAAAAAGTTGAGAGGGCTACGACAAAAACTGGATGCACATTGTGTACAAAACGGACAATCTCTCTCGAAGTATCAGGGTTTCGAACGAGGACTCATCTCTTACAAAGGGATTTCATTTTTTTGAACTTATTTGAACTCCATAATTTTTGTGTGTTCAAAATGCACCATTCAAAGGCACATCTCAAAATTTCAACAATTTCTGACTTCATTTGGTATATTTCGTGGATTTACTTTTTTTTTGAGCTAGTTAACCCTGAAATTGAAAAGCACTACAAATGAACTCTGAAAATGTTGAAAGTTGGCATGCTATCATCATTTCACCCACATAGAATGTGTTAAAAAGTTGAGATGGCTACGAGAAAAACTGGATGCACTACGTGTACAAAACGGACAATTTCTCTCGAAGTATGAGGGTTTCGAACGAGAACTCGTCTCTTACAAAGGGATTTCATTTTTTTGAACTTATTTGAACTCCATACTTTTTGTGTGTTCAAAATGCACCATTCAAAGGCACATCACAAAATTTCAACAATTTCTGACTTCATTTGGTATATTTCGTGGATTTACTTTTTTTTTGAGCTAGTTGACCCTGAAATTGAAAAGCACTACAAATGAACTCTGAAAATGTTGAAAGTTGGCATGCTATCATCATTTCACCCACATAGCATGTGTTAAAAAGTTGAGAGGGCTACGACAAAAACTGGATGCACTTCGTGTACAAAACGGACAATCTCTCTCGAAGTATCAGGGTTTCGAACGAGGACTCATCTCTTACAAAGGGATTTCATTTTTTTGACTTATTTGAACTCCATACTTTTTGTGTGTTCAAAATGCACCATTCAAAGGCACATCACAAAATTTCAACAATTTCTGACTTCATTTGGTATATTTCGTGCATTTACTTATTTTTTTTGAGCTAGTTGACCCTGAAATTGAAAAGCACTACAAATGAACTCTGAAAATGTTGAAAGTTGGCAGGCTATCATCATTTCACCCACATAGCATGTGTTAAAAAGTTGAGAAGGCTATGACAAAAACTGGATGCACTACGTGTACAAAACGGACAATTTCTCTCGAAGTATGAGGGTTTCGAACGAGAACTCGTCTCTTACAAAGGGATTTCATTTTTTTGAACTTATTTGAACTCCATACTTTTTGTGTGTTCAAAATGCACCATTCAAAGGCACATCACAAAATTTCAACAATTTCTGACTTCATTTGGTATATTTCGTGGATTTACTTTTTTTTTGAGCTAGTTGACCCTGAAATTGAAAAGCACTACAAATGAACTCTGAAAATGTTGAAAGTTGGCATGCTATCATCATTTCACCCACATAGCATGTGTTAAAAAGTTGAGAGGGCTACGACAAAAACTGGATGCACTTCGTGTACAAAACGGACAATCTCTCTCGAAGTATCAGGGTTTCGAACGAGGACTCATCTCTTACAAAGGGATTTCATTTTTTTGACTTATTTGAACTCCATACTTTTTGTGTGTTCAAAATGCACCATTCAAAGGCACATCACAAAATTTCAACAATTTCTGACTTCATTTGGTATATTTCGTGCATTTACTTATTTTTTTTGAGCTAGTTGACCCTGAAATTGAAAAGCACTACAAATGAACTCTGAAAATGTTGAAAGTTGGCAGGCTATCATCATTTCACCCACATAGCATGTGTTAAAAAGTTGAGAAGGCTATGACAAAAACTGGATGCACTTCGTGTACAAAACGGACAATCTCTCTCGAAGTATCAGGGTTTCGAACGAGAACTCTTCTCTTACAAAGGGATTTCATTTTTTTAACTTATTTTAACTCCATGCTTTTTGTGTGTTCAAAATGCACCATTCAAAGGCACATCACAAAATTCAACAATTTCTGACTTCATTTGGTATATTTCGTGGATTTAATTATTTTTTTTGAGCTAGTTGACCCTGAAATTGAAAAGCACTACAAAGGAACTCTGAAAATGTTGAAAGTTGGCATGCTATCATCATTTCACCCACATAGCATGTGTTAAAAAGTTGAGAGGGCTACGACAAAAACTGGATGCACTTCGTGTACAAAACGGACAATCTCTCTCGAAGTATTAGGGTTTCGAACGAGAACTCATCTCTTACAAAGGGATTTCATTTTTTTGAAATTATTTGAACTCCATGCTTTTTGTGTGTTCAAAATGCACCATTCAAAGGCACATCACAAAATTTCAACAATTTCTGACTTCATTTGGTATATTTCGTGGATTTACTATTTTTGAGCTATTTGACCCTGAAATTGAAAAGCACTACAAAGGAACTCTGAAAATGTTGAAAGTTGTCATGCTATCATCATTTCACCCACATAGCATGTGTTAAAAAGTTGAGATGGCTACGACAAAAACTGGATGCACTTCGTGTACAAAACGGACAATCTCTCTCGAAGTATCAGGGTTTCGAACGAGAACTCATCTCTTACAAAGGGATTTCATTTTTTTGAACTTATTTGAACTCCATACTTTTTGTGTGTTCAAAATGCACCATTCAAAGGCACATCACAAAATTTCAACAATTTCTGACTTCATTTGGTATATTTCGTGCATTTACTTTTTTTTTGAGCTAGTTGACCCTGAAATTGAAAAGCACTACAAATGACCTCTGAAAATGTTGAAAGTTGGCATGCTATCATCATTTCACCCACATAGCATGTGTTAAAAAGTTGAGATGGCTACGAGAAAAACTGGATGCACTACGTGTACAAAACGGACAATTTCTCTCGAAGTATGAGGGTTTCGAACGAGAACTCATCTCTTACAAAGGGATTTCATTTTTTTGAACTTATTTGAACTCCATACTTTTTGTGTGTTCAAAATGCACCATTCAAAGGCACATCACAAAATTTCAACAATTTCTGACTTCATTTGGTATATTTCGTGGATTTACTTTTTTTTTTGAGCTAGTTGACCCTGAAATTGAAAAGCACTACAAATGAACTCTGAAAAGGTTGAAACTTGGCATGCTATCATCATTTCACCCACATAGCATGTGTTAAAAAGTTGAGAGGGCTACGACAAAAACTGGATGCACTTCGTGTACAAAACGGACAATCTCTCTCGAAGTATCAGGGTTTTGAACGAGAACTCATCTCTTACAAAGGGATTTCATTTTTTTAACTTATTTGAACTCCATACTTTTTGTGTGTTCAAAATGCACCATTCAAAGGCACATCACAAAATTTCAACAATTTCTGACTTCATTTGGTATATTTCGTGCATTTACTTATTTTTTTTTGAGCTAGTTGACCCTGAAATTGAAAAGCACTACAAATGAACTCTGAAAATGTTGAAAGTTGGCATGCTATCATCATTTCACCCACATAGCATGTGTTAAAAAGTTGAGATGGCTACGACAAAAACTGGATGCACTTCGTGTACAAAACGGACAATCTCTTCCGAAGTATCAGGGTTTCGAACGAGAACTCATCTCTTACAAAGGGATTTCATTTTTTTGAACTTATTTGAACTCCATACTTTTTGTGTGTTCAAAATGCACCATTCAAAGGCACATCACAAAATTTCAACAATTTCTGACTTCATTTGGTATATTTCGTGCATTTACTTTTTGTTTGAGCTAGTTGACCCTGAAATTGAAAAGCACTACAAATGAACTCTGAAAATGTTGAAAGTTGGCATGCTATCATCATTTCACCCACATAGCATGTGTTAAAAAGTTGAGATGGCTACGAGAAAAACTGGATGCACTACGTGTACAAAACGGACAATTTCTCTCGAAGTATGAGGGTTTCGAACGAGAACTCATCTCTTACAAAGAGATTTCATTTTTTTGAACTTATTTGAACTCCATACTTTTTGTGTGTTCAAAATGCACCATTCAAAGGCACATCACAAAATTTCAACAATTTCTGACTTCATTTGGTATATTTCGTGGATTTACTTTTTTTTTTGAGCTAGTTGACCCTGAAATTGAAAAGCACTACAAATGAACTCTGAAAATGTTGAAAGTTGGCATGCTATCATCATTTCACCCACATAGCATGTGTTAAAAAGTTGAGAGGGCTACGACAAAAACTGGATGCACTTCGTGTACAAAACGGACAATCTCTCTCGAACTATCAGGGTTTTGAACGAGAACTCATCTCTTACAAAGGGATTTCATTTTTTTGAAATTATTTGAACTCCATGCTTTTTGTGTGTTCAAAATGCACCATTCAAAGGCACATCACAAAATTTCAACAATTTATGACTTCATTTGGTATATTTCGTGGATTTACTATTTTTGAGCTAGTTGACCCTGAAATTGAAAAGCACTACAAAGGAACTCTGAAAATGTTGAAAGTTGGCATGCTATAATCATTTCACCCACATAGCATGTGTTAAAAAGTTGAGAGGGCTACGACAAAAACTGGATGCACATTGTGTACAAAACGGACAATCTCTCTCGAAGTATCAGGGTTTCGAACGAAGACTCATCTCTTACAAAGGGATTTCATTTTTTTGAACTTATTTGAACTCCATAATTTTTGTGTGTTCAAAATGCACCATTCAAAGGCACATCACAAAATTTCAACAATTTCTGACTTCATTTGGTATATTTCGTGCATTTACTTTTTTTTTGAGCTAGTTGACCCTGAAATTGAAAAGCACTACAAATGACCTCTGAAAATGTTGAAAGTTGGCATGCTATCATCATTTCACCCACATAGAATGTGTTAAAAAGTTGAGATGGCTACGAGAAAAACTGGATGCACTACGTGTACAAAACGGACAATTTCTCTCGAAGTATGAGGGTTTCGAACGAGAACTCGTCTCTTACAAAGGGATTTCATTTTTTTGAACTTATTTGAACTCCATACTTTTTGTGTGTTCAAAATGCACCATTCAAAGGCACATCACAAAATTTCAACAATTTCTGACTTCATTTGGTATAATTCGTGGATTTACTTTTTTTTTGAGCTAGTTGACCCTGAAATTGAAAAGCACTACAAATGAACTCTGAAAATGTTGAAAGTTGGCATGCTATCATCATTTCACCCACATAGCATGTGTTAAAAAGTTGAGAGGGCTACGACAAAAACTGGATGCACTTCGTGTACAAAACGGACAATCTCTCTCGAAGTATCAGGGTTTCGAACGAGGACTCATCTCTTACAAAGGGATTTCATTTTTTTGACTTATTTGAACTCCATACTTTTTGTGTGTTCAAAATGCACCATTCAAAGGCACATCACAAAATTTCAACAATTTCTGACTTCATTTGGTATATTTCGTGCATTTACTTATTTTTTTGAGCTAGTTGACCCTGAAATTGAAAAGCACTACAAATGAACTCTGAAAATGTTGAAAGTTGGCAGGCTATCATCATTTCACCCACATAGCATGTGTTAAAAAGTTGAGAAGGCTACGACAAAAACTGGATGCACTTCGTGTACAAAACGGACAATCTCTCTCGAAGTATCAGGGTTTCGAACGAGAACTCTTCTCTTACAAAGGGATTTCATTTTTTTAACTTATTTTAACTCCATGCTTTTTGTGTGTTCAAAATGCACCATTCAAAGGCACATCACAAAATTCAACAATTTCTGACTTCATTTGGTATATTTCGTGGATTTAATTATTTTTTTTGAGCTAGTTGACCCTGAAATTGAAAAGCACTACAAATGAACTCTGAAAATGTTGAAAGTTGGCATGCTATCATCATTTCACCCACATAGCATGTGTTAAAAAGTTGAGAGGGCTACGACAAAAACTGGATGCACTTCGTGTACAAAACGGACAATCTCTCTCGAAGTATCAGGGTTTCGAACGAGAACTCATCTCTTACAAAGGGATTTCATTTTTTAACTTATTTGAACTCCATACTTTATGTGTGTTCAAAATGCACCATTCAAAGGCACATCACAAAATTTCAACAATTTCTGACTTCATTTGGTATATTTCGTGGATTTACTATTTTTGAGCTATTTGACCCTGAAATTGAAAAGCACTACAAAGGAACTCTGAAAATGTTGAAAGTTGGCATGATATCATCATTTCACCCACATAGCATGTGTTAAAAAGTTGAGAGGGCTACGACAAAAACTGGATGCACTTCGTGTACAAAACGGACAATCTCTCTCGAAGTATCAGGGTTTCGAACGAGAACTCATCTCTTACAAAGGGATTTCATTTTTTTGAAATTATTTGAACTCCATGCTTTTTGTGTGTTCAAAATGCACCATTCAAAGGCACATCACAAAATTTCAACAATTTCTGACTTCATTTGGTATATTTCGTGGATTTACTATTTTTGAGCTATTTGACCCTGAAATTGAAAAGCACTACAAAGGAACTCTGAAAATGTTGAAAGTTGTCATGCTATCATCATTTCACCCACATAGCATGTGTTAAAAAGTTGAGAGGGCTACGACAAAAACTGGATGCACTTCGTGTACAAAACGGACAATCTCTCTCGAAGTATCAGGGTTTCGAACGAGAACTCATCTCTTACAAAGGGATTTCATTTTTTTGAACTTATTTGAACTCCATACTTTTTGTGTGTTCAAAATGCACCATTCAAAGGCACATCACAAAATTTCAACAATTTCTGACTTCATTTGGTATATTTCGTGCATTTACTTTTTTTTTGAGCTAGTTGACCCTGAAATTGAAAAGCACTACAAATGACCTCTGAAAATGTTGAAAGTTGGCATGCTATCATCATTTCACCCACATAGCATGTGTTAAAAAGTTGAGATGGCTACGAGAAAAACTGGATGCACTACGTGTACAAAACGGACAATTTCTCTCGAAGTATGAGGGTTTCGAACGAGAACTCATCTCTTACAAAGGGATTTCATTTTTTTGAACTTATTTGAACTCCATACTTTTTGTGTGTTCAAAATGCACCATTCAAAGGCACATCACAAAATTTCAACAATTTCTGACTTCATTTGGTATATTTCGTGGATTTACTTTTTTTTTTGAGCTAGTTGACCCTGAAATTGAAAAGCACTACAAATGAACTCTGAAAATGTTGAAACTTGGCATGCTATCATCATTTCACCCACATAGCATGTGTTAAAAAGTTGAGAGGGCTACGACAAAAACTGGATGCACTTCGTGTACAAAACGGACAATCTCTCTCGAAGTATCAGGGTTTTGAACGAGAACTCATCTCTTACAAAGGGATTTCATTTTTTTAACTTATTTGAACTCCATACTTTTTGTGTGTTCAAAATGCACCATTCAAAGGCACATCACAAAATTTCAACAATTTCTGACTTCATTTGGTATATTTCGTGCATTTACTTATTTTTTTTTGAGCTAGTTGACCCTGAAATTGAAAAGCACTACAAATGAACTCTGAAAATGTTGAAAGTTGGCATGCTATCATCATTTCACCCACATAGCATGTGTTAAAAAGTTGAGATGGCTACGACAAAAACTGGATGCACTTCGTGTACAAAACGGACAATCTCTTCCGAAGTATCAGGGTTTCGAACGAGAACTCATCTCTTACAAAGGGATTTCATTTTTTTGAACTTATTTGAACTCCATACTTTTTGTGTGTTCAAAATGCACCATTCAAAGGCACATCACAAAATTTCAACAATTTCTGACTTCATTTGGTATATTTCGTGCATTTACTTTTTGTTTGAGCTAGTTGACCCTGAAATTGAAAAGCACTACAAATGAACTCTGAAAATGTTGAAAGTTGGCATGCTATCATAATTTCACCCACATAGCATGTGTTAAAAAGTTGAGATGGCTACGAGAAAAACTGGATGCACTACGTGTACAAAACGGACAATTTCTCTCGAAGTATGAGGGTTTCGAACGAGAACTCATCTCTTACAAAGAGATTTCATTTTTTTGAACTTATTTGAACTCCATACTTTTTGTGTGTTCAAAATTCACCATTCAAAGGCACATCACAAAATTTCAACAATTTCTGACTTCATTTGGTATATTTCGTGGATTTACTTTTTTTTTGAGCTAGTTGACCCTGAAATTGAAAAGCACTACAAATGAACTCTGAAAATGTTGAAAGTTGGCATGCTATCATCATTTCACCCACATAGCATGTGTTAAAAAGTTGAGAGGGCTACGACAAAAACTGGATGCACTTCGTGTACAAAACGGACAATCTCTCTCGAAGTATCAGGGTTTTGAACGAGAACTCATCTCTTACAAAGGGATTTCATTTTTTTAACTTATTTGAACTCCATACTTTTTGTGTGTTCAAAATGCACCATTCAAAGGCACATCACAAAATTTCAACAATTTCTGACTTCATTTGGTATATTTCGTGCATTTACTTATTTTTTTTTGAGCTAGTTGACCCTGAAATTGAAAAGCACTACAAATGAACTCTGAAAATGTTGAAAGTTGGCATGCTATCATCATTTCACCCACATAGCATGTGTTAAAAAGTTGAGATGGCTACGACAAAAACTGGATGCACTTCGTGTACAAAACGGACAATCTCTTCCGAAGTATCAGGGTTTCGAACGAGAACTCATCTCTTACAAAGGGATTTCATTTTTTTGAACTTATTTGAACTCCATACTTTTTGTGTGTTCAAAATGCACCATTCAAAGCCACATCACAAAATTTCAACAATTTCTGACTTCATTTGGTATATTTCGTGCATTTACTTTTTTTTTTGAGCTAGTTGACCCTGAAATTGAAAAGCACTACAAATGAACTCTGAAAATGTTGAAAGTTGGCATGCTATCATCATTTCACCCACATAGCATGTGTTAAAAAGTTGAGAGGGCTACGACAAAAACTGGATGCACTTCGTGTACAAAACGGACAATCTCTCTCGAAGTATCAGGGTTTCGAACGAGGACTCATCTCTTACAAAGGGATTTCATTTTTTTGACTTATTTGAACTCCATACATTTTTTGTGTTCAAAATGCACCATTCAAAGGCACATCACAAAATTTTAACAATTTCTGACTTCATTTGGTATATTTCGTGCATTTACTTATTTTTTTTTGAGCTAGTTGACCCTGAAATTGAAAAGCACTACAAATGAACTCTGAAAATGTTGAAAGTTGGCATGCTATCATCATTTCACCCACATAGCATGTGTTAAAAAGTTGAGAAGGCTACGACAAAAACTGGATGCACTTCGTATACAAAACGGACAATCTGTCTCGAAGTATCAGGGTTTCGAACGAGAACTCATCTCTTACAAAGGGATTTCATTTTTTTAACTTATTTGAACTCCATACTTTTTGTGTTTTCAAAATGCACCATTCAAAGGCACATCACAAAATTTCAACAATTTCTGACTTCATTTGGTATATTTCGTGGATTTACTTATTTTTTTTGAGCTAGTTGACCCTGAAATTGAAAAGCACTACAAATGAACTCTGAAAATGTTGAATGTTGGCATGCTATCATCATTTCACCCACATAGAATGTGTTAAAAAGTTGAGATGGCTACGACAAAAACTGGATGCACTTCGTGTACAAAACGGACAATCTCTCTCGAAGTATGAGGGTTTCGAACGAGGACTCATCTCTTACAAAGGGATTTCATTTTTTTGAACTTATTTGAACTCCATACTTTTTGTGTGTTCAAAATGCACCATTCAAAGGCACATCACAAAATTTCAACAATTTCTGACTTCATTGGTTATATTTCGTGGATTTACTTATTTTTTTGAGCTAGTTAACCTTGAAATCGAAAAGCACTACAAATGAACTCTGAAAATGTTGAAAGTTGGCATGCTATCATCATTTCACCCACATAGCATGTGTGAAAAAGTTGAGAGGGCTACGACAAAAACTGGATGCACTTCGTGTACAAAACGGACAATCTCTCTCGAAGTATCAGGGTTTCGAACGAGAACTCATCTCTTATAAAGGGATTTCATTTTTTGAACTTATTTGAACTCCATACTTTATGTGTGTTCAAAATGCACCATTCCAAGGCACGTCACAAAATTTCAACAATTTCTGACTTCATTTAGTATATTTCGTGGATTTACTATTCTTGAGCTATTTGACCCTGAAATTGAAAAGCACTACAAAGGAACTCTGAAAATGTTGAAAGTTGGCATGCTATCATCATTTCACCCACATAGCATGTGTTAAAAAGTTGAGAGGGCTACGACAAAAACTGGATGCACTTCGTGTACAAAACGGACAATCTCTCTCGAAGTATCAGGGTTTCGAACGAGAACTCATCTCTTACAAAGGGATTTCATTTTTTTAACTTATTTGAACTCCATACTTTTTTTGTGTTCAAAATGCACCATTCAAAGGCACATCACAAAATTTCAACAATTTCTGACTTCATTTGGTATATTTCGTGCATTTACTTATTTTTTTGAGCTAGTTGACCCTGAAATTGAAAAGCACTACAAATGAACTCTGAAAATGTTGAAAGTTGGCATGCTATCATCATTTCACCCACATAGCATGTGTTAAAAAGTTGAGATGGCTACGACAAAAACTGGATGCACTTCATGTACAAAACGGACAATCTCTCTCGAAGTATCCGGGTTTCGAACGAGAACTCATCTCTTACAAAGGGATTTCATTTTTTTGAACTTATTTGAACTACATACTTTTTGTGTGTTCAAAATGCACCATTCAAAGGCACATCAAAAAATTTCAACAATTTCTGACTTCATTTGGTGTATTTCGTGGATTTCCTTTTTTTTTGAGCTAGTTGACCCTGAAATTGAAAACTCTGAAAATGTTGAAAGTTGGCATGCTATCATAATTTCACCCACATAGCATGTGTTAAAAAGTTGAGAGGGCTACGACAAAAACTGGATGCACTTCGTGTACAAAACGGACAATCTCTCTCGAAGTATCAGGGTTTCGAACGAGAACTCATCTCTTACAAAGGAATTTCATTTTTTTGAAATTATTTGAACTCCATGCTTTTTGTGTGTTCAAAATGCACCATTCAAAGGCACATCACAAAATTTCAATAATTTCTGACTTCATTTGTTATATTTCGTGGATTTACTATTTTTGAGCTATTTGACCCTGAAATTGAAAAGCACTACAAAGGAACTGTGAAAATGTTGAAAGTTGGCATGCTATCATCATTTCACCCACATAGCATGTGTTAAAAAGTTGAGAGGGCTACGACAAAAACTGGATGCACTTCGTGTACAAAACGGACAATCTCTCTCGAAGTATCAGGGTTTCGAACGAGAACTCATCTCTTACAAAGGGATTTCATTTTTGTGAACTTATTTGAACTCCATACTTTTTGTGTGTTCAAAATGCACCATTCGAAGGCACATCACAAAATTTCAACAATTTCTGACTTCATTTGGTATATTTCGTGCATTTACTTTTTTTTTTTGAGCTAGTTGACCCTGAAATTGAAAAGCACTACAAATGACCTCTGAAAATATTGAAAGTTGGCATGCTATCATCATTTCACCCAAATAGCATGTGTTAAAAAGTTGAGATGGCTACGACAAAAACTGGATGCACTACGTGTACAAAACGGACAATTTCTCTCGAAGGATGAGGGTTTCGAACGAGAACTCATCTCTTACATAGGGATTTCATTTTTTCGAACTTATTTGAACTCCATACTTTTTGTGTGTTCAAAATGCACCATTCAAAGGCACATCACAAAATTTCAACAATTTCTGACTTCATTTGGTATATTTCGTGGATATACTTTTTTTTTGAGCTAGTTGACCCTGAAATTGAAAAGCACTACAAATGAACTCTGAAAATGTTGAAAGTTGGCATGCTATCATCATTTCACCCACATAGCATGTGTTAAAAAGTTGAGAAGGCTACGACAAAAACTGGATGCACTTCGTGTACAAAACGGACAATCTGTCTCGAAGTATCAGGGTTTCGAACGAGAACTCATCTCTTACAAAGGGATTTCATTTTTTTAACTTATTTGAACTCCATACTTTTTGTGTTTTCAAAATGCACCATTCAAAGCCACATCACAAAATTTCAACAATTTCTGACTTCATTTGGTATATTTCGTGGATTTACTTATTTTTTTTGAGCTAGTTGACCCTGAAATTGAAAAGCACTACAAATGAACTCTGAAAATGTTGAATGTTGGCATGCTATCATCATTTCACCCACATAGAATGTGTTAAAAAGTTGAGATGGCTACGACAAAAATTGGATGCACTTCGTGTACAAAACGGACAATCTCTCTCGAAGTATGAGGGTTTCGAACGAGGACTCATCTCTTACAAAGGGATTTCATTTTTTTGAACTTATTTGAACTCCATACTTTTTGTGTGTTCAAAATGCACCATTCAAAGGCACATCACAAAATTTCAACAATTTCTGACTTCATTTGTTATATTTCGTGGATTTACTTATTTTTTTGAGCTAGTTAACCTTGAAATCGAAAAGCACTACAAATGAACTCTGAAAATGTTGAAAGTTGGCATGCTATCATCATTTCACCCACATAGCATGTGTGAAAAAGTTGAGAGGGCTACGACAAAAACTGGATGCACTTCGTGTACAAAACGAACAATCTCTCTCGAAGTATCAGGGTTTCGAACGAGAACTCATCTCTTATAAAGGGATTTCATTTTTTGAACTTATTTGAACTCCATACTTTATGTGTGTTCAAAATGCACCATTCCAAGGCACGTCACAAAATTTCAACAATTTCTGACTTCATTTAGTATATTTCGTGGATTTACTATTCTTGAGCTATTTGACCCTGAAATTGAAAAGCACTACAAAGGAACTCTGAAAATGTTGAAAGTTGGCATGCTATCATCATTTCACCCACATAGCATGTGTTAAAAAGTTGAGAGGGCTACGACAAAAACTGGATGCACTTCGTGTACAAAACGGACAATCTCTCTCGAAGTATTAGGGTTTCGAACGAGAACTCATCTCTTACAAAGGGATTTCATTTTTTAACTTATTTGAACTCCATACTTTTTTTGTGTTCAAAATGCACCATTCAAAGGCACATCACAAAATTTCAACAATTTCTGACTTCATTTGGTATATTTCGTGCATTTACTTATTTTTTTGAGCTAGTTGACCCTGAAATTGAAAAGCACTACAAATGAACTCTGAAAATGTTGAAAGTTGGCATGCTATCATCATTTCACCCACATAGCATGTGTTAAAAAGTTGAGATGGCTACGACAAAAACTGGATGCACTTCATGTACAAAACGGACAATCTCTCTCGAAGTATCCGGGTTTCGAACGAGAACTCATCTCTTACAAAGGGATTTCATTTTTTTGAACTTATTTGAACTCCATACTTTTTGTGTGTTCAAAATGCACCATTCAAAGGCACATCACAAAATTTCAACGATTTCTGACTTCATTTGGTGTATTTCGTGGATTTCCTTTTTTTTTGAGCTAGTTGACCCTGAAATTGAAAACTCTGAAAATGTTGAAAGTTGGCATGCTATCATAATTTCACCCACATAGCATGTGTTAAAAAGTTGAGAGGGCTACGACAAAAACTGGATGCACTTCGTGTACAAAACGGACAATCTCTCTCGAAGTATCAGGGTTTCGAACGAGAACTCATCTCTTACAAAGGAATTTCATTTTTTTGAAATTATTTGAACTCCATGCTTTTTGTGTGTTCAAAATGCACCATTCAAAGGCACATCACAAAATTTCAATAATTTCTGACTTCATTTGTTATATTTCGTGGATTTACTATTTTTGAGCTATTTGACCCTGAAATTGAAAAGCACTACAAAGGAACTGTGAAAATGTTGAAAGTTGGCATGCTATCATCATTTCACCCACATAGCATGTGTTAAAAAGTTGAGAGGGCTACGACAAAAACTGGATGCACTTCGTGTACAAAACGGACAATCTCTCTCGAAGTATCAGGGTTTCGAACGAGAACTCATCTCTTACAAAGGGATTTCATTTTTGTGAACTTATTTGAACTCCATACTTTTTGTGCGTTCAAAATGCACCATTCGAAGGCACATCACAAAATTTCAACAATTTCTGACTTCATTTGGTATATTTCGTGCATTTACTTTTTTTTTTGAGCTAGTTGACCCTGAAATTGAAAAGCACTACAAATGACCTCTGAAAATGTTGAAAGTTGGCATGCTATCATCATTTCACCCAAATAGCATGTGTTAAAAAGTTGAGATGGCTACGACAAAAACTGGATGCACTACGTGTACAAAACAGACAATTTCTCTCGAAGGATGAGGGTTTCGAACGAGAACTCATCTCTTACATAGGGATTTCATTTTTTCGAACTTATTTGAACTCCATACTTTTTTTGTGTTCAAAATGCACCATTCAAAGGCACATCACAAAATTTCAACAATTTCTGACTTCATTTGGTATATTTCGTGGATATACTTTTTTTTTTGAGCTAGTTGACCCTGAAATTGAAAAGCACTACAAATGAACTCTGAAAATGTTGAAAGTTGGCATGCTATCATCATTTCACCCACATAGCATGTGTTAAAAAGTTGAGAGGGCTACGACAAAAACTGGATGCACTTCGTGTACAAAACGGACAATCTCTCTCGAAGTATGAGTGTTTCGAACCAGAACTCATCTCTTACAAAGGGATTTCATTTTTTTAACTTATTTGAACTCCATACGTTTTGTGTGTTCAAAATGCACCATTCAAAGGCACATCACAAAATTTCAACAATTTCTGACTTCATTTGGTATATTTCGTGCATTTACTTTTTTTTTTGAGCTAGTTGACCCTGAAATTGAAAAGCACTACAAATGAACTCTGAAAATGTTGAAAGTTGGCATGCTATCATCATTTCACCCACATAGCATGTGTTAAAAAGTTGAAAGGGCTACGACAAAAACTGGATGCACTTCGTGTACAAAACGGACAATCTCTCTCGAAGTATGAGGGTTTCGAACGAGAACTCATCTCTTACAAAGGGATTTCATTTTTTTGAACTTATTTGAACTCCATACTTTTTGTGTGTTCAAAATGCACCATTCAAAGGCACATCACAAAATTTCAACAATTTCTGACTTCATTTGGTATATTTCGTGCATTTACTTTTTTTTTGAGCTAGTTGACCCTGAAATTGAAAAGCACTACAAATGACCTCTGAAAATGTTGAAAGTTGGCATGCTATCATCATTTCACCCACATAGCATGTGTTAAAAAGTTGAGATGGCTACGACAAAAACTGGATGCACTACGTGTACAAAACGGACAATTTCTCTCGAAGTATGAGGGTTTCGAACGAGAACTCATCTCTTACAAAGGGATTTCATTTTTTCGAACTTATTTGAACTCCGTACTTTTTGTGTGTTCAAAATGCACCATTCAAAGGCACATCACAAAATTTCAACAATTTATGACTTCATTTGGTATATTTCGTGGATTTACTTATTTTTTTTGAGCCAGTTGACCCTGAAATTGAAAAGCACTACAAATGAACTCTGAAAATGTTGAAAGTTGGCATGCTATCATCATTTTACCCACATAGCATGTGTTAAAAAGTTGAGAGGGCTACGACAAAAACTGGATGCACTTCGTGTACAAAACGGACAATCTCTCTCGAAGTATCAGGGTTTCGAACGAGAACTCATCTCTTACAAAGGGATTTCATTTTTTTGAACTTATTTGAACTCCATACTTTTTGTGTGTTCAAAATGCACCATTCAAAGGCACATCACAAAATTTCAACAATTTCTGACTTCATTTGGTATATTTCCTGCATTTACTTTTTTTTTGAGCTAGTTGACCCTGAAATTGAAAAGCACTACAAATGACCTCTGAAAATGTTGAAAGTTGGCATGCTATCATAATTTCACCCACATAGCATGTGTTAAAAAGTTGAGATGGCTACGACAAAAACTGGATGCACTACGTGTACAAAACGGACAATTTCTCTCGAAGTATCAGGGTTTCGAACGAGAACTCATCTCTTACAAAGGGATTTCATTTTTTCGAACTTATTTGAACTCCATACTTTTTGTGTGTTCAAAATGCACCATTCAAAGGCACATCAAAAAATTTCAACAATTTATGACTTCATTTGGTATATTTCGTGGATTTACTTATTTTTTTTGAGCTAGTTGACCCTGAAATTGAAAAGCACTACAAATGAACTCTGAAAATGTTGAAAGTTGGCATGCTATCATCATTTTACCCACATAGCATGTGTTAAAAAGTTGATTGGGCTACGACAAAAACTGGATGCACTTCGCGTACAAAACGGACAATCTCTCTCGAAGTATCAGGGTTTCGAACGAGAACTCATCTCTTACAAAGGGATTTCATTTTTTTAACTTATGTGAGCTCCATACTTTTTGTGTGTTCAAAATGCACCATTCAAAGGCACATCACAAAATTTCAACAATTTCTGACTTCATTTGGTATATTTGGTGCATTTACTTATTTTTTTTGAGCTAGTTGACCCTGAAATTGAAAAGCACTACAAATGAACTCTGAAAATGTTGAAAGTTGGCATGCTATCATCATTTCACCCACATAGCATGTGTTAAAAAGTTGAGAGGGCTACGACAAAAACTGGATGCACTTCGTGTACAAAACGGACAATCTCTCTCGAAGTATCAGGGTTTCGAACGAGAACTCATCTCTTACAAAGGGATTTCATTTTTTCGAACTTATTTGAACTCCATACTTTTTGTGTGTTCAAAATGCACCATTCAAAGGTACATCACAAAATTTCAACAATTTATGACTTCATTTGGTATATTTCGTGGATTTCCTTTTTTTTTTGAGCTAGTTGACCCTGAAATTGAAAAGCACTAGAAATGAACTCTGAAAATGTTGAAAGTTGGCATGCTATCATCATTTCACCCACATAGCATGTGTTAAAAAGTTGAGAGGGCTACGACAAAAACTGGATGCACTTCGTGTACAAAACGGACAATCTCTCTCGAAGTTTTAGGGTTTCGAACGAGAACTCATCTCTTACAAAGGGATTTCATTTTTTTGAACTTATTTGAACTCCATACTTTTTGTGTGTTCAAAATGCAGCATTCGAAGGCACATCACAAAATTTCAACAATTTCTGACTTCATTTGGTATATTTCGTGCATTTACTTTTTTTTTGAGCTAGTTGACCCTGAAATTGAAAAGCACTACAAATGACCTGTGAAAATGTTGAAAGTTGGCATGCTATCATCATTTCACCCACATAGCATGTGTTAAAAAGTTGGGATGGCTACGACAAAAACTGGATGCACTACGTGTACAAAACGGACAATTTCTCTCGAAGGATGAGGGTTTCGAACGAGAACTCATCTCTTACAAAGGGATTTCATTTTTTTGAACTTATTTGAACTCCATACTTTTTGTGTGTTCAAAATGCACCATTCAAAGGCACATCACAAAATTTCAACAATTTCTGACTTCATTTGGTATATTTCGTGGATTTACTTATTTTTTTTGAGCTAGTTGACCCTGAAATTGCAAAGCACTACAAATGAACTCTGAAAATGTTGAAAGTTGGCATGCTATCATCATTTCACCCACATAGCATGTGTTAAAAAGTTGAGAGGGCTACGACAAAAACTGGATGCACTTCGTGTACAAAACGGACAATCTCTCTCGAAGTATCAGGGTTTCGAACGAGAACTCATCTCTTACAAAGGGATTTCATTTTTTTAACTTATTTGAACTCCATAAGTTTTGTGTGTTCAAAATGCACCATTCAAAGGCACATCACAAAATTTCAACAATTTCTGACTTCATTTGGTATATTTCGTGCATTTACTTATTTTTTTTGAGCTAGTTGACCCTGAAATTGAAAAGCACTACAAATGAACTCTGAAAATGTTGAAAGTTGGCATGCTATCATCATTTCACCCACATAGCATGTGTTAAAAAGTTGAGAGGGCTACGACAAAAACTGGATGCACTTCGTGTACAAAACGGACAATCTCTCTCGAAGTATCAGGGTTTCGAACGAGAACTCATCTCTTACAAAGGGATTTCATTTTTTTGAACTTATTTGAACTCCATACTTTTTGTGTGTTCAAAATGCACCATTCAAAGGCACATCACAAAATTTCAACAATTTCTGACTTCATTTGGTATATTTCGTGCATTTACTTTTTTTTGAGCTAGTTGACCCTGAAATTGAAAAGCACTACAAATGACCTCTGAAAATGTTGAAAGTTGGCATGCTATCATCATTTCACCCACATAGCATGTGTTAAAAAGTTGAGATGGCTACGACAAAAACTGGATGCACTACGTGTACAAAACGGACAATTTCTCTCGAAGTATGAGGGTTTCGAACGAGAACTCATCTCTTACAAAGGGATTTCATTTTTTCGAACTTATTTGAACTCCGTACTTTTTGTGTGTTCAAAATGCACCATTCAAAGGCACATCACAAAATTTCAACAATTTATGACTTCATTTGGTATATTTCGTGGATTTACTTATTTTTTTTGAGCCAGTTGACCCTGAAATTGAAAAGCACTACAAATGAACTCTGAAAATGTTGAAAGTTGGCATGCTATCATCATTTTACCCACATAGCATGTGTTAAAAAGTTGAGAGGGCTACGACAAAAACTGGATGCACTTCGTGTACAAAACGGACAATCTCTCTCGAAGTATCAGGGTTTCGAACGAGAACTCATCTCTTACAAAGGGATTTCATTTTTTTGAACTTATTTGAACTCCATACTTTTTGTGTGTTCAAAATGCACCATTCAAAGGCACATCACAAAATTTCAACAATTTCTGACTTCATTTGGTATATTTCCTGCATTTACTTTTTTTTTTGAGCTAGTTGACCCTGAAATTGAAAAGCACTACAAATGAACTCTGAAAATGTTGAAAGTTGGCATGCTATCATAATTTCACCCACATAGCATGTGTTAAAAAGTTGAGATGGCTACGACAAAAACTGGGTGCACTACGTGTACAAAACGGACAATTTCTCTCGAAGTATCAGGGTTTCGAACGAGAACTCATCTCTTACAAAGGGATTTCATTTTTTCGAACTTATTTGAACTCCATACTTTTTGTGTGTTCAAAATGCACCATTCAAAGGCACATCAAAAAATTTCAACAATTTATGACTTCATTTGGTATATTTCGTGGATTTACTTATTTTTTTTGAGCTAGTTGACCCTGAAATTGAAAAGCACTACAAATGAACTCTGAAAATGTTGAAAGTTGGCATGCTATCATCATTTTACCCACATAGCATGTGTTAAAAAGTTGATTGGGCTACGACAAAAACTGGATGCACTTCGTGTACAAAACGGACAATTTCTCTCGAAGTAGCAGGGTTTCGAACGAGAACTCATCTCTTACAAAGGGATTTCATTTTTTTAACTTATGTGAGCTCCATACTATTTGTGTGTTCAAAATGCACCATTCAAAGGCACATCACAAAATTTCAACAATTTCTGACTTCATTTGGTATATTTTGTGCATTTACTTATTTTTTTTGAGCTAGTTGACCCTGAAATTGAAAAGCACTACAAATGAACTCTGAAAATGTTGAAAGTTGGCATGCTATCATCATTTCACCCACATAGCATGTGTTAAAAAGTTGAGAGGGCTACGACAAAAACTGGATGCACTTCGTGTACAAAACGGACAATCTCTCTCGAAGTATCAGGGTTTCGAACGAGAACTCATCTCTTACAAAGGGATTTCATTTTTTTGAACTTATTTGAACTCCATACTTTTTGTGTGTTCAAAATGCACCATTCGAAGGCACATCACAAAATTTCAACAATTTCTGACTTCATTTGGTATATTTCGTGCATATACTTTTTTTTTGAGCTAGTTGACCCTGAAATTGAAAAGCACTACAAATGACCTCTGAAAATGTTGAAAGTTGGCATGCTATCATCATTTCACCCACATAGCATGTGTTAAAAAGTTGAGATGGCTACGACAAAAACTGGATGCACTACGTGTACAAAACGGACAATTTCTCTCGAAGGATGAGGGTTTCGAACGAGAACTCATCTCTTACAAAGGGATTTCATTTTTTCGAACTTATTTGAACTCCATACTTTTTGTGTGTTCAAAATGCACCATTCAAAGGCACATCACAAAATTTCAACAATTTCTGACTTCATTTGGTATATTTCGTGGATTTACTTTTTTTTTGAGCTAGTTGACCCTGAAATTGAAAAGCACTACAAATGAACTCTGAAAATGTTGAAAGTTGGCATGCTATCATCATTTCACCCACATAGCATGTGTTAAAAAGTTGAGAGGGCTACGACAAAAACTGGATGCACTTCGTGTACAAAACGGACAATCTCTCTCGAAGTATGAGGGTTTCGAACCAGAACTCATCTCTTACAAAGGGATTTCATTTTTTTAACTTATTTGAACTCCATACGTTTTGTGTGTTCAAAATGCACCATTCAAAGGCACATCACAAAATTTCAACAATTTCTGACTTCATTTGGTATATTTCGTGCATTTACTTATTTTTTTTGAGCTAGTTGACCCTGAAATTGAAAAGCACTACAAATGAACTCTGAAAATGTTGAAAGTTGGCATGCTATCATCATTTCACCCACATAGCATGTGTTAAAAAGTTGAGAGGGCTACGACAAAAACTGGATGCACTTCGTGTACAAAACGGACAATCTCTCTCGAAGTATGAGGGTTTCGAACGAGAACTCATCTCTTACAAAGGGATTTCATTTTTTTGAACTTATTTGAACTCCATACTTTTTGTGTGTTCAAAATGCACCATTCAAAGGCACATCAAAAAATTTCAACATTTTCTCACTTCATTTGGTATATTTCGTGCATTTACTTTTTTTTGAGCTAGTTGACCCTGAAATTGAAAAGCACTACAAATGACCTCTGAAAATGTTGAAAGTTGGCATGCTATCATCATTTCACCCACATAGCATGTGTTAAAAAGTTGAGATGGCTACGACAAAAACTGGATGCACTACGTGTACAAAACGGACAATTTCTCTCGAAGTATGAGGGTTTCGAACGAGAACTCATCTCTTACAAAGGGATTTCATTTTTTCGAACTTATTTGAACTCCATACTTTTTGTGTGTTCAAAATGCACCATTCAAAGGCACATCACAAAATTTCAACAATTTATGACTTCATTTGGTATATTTCGTGGATTTACTTATTTTTTTGAGCTAGTTGACCCTGAAATTGAAAAGCACTACAAATGAACTCTGAAAATGTTGAAAGTTGGCATGCTATCATCATTTCACCCACATAGCATGTGTTAAAAAGTTGGGATGGCTACGACAAAAACTGGATGCACTTCGTGTACAAAACGGACAATCTCTCTCGAAGTATCAGGGTTTCGAACGAGAACTCATCTCTTACAAAGGGATTTCATTTTTTTAACTTATGTGAGCTCCATACTTTTTGTGTGTTCAAAATGCACCATTCAAAGGCACATCACAAAATTTCAACAATTTCTGACTTCATTTGGTATATTTTGTGCATTTACTTATTTTTTTTGAGCTAGTTGACCCTGAAATTGAAAAGCACTACAAATGAACTCTGAAAATGTTGAAAGTTGGCATGCTATCATCATTTCACCCACATAGCATGTGTTAAAAAGTTGAGATGGCTACGACAAAAACTGGATGCACTTCGTGTACAAAACGGACAATCTCTCTCGAAGTATCAGGGTTTCGAACGAGAACTCATCTCTTACAAAGGGATTTCATTTTTTCGAACTTATTTGAACTCCATACTTTTTGTGTGTTCAAAATGCACCATTCAAAGGCCCATCACAAAATTTCAACAATTTATGACTTCATTTGGTATATTTCGTGGATTTCCTTTTTTTTTTTGAGCTAGTTGACGCTGAAATTGAAAAGCACTACAAATGAACTCTGAAAATGTAGAAAGTTGGCATGCTATCATCATTTCAGCCACATAGCATGTGTTAAAAAGTTGAGAGGGCTACGACAAAAACTGGATGCACTTCGTGTACAAAACGGACAATCTCTCTCGAAGTTTTAGGGTTTCGAACGAGAACTCATCTCTTACAAAGGGATTTCATTTTTTTAAACTTATTTGAACTCCATACTTTTTGTTTGTTGAAAATGCACCATTCGAAAGCACATCACAAAATTTCAACAATTTCTGACTTCATTTGGTATATTTCGTGCATTTACTTTTTTTTTGAGCTAGTTGACCCTGAAATTGAAAAGCACTACAAATGACCTCTGAAAATGTTGAAAGTTGGCATGCTATCATCATTTCACCCACATAGCATGTGTTAAAAAGTTGAGATGGCTACGACAAAAACTGGATGCACTACGTGTACAAAACGGACAATTTCTCTCGAAGGATGAGGGTTTCGAACGAGAACTCATCTCTTACAAAGGGATTTCATTTTTTTGAACTTATTTGAACTCCATACTTTTTGTGTGTTCAAAATGCACCATTCAAAGGCACATCAAAAAATTTCAACATTTTCTCACTTCATTTGGTATATTTCGTGCATTTACTTTTTTTTGAGCTAGTTGACCCTGAAATTGAAAAGCACTACAAATGACCTCTGAAAATGTTGAAAGTTGGCATGCTATCATCATTTCACCCACATAGCATGTGTTAAAAAGTTGAGATGGCTACGACAAAAACTGGATGCACTACGTGTACAAAACGGACAATTTCTCTCGAAGTATGAGGGTTTCGAACGAGAACTCATCTCTTACAAAGGGATTTCATTTTTTCGAACTTATTTGAACTCCATACTTTTTGTGTGTTCAAAATGCACCATTCAAAGGCACATCACAAAATTTCAACAATTTATGACTTCATTTGGTATATTTCGTGGATTTACTTATTTTTTTGAGCTAGTTGACCCTGAAATTGAAAAGCACTACAAATGAACTCTGAAAATGTTGAAAGTTGGCATGCTATCATCATTTCACCCACATAGCATGTGTTAAAAAGTTGATTGGGCTACGACAAAAACTGGATGCACTTCGTGTACAAAACGGACAATCTCTCTCGAAGTATCAGGGTTTCGAACGAGAACTCATCTCTTACAAAGGGATTTCATTTTTTTAACTTATGTGAGCTCCATACTTTTTGTGTGTTCAAAATGCACCATTCAAAGGCACATCACAAAATTTCAACAATTTCTGACTTCATTTGGTATATTTTGTGCATTTACTTATTGTTTTTGAGCTAGTTGACCCTGAAATTGAAAAGCACTACAAATGAACTCTGAAAATGTTGAAAGTTGGCATGCTATCATCATTTCACCCACATAGCATGTGTTAAAAAGTTGAGATGGCTACGACAAAAACTGGATGCACTACGTGTACAAAACGGACAATTTCTCTCGAAGTATGAGGGTTTCGAACGAGAACTCATCTCTTACAAAGGGATTTCATTTTTTCGAACTTATTTGAACTCCATACTTTTTGTGTGTTCAAAATGCACCATTCAAAGGCACATCACAAAATTTCAACAATTTATGACTTCATTTGGTATATTTCGTGGATTTACTTATTTTTTTGAGCTAGTTGACCCTGAAATTGAAAAGCACTACAAATGAACTCTGAAAATGTTGAAAGTTGGCATGCTATCATCATTTCACCCACATAGCATGTGTTAAAAAGTTGATTGGGCTACGACAAAAACTGGATGCACTTCGTGTACAAAACGGACAATCTCTCTCGAAGTATCAGGGTTTCGAACGAGAACTCATCTCTTACAAAGGGATTTCATTTTTTTAACTTATGTGAGCTCCATACTTTTTGTGTGTTCAAAATGCACCATTCAAAGGCACATCACAAAATTTCAACAATTTCTGACTTCATTTGGTATATTTTGTGCATTTACTTATTTTTTTTGAGCTAGTTGACCCTGAAATTGAAAAGCACTACAAATGAACTCTGAAAATGTTGAAAGTTGGCATGCTATCATCATTTCACCCACATAGCATGTGTTAAAAAGTTGAGATGGCTACGACAAAAACTGGATGCACTTCGTGTACAAAACGGACAATCTCTCTCGAAGTATCAGGGTTTCGAACGAGAACTCATCTCTTACAAAGGGATTTCATTTTTTCGAACTTATTTGAACTCCATACTTTTTGTGTGTTCAAAATGCACCATTCAAAGGCCCATCACAAAATTTCAACAATTTATGACTTCATTTGGTATATTTCGTGGATTTCCTTTTTTTTTTGAGCTAGTTGACCCTGAAATTGAAAAGCACTACAAATGAACTCTGAAAATGTAGAAAGTTGGCATGCTATCATCATTTCAGCCACATAGCATGTGTTAAAAAGTTGAGAGGGCTACGACAAAAACTGGATGCACTTCGTGTACAAAACGGACAATCTCTCTCGAAGTTTTAGGGTTTCGAACGAGAACTCATCTCTTACAAAGGGATTTCATTTTTTTAAACTTATTTGAACTCCATACTTTTTGTTTGTTGAAAATGCACCATTCGAAAGCACATCACAAAATTTCAACAATTTCTGACTTCATTTGGTATATTTCGTGGATTTACTTTTTTTTTGAGCTAGTTGACCCTGAAATTGAAAAGCACTACAAATGAACTCTGAAAATGTTGAAAGTTGGCATGCTATCATCATTTCACCCACATAGCATGTGTTAAAAAGTTGAGAGGGCTACGACAAAAACTGGATGCACTTCGTGTACAAAACGGACAATCTCTCTCGAAGTATGAGGGTTTCGAACCAGAACTCATCTCTTACAAAGGGATTTCATTTTTTTAACTTATTTGAACTCCATACGTTTTGTGTGTTCAAAATGCACCATTCAAAGGCACATCACAAAATTTCAACAATTTCTGACTTCATTTGGTATATTTCGTGCATTTACTTATTTTTTTTGAGCTAGTTGACCCTGAAATTGAAAAGCACTACAAATGAACTCTGAAAATGTTGAAAGTTGGCATGCTATCATCATTTCACCCACATAGCATGTGTTAAAAAGTTGAGAGGGCTACGACAAAAACTGGATGCACTTCGTGTACAAAACGGACAATCTCTCTCGAAGTATGAGGGTTTCGAACGAGAACTCATCTCTTACAAAGGGATTTCATTTTTTTGAACTTATTTGAACTCCATACTTTTTGTGTGTTCAAAATGCACAATTCAAAGGCACATCAAAAAATTTCAACATTTTCTCACTTCATTTGGTATATTTCGTGCATTTACTTTTTTTTGAGCTAGTTGACCCTGAAATTGAAAAGCACTACAAATGACCTCTGAAAATGTTGAAAGTTGGCATGCTATCATCATTTCACCCACATAGCATGTGTTAAAAAGTTGAGATGGCTACGACAAAAACTGGATGCACTACGTGTACAAAACGGACAATTTCTCTCGAAGTATGAGGGTTTCGAACGAGAACTCATCTCTTACAAAGGGATTTCATTTTTTCGAACTTATTTGAACTCCATACTTTTTGTGTGTTCAAAATGCACCATTCAAAGGCACATCACAAAATTTCAACAATTTATGACTTCATTTGGTATATTTCGTGGATTTACTTATTTTTTTGAGCTAGTTGACCCTGAAATTGAAAAGCACTACAAATGAACTCTGAAAATGTTGAAAGTTGGCATGCTATCATCATTTCACCCACATAGCATGTGTTAAAAAGTTGATTGGGCTACGACAAAAACTGGATGCACTTCGTGTACAAAACGGACAATCTCTCTCGAAGTATCAGGGTTTCGAACGAGAACTCATCTCTTACAAAGGGATTTCATTTTTTTAACTTATGTGAGCTCCATACTTTTTGTGTGTTCAAAAT
Organism: Hordeum vulgare subsp. vulgare; assembly: GCF_904849725.1. NCBI lineage: Eukaryota > Viridiplantae > Streptophyta > Magnoliopsida > Poales > Poaceae > Hordeum > Hordeum vulgare. Next base: position 19,016,032 of record NC_058518.1, read on the forward strand.
GCACCATTCAAAGGCACATCACAAAATTTCAACAATTTCTGACTTCATTTGGTATATTTTGTGCATTTACTTATTTTTTTTGAGCTAGTTGACCCTGAAATTGAAAAGCACTACAAATGAACTCTGAAAATGTTGAAAGTTGGCATGCTATCATCATTTCACCCACATAGCATGTGTTAAAAAGTTGAGATGGCTACGACAAAAACTGGATGCACTTCGTGTACAAAACGGACAATCTCTATCGAAGTATCAGGGTTTCGAACGAGAACTCATCTCTTACAAAGGGATTTCATTTTTTCGAACTTATTTGAACTCCATACTTTTTGTGTGTTCAAAATGCACCATTCAAAGGCCCATCACAAAATTTCAACAATTTATGACTTCATTTGGTATATTTCGTGGATTTCCTTTTTTTTTTGAGCTAGTTGACCCTGAAATTGAAAAGCACTACAAATGAACTCTGAAAATGTAGAAAGTTGGCATGCTATCATCATTTCAGCCACATAGCATGTGTTAAAAAGTTGAGAGGGCTACGACAAAAACTGGATGCACTTCGTGTACAAAACGGACAATCTCTCTCGAAGTTTTAGGGTTTCGAACGAGAACTCATCTCTTACAAAGGGATTTCATTTTTTTAAACTTATTTGAACTCCATACTTTTTGTTTGTTGAAAATGCACCATTCGAAAGCACATCACAAAATTTCAACAATTTCTGACTTCATTTGGTATATTTCGTGCATTTACTTTTTTTTTGAGCTAGTTGACCCTGAAATTGAAAAGCACTACAAATGACCTCTGAAAATGTTGAAAGTTGGCATGCTATCATCATTTCACCCACATAGCATGTGTTAAAAAGTTGAGATGGCTACGACAAAAACTGGATGCACTACGTGTACAAAACGGACAATTTCTCTCGAAGGATGAGGGTTTCGAACGAGAACTCATCTCTTACAAAGGGATTTCATTTTTTTGAACTTATTTGAACTCCATACTTTTTGTGTGTTCAAAATGCACCATTCAAAGGCACATCACAAAATTTCAACAATTTCTGACTTCATTTGGTATATTTCGTGGATTTACTTATTTTTTTTTGAGCTAGTTGACCCTGAAATTGAAAAGCACTACAAATGAACTCTGAAAATGTTGAAAGTTGGCATGCTATCATCATTTCACCCACATAGCATGTGTTAAAAAGTTGAGAGGGCTACGACAAAAACTGGATGCACTTCGTGTACAAAACGGACAATCTCTCTCGAAGTATCAGGGTTTCGAACGAGAACTCATCTCTTACAAAGGGATTTCATTTTTTTTAACTTATTTGAACTCCATACGTTTTGTGTGTACAAAATGCACCATTCAAAGGCACATCACAAAATTTCAACAATTTCTGACTTCATTTGGTATAATTCGTGCATTTACTTATTTTTTTTGACCTAGTTGACCCTGAAATTGAAAAGCACTACAAATGAACTCTGAAAATGTTGAAAGTTGGCATGCTATCATCATTTCACCCACATAGCATGTGTTAAAAAGTTGAGAGGGCTACGACAAAAACTGGATGCACTTCGTGTACAAAACGGACAATCTCTCTCGAAGTATCAGGGTTTCGAACGAGAACTCATCTCTTACAAAGGAATTTCATTTTTTTGAACTTATTTGAACTCCATACTTTTTGTGTGTTCAAAATGCACCATTCAAAGGCACATCACAAAATTTCAACAATTTCTGACTTCATTTGGTATATTTCGTGAATTTACTTTTTTTTTGAGCTAGTTGACCCTGAAATTGAAAAGCACTACAAATGACCTCTGAAAATGTTGAAAGTTGACATGCTATCATAATTTCACCCACATAGCATGTGTTAAAAAGTTGAGATGGCTACGACAAAAACTGGATGCACTACGTGTACAAAACGGACAATCTCTCTCGAAGTATGAGGGTTTCGAACGAGAACTCATCTCTTACAAAGGGATTTCATTTTTTTGAACTTATTTGAACTCCATACTTTTTGTGCGTTCAAAATGCACCATTCAAAGGCACATCACAAAATTTCAACAATTTCTGACTTCATTTGGTATATTTCGTGGATTTACTTATTTTTTTTGAGCTAGTTGACCCTGAAATTGAAAAGCACTACAAATGAACTCTGAAAATGTTGAAAGTTGGCATGCTATTATCATTTCACCCACATAGCATGTGTTAAAAAGTTGAGAGGGCTCCGACAAAAACTGGATGCACTTCGTGTACAAAACGGACAATCTCTCTCGAAGTATCAGGGTTTCGAACGAGAACTCATCTCTTACAAAGGGATTTCATTTTTTTAACTTATTTGAACCCCATACTTTTGGTGCGTTCAAAATGCACCATTCAAAGGCACATCACAAAATTTCAACAATTTCTGACTTCATTTGGTATATTTCGTGCATTTACTTATTTTTTTTGAGCTAGTTGACCCTGAAATTGAAAAGCACTACAAATGAACTCTGAAAATGTTGAAAGTTGGCATGCTATCATCATTTCACCCACATAGCATGTGTTAAAAAGTTGAGATGGCTACGACAAAAACTGGATGCACTTCGTGTACAAAACGGACAATCTCTCTCGAAGTATCAGGGTTTCGAACGAGAACTCATCTCTTACAAAGGGATTTCATTTTTTTGAACTTATTTGAACTCCATACTTTTTGTGTGTTCAAAATGCACCATTCAAAGGCACATCACAAAATTTCAACAATTTCTGACTTCATTTGGTATATTTCGTGGATTTACTTATTTTTTTTGAGCTAGTTGACCCTGAAATTGAAAAGCACTACAAATGAACTCTGAAAATGTTGAAAGTTGGCATGCTATCATCATTTGACCCACATAGCATGTGTTAAAAAGTTGAGAGGGCTACGACAAAAACTGGATGCACTTCGTGTACAAAACGGACAATCTCTCTCGAAGTATCAGGGTTTCGAACGAGAACTCATCTCTTACAAAGGGATTTCATTTTTTGAACTTATTTGAACTCCATACTTTTTGTGTGTTCAAAATGCACCATTCAAAGGCACATCACAAAATTTCAACAATTTATGACTTCATTTGGTATATTTCGTGGATTTCCTTTTTTTTTGAGCTAGTTGACCCTGAAATTGAAAAGCACTACAAATGAACTCTGAAAATGTTGAAATTTGGCATGCTATCATCATTTCACCCACATAGCATGTGTTAAAAAGTTGAGAGGGCTACGACAAAAACTGGATGCACTTCCTGTACAAAACGGACAATCTCTCTCGAAGTATCAGGGTTTCGAACGAGAACTCATCTCTTACAAAGGGATTTCATTTTTTTGAACTTATTTGAACTCCATACTTTTTGTGTCTTCAAAATGCACCATTCAAAGGCATATCACAAAATTTCAACAATTTCTGACCTCATTTGGTATATTTCGTGCATTTACTTTTTTTTTGAGCTAGTTGACCCTGAAATTGAAAAGCACTACAAATGACCTCTGAAAATGTTGAAAGTTGGCATGCTATCATCATTTCACCCACATAGCATGTGTTAAAAAGTTGAGATGGCTACGACAAAAACTGGATGCACTACGTGTACAAAACGGACAATTTCTCTCGAAGTATGAGGGTTTCGAACGAGAACTCATCTCTTACACAGGGATTTCATTTTTTCGAACTTATTTGAACTCCATACTTTTTGTGTGTTCAAAATGCACCATTCAAAGGCACATCACAAAATTTCAACAATTTATGACTTCATTTGGTATATTTCGTGGATTTACTTTTTTTTTTGAGCTAGTTGACCCTGAAATTGAAAAGCACTACAAATGAACTCTGAAAATGTTGAAAGTTGGCATGCTATTATCATTTCACCCACATAGCATGTGTTAAAAAGTTGAGAGGGCTCCGACAAAAACTGGATGCACTTCGTGTACAAAACGGACAATCTCTCTCGAAGTATCAGGGTTTCGAACGAGAACTCATCTCTTACAAAGGGATTTCATTTTTTTAACTTATTTGAACTCCATAATTTTGGTGTGTTCAAAATGCACCATTCAAAGGCACATCACAAAATTTCAACAATTTCTGACTTCATTTGGTATATTTCGTGCATTTACTTATTTTTTTTGAGCTAGTTGACCCTGAAATTGAAAAGCACTACAAATGAACTCTGAAAATGTTGAAAGTTGGCATGCTATCATCATTTCACCCACATAGCATGTGTTAAAAAGTTGAGATGGCTACGACAAAAACTGGATGCACTTCGTGTACAAAACGGACAATCTCTCTCGAAGTATCAGGGTTTCGAACGAGAACTCATCTCTTACAAAGGGATTTCATTTTTTTGAACTTATTTGAACTCCATACTTTTTGTGTGTTCAAAATGCACCATTCAAAGGCACATCACAAAATTTCAACAATTTCTGACTTCATTTGGTATATTTCGTGGATTTCCTTTTTTTTTTGAGCTAGTTGACCCTGAAATTGAAAAGCACTACAAATGAACTCTGAAAATGTTGAAAGTTGGCATGCTATCAACATTTCACCCACATAGCATGTGTTAAAAAGTTGAGAGGGCTACGACAAAAACTGGATGCACTTCGTGTACAAAACGGACAATCTCTCTCGAAGTATCAGGGTTTCGAACAAGAACTCATCTCTTACAAAGGGATTTCATTTTTTTAACTTATTTGAACTCCATACTTTTTGTGTGTTCAAAATGCACCATTCAAAGGAACATCACAAAATTTCAACAATTTCTGACTTCATTTGGTATATTTCGTGCATTTACTTATTTTTTTTGAGCTAGTTGACCCTGAAATTGAAAAGCACTACAAATGAACTCTGAAAATGTTGAAAGTTGGCATGCTATCATCATTTCACCCACATAGCATGTGTTAAAAAGTTGAGATGGCTACGAAAAAAACTGGATGCACTTCGTGTACAAAACGGACAATCTCTCTCGAAGTATCAGGGTTTCGAACGAGAACTCATCTCTTACAAAGGGATTTCATTTTTTTGAACTTATTTGAACTCCATACTTTTTGTGTGTTCAAAATGCACCATTCAAAGGCACATCACAAAATTTCAACAATTTCTGACTTCATTTGGTATATTTCGTGGATTTCCTTTTTTTTGAGCTAGTTGACCCTGAAATTGAAAAGCACTACAAATGAACTCTGAAAATGTTGAAAGTTGGCATGCTATCATCATTTCACCCACATAGCATGTGTTAAAAAGTTGAGAGGGCTACGACAAAAACTGGATGCACTTCGTGTACAAAACGGACAATCTCTCTCGAAGTATCAGGGTTTCGAACGAGAACTCATCTCTTACAAAGGGATTTCATTTTTTTGAACTTATTTGAACTCCATACTTTTTGTCTGTTCAAAATGCACCATTCAAAGGCACATCACAAAATTTCAACAATTTCTGACTTCATTTGGTATATTTCGTGGATTTACTTTTTTTGAGCTAGTTGACCCTGAAATTGAAAAGCACTACAAAGGAACTCTGAAAATGTTGGAAGTTGGCATGCTATCATCATTTCACCCACATAGCATGTGTTAAAAAGTTGAGAGGGCTACGACAAAAACTGGATGCACTTCGTGTACAAAACGGACAATCTCTCTCGAAGTATGAGGGTTTCGAACGAGAACTCATCTCTTACAAAGGGATTTCATTTTTTTAACTTATTTGAACTCCATACTTTTTGTGTGTTTAAAATGCACCATTCAAAGGCACATCACAAAATTTCAACAATTTCTGACTTCATTTGGTATATTTCGTGGATTTACTTATTATTTTTGAGCTAGTTGACCCTGAAATTGAAAAGCACTACAAATGAACTCTGAAAATGTTGAAAGTTGGCATGCTATCATCATTTCACACACATAGCATGTGTTAAAAAGTAGATATGGCTACGACAAAAACTGGATGCACTTCGTGTACAAAACGGACAATCTCTCTCGAAGTATGAGGGTTTCGAACGAGAACTCATCTCTTACAAAGGGATTTCATTTTTTTGAACTTATTCGAACTCCATACTTTTTGTGTGTTCAAAATGCACCATTCAAAGTCACATCGCAAAATTTCAACAATTTCTGACATCATTTGTTATATTTCGTGGATTTACTTATTTTTTTTTGAGCTAGTTGACCCTGAAATCGAAAAGCACTGCAAATGAACTCTGAAAATGTTGAAAGTTGGCATGCTATCATCATTTCACCCACATAGCATGTGTTAAAAAGTTGAGATGGCTACGACAAAAACTGGATGCACTTCGTGTACAAAACGGACAATCTCTCTCGAAGTCTCAGGGTTTCGAACGAGAACTCATCTCTTACAAAGGGATTTCATTTTTTTGAACTTATTTGAACTCCATACTTTTTGTGTGTTAAAAATGCACCATTCAAAGCCACATCGCAAAATTTCAACAATTTCTGACTTCATTTGTTATATTTCGTGGATTTACTTATTTTTTTTGAACTAGTTGACCCAGAAATCGAAAAGCACTACAAATGAACTCTGACAATGTTGAAAGTTGGCATGCTATCATCATTTCACCCACATAGCATGTGTTAAAAAGTTGAGATGGCTACGACAAAAACTGGATGCACTTCGTGTACAAAACGGACAATCTCTCTCGAAGTATCAGTGTATCGAACGAGAACTCATCTCTTACAAAGGGATTTCATTTTTTTGAACTTATTTGAACTCCATATTTTTTGTGTGTTCAAAATGCACCATTCAAAGGCACATCACAAAATTTCAACAATTTCTGACTTCATTTGGTATATTTCGTGGATTTACTTTTTTTGAGCTAGTTGACCCTGAAATTGAAAAGCACTACAAAGGAACTCTGAAAATGTTGGAAGTTGGCATGCTATCATCATTTCACCCACATAGCATGTGTTAAAAAGTTGAGAGGGCTACGACAAAAACTGGATGCACTTCGTGTACAAAACGGACAATCTCTCTCGAAGTATGAGGATTTCGAACGAGAACTCATCTCTTACAAAGGGATTTCATTTTTTTAACTTATTTGAACTCCATACTTTTTGTGTGTTTAAAATGCACCATTCATAGGCACATCGCAAAATTTCAACAATTTCTGACTTCATTTGTTATATTTCGTGGATTTACTTATTTTTTTTTGAACTAGTTGACCCAGAAATCGAAAAGCACTACAAATGAACTCTGAAAATGTTGAAAGTTGGCATGCTATCATCATTTCACCCACATAGCATGTGTTAAAAAGTTGAGATGGCTACGACAAAAACTGGATGCACTTCGTGTACAAAACGGACAATCTCTCTCGAAGTATCAGGGTTTCGAACGAGAACTCATCTCTTACAAAGGGATTTCATTTTTTTGAACTTATTTGAACTCCATACTTTTTGTGTGTTCAAAATGCACCATTCAAAGGCACATCACAAAATTTCAACAATTTCTGACTTCATTTGGTATATTTCGTGGATTTCCTTTTTTTTGAGCTAGTTGACCCTGAAATTGAAAAGCACTACAAATGAACTCTGAAAATGTTGAAAGTTGGCATGCTATCATCATTTCACCCACATAGCATGTGTTAAAAAGTTGAGAGGGCTACGACAAAAACTGGATGCACTTCGTGTACAAAACGGACAATCTCTCTCGAAGTATCAGGGTTTCGAACGAGAACTCATCTCTTACAAAGGGATTTCATTTTTTTGAACTTATTTGAACTCCATACTTTTTGTCTGTTCAAAATGCACCATTCAAAGGCACATCACAAAATTTCAACAATTTCTGACTTCATTTGGTATATTTCGTGGATTTACTTTTTTTGAGCTAGTTGACCCTGAAATTGAAAAGCACTACAAAGGAACTCTAAAAATGTTGGAAGTTGGCATGCTATCATCATTTCACCCACATAGCATGTGTTAAAAAGTTGAGAGGGCTACGACAAAAACTGGATGCACTTCGTGTACAAAACGGACAATCTCTCTCGAAGTATGAGGGTTTCGAACGAGAACTCATCTCTTACAAAGGGATTTCATTTTTTTAACTTATTTGAACTCCATACTTTTTGTGTGTTTAAAATGCACCATTCAAAGGCACATCACAAAATTTCAACAATTTCTGACTTCATTTGGTATATTTCGTGGATTTACTTATTATTTTTGAGCTAGTTGACCCTGAAATTGAAAAGCACTACAAATGAACTCTGAAAATGTTGAAAGTTGGAATGCTATCATCATTTCACACACATAGCATGTGTTAAAAAGTAGATATGGCTACGACAAAAACTGGATGCACTTCGTGTACAAAACGGACAATCTCTCTCGAAGTATGAGGGTTTCGAACGAGAACTCATCTCTTACAAAGGGATTTCATTTTTTTGAACTTATTTGAACTCCATACTTTTTGTGTGTTCAAAATGCACCATTCAAAGGCACATCGCAAAATTTCAACAATTTCTGACATCATTTGTTATATTTCGTGGATTTACTTATTTTTTTTGAGCTAGTTGACCCTGAAATCGAAAAGCACTGCAAATGAACTCTGAAAATGTTGAAAGTTGGCATGCTATCATCATTTCACCCACATAGCATGTGTTAAAAAGTTGAGATGGCTACGACAAAAACTGGATGCACTTCGTTTACAAAACGGACAATCTCTCTCGAAGTCTCAGGGTTTCGAACGAGAACTCATCTCTTACAAAGGGATCTCATTTTTTTGAACTTATTGGATCTCCATACTTTTTGTGTGTTCAAAATGCACCATTCAAAGGCACATCACAAAATTTCAACAATTTCTGACTTCATTTGGTATATTTCTTGCATTTACTTTTTTTTGAGCTAGTTGACCCTGAAATTGACAAGCACTACAAATGAACTCTGAAAATGTTGAAAGTTGGCATGCTATCATCATTTCACCCACATAGCATGTGTTAAAAAGTTGAGAGGGCTACGACAAAAACTGGATGCACTTCGTGTACAAAACGGACAATCTCTCTCGAAGTATGAGGGTTTCGAACGAGAACTCATCTCTTACAAAGGGATTTCATTTTTTTAACTTATTTGAACTCCATACTTTTTGTGTGTTTAAAATGCACCATTCAAAGGCACATCACAAAATTTCAACAATTTCTGACTTCATTTGGTATATTTCGTGGATTTACTTATTATTTTTGAGCTAGTTGACCCTGAAATTGAAAAGCACTACAAATGAACTCTGAAAATGTTGAAAGTTGGCATGCTATCATCATTTCACACACATAGCATGTGTTAAAAAGTAGATATGGCTACGACAAAAACTGGATGCACTTCGTGTACAAAACGGACAATCTCTCTCGAAGTATGAGGGTTTCGAACGAGAACTCATCTCTTACAAATGGATTTCATTTTTTTGAACTTATTTGAACTCCATACTTTTTGTGTGTTCAAAATGCACCATTCAAAGGCACATCGCAAAATTTCAACAATTTGTGACATCATTTGTTATATTTCGTCGATTTACTTATTTTTTTTGAGCTAGTTGACCCTGATATCGAAAAGCACTGCAAATGAACTCTGAATATGTTGAAAGTTGGCATGCTATCATCATTTCACCCACATAGCATGTGTTAAAAAGTTGAGATGGCTACGACAAAAACTGGATGCACTTCGTGTACAAAACGGACAATCTCTCTCGAAGTATCAGGGTTTCGAACGAGAACTCATCTCTTACAAAGGGATTTCATTTTTTTGAACTTATTTGAACTCCATACTTTTTGTGTGTTAAAAATGCACCATTCAAAGGCACATCGCAAAATTTCAACAATTTCTGACTTCATTTGTTATATTTCGTGGATTTACTTATTTTTTTTGAACTAGTTGACCCTGAAATCGAAAAGCACTACAAATGAACTCTGAAAATGTTGAAAGTTGGCATGCTATCATCATTTCACCCACATAGCATGTGTTAAAAAGTTGAGATGGCTACGACAAAAACTGGATGCACTTCGTGTACAAAACGGACAATCTCTCTCGAAGTATCAGTGTTTCGAACGAGAACTCATCTCTTACAAAGGGATTTTATTTTTTTGAACTTATTTGAACTCCATAATTTTTGTGTGTTCAAAATGCACCATTCAAAGGCACATCGCAAAATTTCAACAATTTCTGACTTCATTTGTTATATTTCGTGGATTTACTTATTTTTTTTGAGCTAGTTGACCCTGAAATTGAAAAGCACTACAAAGGAACTCTGAAAATGTTGGAAGTTGGCATGCTATCATCATTTCACCCACATAGCATGTGTTAAAAAGTTGAGAGGGCTACGACAAAAACTGGATGCACTTCGTGTACAAAACGGACAATCTCTCTCGAAGTATGAGGGTTTCGAACGAGAACTCATCTCTTACAAAGGGATTTCATTTTTTTCACTTATTTGAACTCCATACTTTTTGTGTGTTCAAAATGCACCATTCAAAGGCACATCACAAAATTTCAACAATTTCTGACTTCATTCGGTAAATTTCGTGGATTTACTTTTTTTTTTGAGCTAGTTGACCCTGAAATTGAAAAGCACTACAAATGAACTCTGAAAATGTTGAAAGTTGGCATGCTATCATCATTTCACACACATAGCCTGTGTTAAAAAGTTGATATGGCTACGACAAAAACTGGATGCACTTCGTGTACAAAACGGACAATCTCTCTCGAAGTATGAGGGTTTCGAACAAGAGCTCATCTCTTACAAAGGGATTTCATTTTTTTGAACTTATTTGAACTCCATACTTTTTGTGTGTTCAAAATGCACCATTCAAAGGCAGATGGCAAAACTTCAACAATTTCTGACTTCATTTGTTATATTTCGTGGATTTACTTTTTTTTTGAGTTAGTTGTCCCTGAAATCGAAAAGCACTACAAATGAACTCTGAAAATGTTGAAAGTTGGCATGCTATCATCATTTCACCCACATAGCATGTGTTAAAAAGTTGAGATGGCTACGAAAAAAACTGGATGCACTTCGTGTACAAAACGGACAAATTCTCTCGAAGTATCGGGGTTTCGAACGAGAACTCATCTCTTACAAAGGGATTTCATTTTTTTAACTTATTTGAACTCCATAATTTTTGTGTTTTCAAAATGCACCATTCAAAGGCACATCACAAAATTTCAACAATTTCTGACTTCATTCGGTATATTTCGTGGATTTACTTTTTTTTTGAGCTAGTTGACCCTGAAATTGAAAAGCACTACAAATGAACTCTGAAAATGTTGAAAGTTGGCATGCTATCATCATTTCACCCACATAGCATGTGTTAAAAAGTTGAGAGGGCTACGACAAAAACTGGATGCACTTCGTGTACAAAACGGACAATCTCTCTCGAAGTATCAGGGTTTCGAACGAGAACTCATCTCTTACAAAGGGATTTCATTTTTTTGAACTTATTTGAACTCCATACTTTTTGTGTGTTCAAAATGCACCATTCAAAGGCACATCAGAAAATTTCTGACTTCATTTGGTATATTTCGTGGATTTACTTTTTTTGAGCTTGTTGACCTTGAAATTGATAAGCACTACAAATGAACTCTGAAAATGTTGAAAGTTGGCATGCTATCATCATTTCACCCACATAGCATGTGTTAAAAAGTTGAGAGGGCTACGACAAAAACTGGATGCACTTTGTGTACAAAACGGACAATCTCTCTCGAAGTATCAGGGTTTCGAACGAGAACTCATCTCTTACAAAGGGATTTCATTTTTTTAACTTATTTGAACTCCATACTTTTTGTGTGTTCAAAATGCACCATTCAAAGGCACATCACAAAATTTCAACAATTTCTGACTTCATTTGGTATATTTCGTGCATTTACTTATTTTTTTTGAGCTACTTGACCCTGAAATTGAAAAGCACTACAAATGAACTCTAAAAATGTTGAAAGTTGGCATGCTATCATCATTTCACCCACATAGCATGTGTGAAAAAGTTGAGATGGCTACGACAAAAACTGGATGCACTTCGTGTACAAAACGGACAATCTCTCTCGAAGTATGAGGGTTTCGAACGAGGACTCATCTCTTACAAAGGGATTTCATTTTTTTGAACTTATTTGAACTCCATACTTTTTGTGTGTTCAAAATGCACCATTCAAAGGCACATCACAAAATTTCAACAATTTCTGACTTCATTTGTTATATTTCGTGGATTTACTTTTTTTTTGAGTTAGTTGTCCCTGAAATCGAAAAGCACTACAAATGAACTCTGAAAATGTTGAAAGTTGGCATGCTATCATCATTTCACCCACATAGCATGTGTTAAAAAGTTGAGAGGGCTACGACAAAAACTGGATGCACTTCGTGTACAAAACGGACAATCTCTCTCGAAGTATCAGGGTTTCGAACGAGAACTCATCTCTTACAAAGGGATTTCATTTTTTTGAACTTATTTGAACTCCATACTTTTTGTCTGTTCAAAATGCACCATTCAAAGGCACATCACAAAATTTCAACAATTTCTGACTTCATTTGGTATATTTCGTGGATTTACTTTTTTTGAGCTAGTTGACCCTGAAATTGAAAAGCACTACAAAGGAACTCTAAAAATGTTGGAAGTTGGCATGCTATCATCATTTCACCCACATAGCATGTGTTAAAAAGTTGAGAGGGCTACGACAAAAACTGGATGCACTTCGTGTACAAAACGGACAATCTCTCTCGAAGTATGAGGGTTTCGAACGAGAACTCATCTCTTACAAAGGGATTTCATTTTTTTAACTTATTTGAACTCCATACTTTTTGTGTGTTTAAAATGCACCATTCAAAGGCACATCACAAAATTTCAACAATTTCTGACTTCATTTGGTATATTTCGTGGATTTACTTATTATTTTTGAGCTAGTTGACCCTGAAATTGAAAAGCACTACAAATGAACTCTGAAAATGTTGAAAGTTGGAATGCTATCATCATTTCACACACATAGCATGTGTTAAAAAGTAGATATGGCTACGACAAAAACTGGATGCACTTCGTGTACAAAACGGACAATCTCTCTCGAAGTATGAGGGTTTCGAACGAGAACTCATCTCTTACAAAGGGATTTCATTTTTTTGAACTTATTTGAACTCCATACTTTTTGTGTGTTCAAAATGCACCATTCAAAGGCACATCGCAAAATTTCAACAATTTCTGACATCATTTGTTATATTTCGTGGATTTACTTATTTTTTTTGAGCTAGTTGACCCTGAAATCGAAAAGCACTGCAAATGAACTCTGAAAATGTTGAAAGTTGGCATGCTATCATCATTTCACCCACATAGCATGTGTTAAAAAGTTGAGATGGCTACGACAAAAACTGGATGCACTTCGTTTACAAAACGGACAATCTCTCTCGAAGTCTCAGGGTTTCGAACGAGAACTCATCTCTTACAAAGGGATCTCATTTTTTTGAACTTATTGGATCTCCATACTTTTTGTGTGTTCAAAATGCACCATTCAAAGGCACATCACAAAATTTCAACAATTTCTGACTTCATTTGGTATATTTCTTGCATTTACTTTTTTTTGAGCTAGTTGACCCTGAAATTGACAAGCACTACAAATGAACTCTGAAAATGTTGAAAGTTGGCATGCTATCATCATTTCACCCACATAGCATGTGTTAAAAAGTTGAGAGGGCTACGACAAAAACTGGATGCACTTCGTGTACAAAACGGACAATCTCTCTCGAAGTATGAGGGTTTCGAACGAGAACTCATCTCTTACAAAGGGATTTCATTTTTTTAACTTATTTGAACTCCATACTTTTTGTGTGTTTAAAATGCACCATTCAAAGGCACATCACAAAATTTCAACAATTTCTGACTTCATTTGGTATATTTCGTGGATTTACTTATTATTTTTGAGCTAGTTGACCCTGAAATTGAAAAGCACTACAAATGAACTCTGAAAATGTTGAAAGTTGGCATGCTATCATCATTTCACACACATAGCATGTGTTAAAAAGTAGATATGGCTACGACAAAAACTGGATGCACTTCGTGTACAAAACGGACAATCTCTCTCGAAGTATGAGGGTTTCGAACGAGAACTCATCTCTTACAAATGGATTTCATTTTTTTGAACTTATTTGAACTCCATACTTTTTGTGTGTTCAAAATGCACCATTCAAAGGCACATCGCAAAATTTCAACAATTTGTGACATCATTTGTTATATTTCGTCGATTTACTTATTTTTTTTGAGCTAGTTGACCCTGATATCGAAAAGCACTGCAAATGAACTCTGAATATGTTGAAAGTTGGCATGCTATCATCATTTCACCCACATAGCATGTGTTAAAAAGTTGAGATGGCTACGACAAAAACTGGATGCACTTCGTGTACAAAACGGACAATCTCTCTCGAAGTATCAGGGTTTCGAACGAGAACTCATCTCTTACAAAGGGATTTCATTTTTTTGAACTTATTTGAACTCCATACTTTTTGTGTGTTAAAAATGCACCATTCAAAGGCACATCGCAAAATTTCAACAATTTCTGACTTCATTTGTTATATTTCGTGGATTTACTTATTTTTTTTGAACTAGTTGACCCTGAAATCGAAAAGCACTACAAATGAACTCTGAAAATGTTGAAAGTTGGCATGCTATCATCATTTCACCCACATAGCATGTGTTAAAAAGTTGAGATGGCTACGACAAAAACTGGATGCACTTCGTGTACAAAACGGACAATCTCTCTCGAAGTATCAGTGTTTCGAACGAGAACTCATCTCTTACAAAGGGATTTTATTTTTTTGAACTTATTTGAACTCCATAATTTTTGTGTGTTCAAAATGCACCATTCAAAGGCACATCGCAAAATTTCAACAATTTCTGACTTCATTTGTTATATTTCGTGGATTTACTTATTTTTTTTGAGCTAGTTGACCCTGAAATTGAAAAGCACTACAAAGGAACTCTGAAAATGTTGGAAGTTGGCATGCTATCATCATTTCACCCACATAGCATGTGTTAAAAAGTTGAGAGGGCTACGACAAAAACTGGATGCACTTCGTGTACAAAACGGACAATCTCTCTCGAAGTATGAGGGTTTCGAACGAGAACTCATCTCTTACAAAGGGATTTCATTTTTTTCACTTATTTGAACTCCATACTTTTTGTGTGTTCAAAATGCACCATTCAAAGGCACATCACAAAATTTCAACAATTTCTGACTTCATTCGGTAAATTTCGTGGATTTACTTTTTTTTTTGAGCTAGTTGACCCTGAAATTGAAAAGCACTACAAATGAACTCTGAAAATGTTGAAAGTTGGCATGCTATCATCATTTCACACACATAGCCTGTGTTAAAAAGTTGATATGGCTACGACAAAAACTGGATGCACTTCGTGTACAAAACGGACAATCTCTCTCGAAGTATGAGGGTTTCGAACAAGAGCTCATCTCTTACAAAGGGATTTCATTTTTTTGAACTTATTTGAACTCCATACTTTTTGTGTGTTCAAAATGCACCATTCAAAGGCAGATGGCAAAACTTCAACAATTTCTGACTTCATTTGTTATATTTCGTGGATTTACTTTTTTTTTGAGTTAGTTGTCCCTGAAATCGAAAAGCACTACAAATGAACTCTGAAAATGTTGAAAGTTGGCATGCTATCATCATTTCACCCACATAGCATGTGTTAAAAAGTTGAGATGGCTACGAAAAAAACTGGATGCACTTCGTGTACAAAACGGACAAATTCTCTCGAAGTATCGGGGTTTCGAACGAGAACTCATCTCTTACAAAGGGATTTCATTTTTTTAACTTATTTGAACTCCATAATTTTTGTGTTTTCAAAATGCACCATTCAAAGGCACATCACAAAATTTCAACAATTTCTGACTTCATTCGGTATATTTCGTGGATTTACTTTTTTTTTGAGCTAGTTGACCCTGAAATTGAAAAGCACTACAAATGAACTCTGAAAATGTTGAAAGTTGGCATGCTATCATCATTTCACCCACATAGCATGTGTTAAAAAGTTGAGAGGGCTACGACAAAAACTGGATGCACTTCGTGTACAAAACGGACAATCTCTCTCGAAGTATCAGGGTTTCGAACGAGAACTCATCTCTTACAAAGGGATTTCATTTTTTTGAACTTATTTGAACTCCATACTTTTTGTGTGTTCAAAATGCACCATTCAAAGGCACATCAGAAAATTTCTGACTTCATTTGGTATATTTCGTGGATTTACTTTTTTTGAGCTTGTTGACCTTGAAATTGATAAGCACTACAAATGAACTCTGAAAATGTTGAAAGTTGGCATGCTATCATCATTTCACCCACATAGCATGTGTTAAAAAGTTGAGAGGGCTACGACAAAAACTGGATGCACTTTGTGTACAAAACGGACAATCTCTCTCGAAGTATCAGGGTTTCGAACGAGAACTCATCTCTTACAAAGGGATTTCATTTTTTTAACTTATTTGAACTCCATACTTTTTGTGTGTTAAAAATGCACCATTCAAAGGCACATCACAAAATTTCAACAATTTCTGACTTCATTTGGTATATTTCGTGCATTTACTTATTTTTTTTGAGCTACTTGACCCTGAAATTGAAAAGCACTACAAATGAACTCTAAAAATGTTGAAAGTTGGCATGCTATCATCATTTCACCCACATAGCATGTGTGAAAAAGTTGAGATGGCTACGACAAAAACTGGATGCACTTCGTGTACAAAACGGACAATCTCTCTCGAAGTATGAGGGTTTCGAACGAGGACTCATCTCTTACAAAGGGATTTCATTTTTTTGAACTTATTTGAACTCCATACTTTTTGTGTGTTCAAAATGCACCATTCAAAGGCACATCACAAAATTTCAACAATTTCTGACTTCATTTGTTATATTTCGTGGATTTACTTTTTTTTTGAGTTAGTTGTCCCTGAAATCGAAAAGCACTACAAATGAACTCTGAAAATGTTGAAAGTTGGCATGCTATCATCATTTCACCCACATAGCATGTGTTAAAAAGTTGAGATGGCTACGACAAAAACTGGATGCACTTCGTGTACAAAACGGACAAATTCTCTCGAAGTATCGGGGTTTCGAACGAGAACTCATCTCTTACAAAGGGATTTCATTTTTTTAACTTATTTGAACTCCATAATTTTTGTGTTTTCAAAATGCACCATTCAAAGGCACATCACAAAATTTCAACAATTTCTGACTTCATTCGGTATATTTCGTGGATTTACTTTTTTTTTGAGCTAGTTGACCCTGAAATTGAAAAGCACTACAAATGAACTCTGAAAATGTTGAAAGTTGGCATGCTATCATCATTTCACCCACATAGCATGTGTTAAAAAGTTGAGAGGGCTACGACAAAAACTGGATGCACTTCGTGTACAAAACGGACAATCTCTCTCGAAGTATCAGGGTTTCGAACGAGAACTCATCTCTTACAAAGGGATTTCATTTTTTTGAACTTATTTGAACTCCATACTTTTTGTGTGTTCAAAATGCACCATTCAAAGGCACATCAGAAAATTTCTGACTTCATTTGGTATATTTCGTGGATTTACTTTTATTGAGCTTGTTGACCTTGAAATTGATAAGCACTACAAATGAACTCTGAAAAATGTTGAAAGTTGGCATGCTATCATCATTTCACCCACATAGCATGTGTTAAAAAGTTGAGAGGGCTACGACAAAAACTGGATGCACTTTGTGTACAAAACGGACAATCTCTCTCGAAGTATCAGGGTTTCGAACGAGAACTCATCTCTTACAAAGGGATTTCATTTTTTTAACTTATTTGAACTCCATACTTTTTGTGTGTTCAAAATGCACCATTCAAAGGCACATCACAAAATTTCAACAATTTCTGACTTCATTCGGTATATTTCGTGGATTTACTTTTTTTTTGAGCTAGTTGACCCTGAAATTGAAAAGCACTACAAATGAACTCTGAAAATGTTGAAAGTTGGCATGCTATCATCATTTCACCCACATAGCATGTGTTAAAAAGTTGAGAGGGCTACGACAAAAACTGGATGCACTTCGTGTACAAAACGGACAATCTCTCTCGAAGTATCAGGGTTTCGAACGAGAACTCATCTCTTACAAAGGGATTTCATTTTTTTGAACTTATTTGAACTCCATACTTTTTGTGTGTTCAAAATGCACCATTCAAAGGCACATCAGAAAATTTCTTACTTCATTTGGTATATTTCGTGGATTTACTTTTATTGAGCTTGTTGACCTTGAAATTGATAAGCACTACAAATGAACTCTGAAAATGTTGAAAGTTGGCATGCTATCATCATTTCACCCACATAGCATGTGTTAAAAAGTTGAGAGGGCTACGACAAAAACTGGATGCACTTTGTGTACAAAACGGACAATCTCTCTCGAAGTATCAGGGTTTCGAACGAGAACTCATCTCTTACAAAGGGATTTCATTTTTTTAACTTATTTGAACTCCATACTTTTTGTGTGTTCAAAATGCACCATTCAAAGGCACATCACAAAATTTCAACAATTTCTGACTTCATTTGGTATATTTCGTGCATTTACTTATTTTTTTTGAGCTACTTGACCCTGAAATTGAAAAGCACTACAAATGAACTCTAAAAATGTTGAAAGTTGGCATGCTATCATCATTTCACCCACATAGCATGTGTGAAAAAGTTGAGATGGCTACGACCAAAACTGGATGCACTTCGTGTACAAAACGGACAATCTCTCTCGAAGTATGAGGGTTTCGAACGAGGACTCATCTCTTACAAAGGGATTTCATTTTTTTGAACTTATTTGAACTCCAAACTTTTTGTGTGTTCAAAATGCACCATTCAAAGGCACATCACAAAATTTCAACAATTTCTGACTTCATTTGTTATATTTCGTGGATTTACTTATTTTTTTTGAGCTAGTTGACCCTGAAATCGAAAAGCACTACAAATGAACTCTGAAAATGTTGAAAGTTGGCATGCTGTCATCATTTCACCCACATAGCATGTGTTAAAAAGTTGAGATGGCTACGGCAAAAACTGGATGCACTTCGTGTACAAAACGAACAATCTCTCTCGAAGTATGAGGGTTTCGAACGAGAACTCATCTCTTACAAAGGGATCTCATTTTTTTGAACTTGTTTGATCTCCATACTTTTTGTGTGTTCAAAATGCACCATTCAAAGGCACATCACAAAATTTCAACAATTTCTGACTTCATTTGGTATATTTCGTGCATTTACTTTTGTTTTTGAGCTAGTTGACCCTGAAATTGAAAAGCACTACAAATGAACTCTGAAAATGTTGAAAGTTGGCATGCTATCATCATTTCACCCACATAGCACGTGTTAAAAAGTTGAGAGGGCTACGACAAAAACTGGATGCACTTCGTGTACAAAACGGACAATCTCTCTCGAAGTATGAGGGTTTCGAACGAGAACTCATCTCTTACAAAGGGATTTCATTTTTTTAACTTATTTGAACTCCATACTTTTTGTGTGTTCAAAATGCACCATTCAAAGGCACATCACAAAATTTCAACAATTTCTGACTTCATTTGTTATATTTCGTGGATTTACTTATTTTTTTTGAGCTAGTTGACCCTGAAATCGAAAAGCACTACAAATGAACTCTGAAAATGTTGAAAGTTGGCATGCTATCATCATTTCACCCACATAGCATGTGTTAAAAAGTTGAGATGGCTACGACAAAAACTGGATGAACTTCGTGTACAAAACGGACAATCTCTCTCGAAGTATGAGGGTTTCGAACGAGAACTCATCTCTTACAAAGGGATTTCATTTTTTTAACTTATTTGAACTCCATACTTTTTGTGTGTTCAAAATGCACCATTCAAAGGCACATCACAAAATTTCAACAATTTCTGACTTCATTTGGTATATTTCGTGCATTTACTTATTTTTTTTGAGCTACTTGACCCTGAAATTGAAAAGCACTACAAATGAACTCTAAAAATGTTGAAAGTTGGCATGCTATCATCATTTCACCCACATAGCATGTGTGAAAAAGTTGAGATGGCTACGACCAAAACTGGATGCACTTCGTGTACAAAACGGACAATCTCTCTCGAAGTATGAGGGTTTCGAACGAGGACTCATCTCTTACAAAGGGATTTCATTTTTTTGAACTTATTTGAACTCCAAACTTTTTGTGTGTTCAAAATGCACCATTCAAAGGCACATCACAAAATTTCAACAATTTCTGACTTCATTTGTTATATTTCGTGGATTTACTTATTTTTTTTGAGCTAGTTGACCCTGAAATCGAAAAGCACTACAAATGAACTCTGAAAATGTTGAAAGTTGGCATGCTGTCATCATTTCACCCACATAGCATGTGTTAAAAAGTTGAGATGGCTACGGCAAAAACTGGATGCACTTCGTGTACAAAACGAACAATCTCTCTCGAAGTATGAGGGTTTCGAACGAGAACTCATCTCTTACAAAGGGATCTCATTTTTTTGAACTTGTTTGATCTCCATACTTTTTGTGTGTTCAAAATGCACCATTCAAAGGCACATCACAAAATTTCAACAATTTCTGACTTCATTTGGTATATTTCGTGCATTTACTTTTGTTTTTGAGCTAGTTGACCCTGAAATTGAAAAGCACTACAAATGAACTCTGAAAATGTTGAAAGTTGGCATGCTATCATCATTTCACCCACATAGCACGTGTTAAAAAGTTGAGAGGGCTACGACAAAAACTGGATGCACTTCGTGTACAAAACGGACAATCTCTCTCGAAGTATGAGGGTTTCGAACGAGAACTCATCTCTTACAAAGGGATTTCATTTTTTTAACTTATTTGAACTCCATACTTTTTGTGTGTTCAAAATGCACCATTCAAAGGCACATCACAAAATTTCAACAATTTCTGACTTCATTTGTTATATTTCGTGGATTTACTTATTTTTTTTGAGCTAGTTGACCCTGAAATCGAAAAGCACTACAAATGAACTCTGAAAATGTTGAAAGTTGGCATGCTATCATCATTTCACCCACATAGCATGTGTTAAAAAGTTGAGATGGCTACGACAAAAACTGGATGAACTTCGTGTACAAAACGGACAATCTCTCTCGAAGTATGAGGGTTTCGAACGAGAACTCATCTCTTACAAAGGGATTTCATTTTTTTAACTTATTTGAACTCCATACTTTTTGTGTTTTCAAAATGCACCATTCAAAGGCACATCACAAAATTTCAACAATTTCTGACTTCATTTGGTATATTTCTTGCATTTACTTTTTTTTTGAGCTAGCTGACCCTGAAAATGAAAAGCACTACAAATGAACTCTGAAAATGTTGGTAGTTGGCATGCTATCATCATTTCACCCACATAGCATGTTTTAAAAAGTTGAGAGGGCTACGACAAAAACTGGATGCACTTCGTGTACAAAACGGACAATCTCTCTCGAACTATCAGGGTTTCGAACGAGAACTCATCTCTTACAAAGGGATCTCATTTTTTTGAACTTATTGGATCTCCATACTTTTTGTGTGTTCAAAATGCACCATTCAAAGGCACATCACAAAATTTCAACAATTTCTGACTTCATTTGGTATATTTCTTGCATTTACTTTTTTTTTTGAGCTAGTTGACCCTGAAATTGACAAGCACTACAAATGAACTCTGAAAATGTTGAAAGTTGGCATGCTATCATCATTTCACCCACATAGCATGTGTGAAAAAGTTCAGAGGGCTACGACAAAAATTGGATGCACTTCGTGTACAAAACGGAATATCTCTCTCGATGTATCACGGTTTCGAACGAGAACTCATCTCTTACAAAGGGATTTCATTTTTTTGAACTTATTTGACCTCCATACTTTTTGTGTGTTCAAAATGCACCATTCAAAGGCACATCACAAAATTTCAACAATTTCTGACTTCATTTGGTATATTTCGTGCATTTACTTTTTTTTGACCTAGTTGACCCTGAAATTGAAAAGCACTACAAATGAACTCTGAAAATGTTGAAAGTTGGCATGCTATCATCATTTCACCCACATAGCATGTGTTAAAAAGTTGAGATGGCTACGACAAAAACTGGATGCACTTCGTGTACAAAACGAACAATCTCTCTCGAAGTATGAGGGTTTCGAACGAGAACTCATCTCTTACAAAGGGATCTCATTTTTTTGAACTTGTTTGATCTCCATACTTTTTGTGTGTTCAAAATGCACCATTCAAAGGCACATCACAAAATTTCAACAATTTCTGACTTCATTTGGTATATTTCGTGCATTTACTTTTTTTTTGGAGCTAGTTGATCCTGAAATTGAAAACCACTACAAATGAACTCTTAAAATGTTGAAAGTTGGCATGCTATCATCATTTCACCCACATAGCACGTGTTAAAAAGTTGAGAGGGCTACGACAAAAACTGGATGCACTTCATGTACAAAACGGACAATCTCTCTCGAAGTATGAGGGTTTCGAACGAGAACTCATCTCTTACAAAGGGATTCCATTTTTTTAACTTATTTGAACTCCATACTTTTTGTGTGTTCAAAATGCACCATTCAAAGGCACATCACAAAATTTCAACAATTTCTGACTTCATTTGTTATATTTCGTGGATTTACTTATTTTTTTTGAGCTAGTTGACCCTGAAATCGAAAAGCACTACAAATGAACTCTGAAAATGTTGAAAGTTGGCATGCTATCATCATTTCACCCACATAGCATGTGTTAAAAAGTTGAGATGGCTACGACAAAAACTGGATGAACTTCGTGTACAAAACGGACAATCTCTCTCGAAGTATGAGGGTTTCGAACGAGAACTCATCTCTTACAAAGGGATTTCATTTTTTTAACTTATTTGAACTCCATACTTTTTGTGTTTTCAAAATGCACCATTCAAAGGCACATCACAAAATTTCAACAATTTCTGACTTCATTTGGTATATTTCTTGCATTTCCTTTTTTTTTTGAGCTAGCTGACCCTGAAAATGAAAAGCACTACAAATGAACTCTGAAAATGTTGAAAGTTGGCATGCTATCATCATTTCACCCACATAGCATGTTTTAAAAAGTTGAGAGGGCTACGACAAAAACTGGATGCACTTCGTGTACAAAACGGACAATCTCTCTCGAACTATCAGGGTTTCGAACGAGAACTCATCTCTTACAAAGGGATCTCATTTTTTTGAACTTATTGGATCTCCATACTTTTTGTGTGTTCAAAATGCACCATTCAAAGGCACATCACAAAATTTCAACAATTTCTGACTTCATTTGGTATATTTCTTGCATTTACTTTTTTTTTTGAGCTAGTTGACCCTGAAATTGACAAGCACTACAAATGAACTCTGAAAATGTTGAAAGTTGGCATGCTATCATCATTTCACCCACATAGCATGTGTGAAAAAGTTCAGAGGGCTACGACAAAAATTGGATGCACTTCGTGTACAAAACGGAATATCTCTCTCGATGTATCACGGTTTCGAACGAGAACTCATCTCTTACAAAGGGATTTCATTTTTTTGAACTTATTTGACCTCCATACTTTTTGTGTGTTCAAAATGCACCATTCAAAGGCACATCACAAAATTTCAACAATTTCTGACTTCATTTGGTATATTTCGTGCATTTACTTTTTTTTGACCTAGTTGACCCTGAAATTGAAAAGCACTACAAATGAACTCTGAAAATGTTGAAAGTTGGCATGCTATCATCATTTCACCCACATAGCATGTGTTAAAAAGTTGAGATGGCTACGACAAAAACTGGATGCACTTCGTGTACAAAACGAACAATCTCTCTCGAAGTATGAGGGTTTCGAACGAGAACTCATCTCTTACAAAGGGATCTCATTTTTTTGAACTTGTTTGATCTCCATACTTTTTGTGTGTTCAAAATGCACCATTCAAAGGCACATCACAAAATTTCAACAATTTCTGACTTCATTTGGTATATTTCGTGCATTTACTTTTGTTTTTGAGCTAGTTGACCTTGAAATTGAAAAGCACTACAAATGAACTCTGAAAATGTTGAAAGTTGGCATGCTATCATCATTTGACCCACATAACATGTTTGAAAAAGTTCAGAGGGCTACGACAAAAACTGGATGCACTTCGTGTACAAAACGGACAATCTCTCTCGAAGTATTAGGGTTTCGAACGAGAACTCATCTCTTACAAAGGGATTTCATTTTTTTAACTTACTTGAACTCCATACTTTTTGTGTGTTCAAAATGCACCATTCAAAGGCACATCACAAAATTTTAACAATTTCTCACTTCATTTGGTATATTTCGTGCATTTTCTTATTTTTTTTGAGCTAGTTGACCCAGAAATTGAAAAGCACTACAAATGAACTCTCAAAATGTTCAAAGTTGGCATGCTATCATCATTTCACCCACATAGCATGTGTTAAAAAGTTGAGAGGGCTACGACAAAAACTAGATGCACTTCGTGTACAAAACGGACAATCTCTCTCGAAGTATCAGGGTTTCGAACGAGAACTCATCTCTTACAAAGGGATTTCATTTTTTTAACTTATTTGAACTCCATACTTTTTGTGTGTTCAAAGTGCACCATTCAAAGGCACATCACAAAATTTCAACAATTTCTGACTTCATTTGGTATGTTTCATGGATTTACTTTTTTTTTGAGCTAGTTGACCCTGAAATTGAAAAGCACTACAAATGAACTCTGAAAATGTTGAAAGTTGGCATGCTATCATCATTTCACCCACATAGCATGTGTTACAAAGTTGAGAGGGCTACGACAAAAACTGGATGCACTCCGTGTACAAAACGGACAATCTCTCTCGAAGTATCAGGGTTTCGAACGAGAACTCATCTCTTACAAAGGGATTTCATTTTTTGAACTTATTTGAACTCCATACTTTTTGTCTGTTCAAAATGCACCATTCAAAGGCACATCACAAAATTTCAACAATTTCTGACTTCATTTGGTATATTTCGTGGATTTACTTTTTTTTGAGCTTGTTGACCCTGAAATTGAAAAGCACTACAAATGAACTCTGAAAATGTTCAAAGTTGGCATGCTATCATCATTTCACCCACATAGCATGTGTTAAAAAGTTGAGAGGGCTACGACAAAAACTGGATGCACTCCGTGTACAAAACGGACAATCTCTCTCGAAGTATGAGGGTTTCGAACGAGAACTCATCTCTTACAAAGGGATTTCATTATTTTAACTTATTTGAACTCCATACTTTTTGTGTGTTCAAAATGCACCATTCAAAGGCACATCACAAAATTTCAACAATTTCTGACTTCATTTGATATGTTTCGTGGATTTACTATTTTTTTGAGCGAGTTGACCCTGAAATTGAAAAGCACTACAAATGAACTCTGAAAATGTTGAAAGTTGGCATGCTATGATAATTTCACCCACATAGCATGTGTTACAAAGTTGAGACGGCTACGACAAAAACTGGATGCACTCCGTGTACAAAACGGACAATCTCTCTCGAAGTATCAGGATTTCGAACGAGAACTCATCTCTTACAAAGGGATTTCATTTTTTTGAACTTATTTGAACTCCATACTTTTTGTGTGTTCAAAATGCACCATTCAAAGGTACATCACAAAATTTCAACAATTTCTGACTTCATTTGGTATATTTCGTGGATTTACTTTTTTTTTGAGCTAGTTAACCCTGAAATTGAAAAGCACTACAAATGAACTCTAAAAATGTTCAAAGTTGGCATGCTATCATCATTTCACCCACATAGCATGTGTGAAAAAGTTCAGAGGGCTACGACAAAAATTGGATGCACTTCGTGTACAAAACGGAATATCTCTCTCGATGTATCACGGTTTCGAACGAGAACTCATCTCTTACAAAGGGATTTCATTTTTTTGAACTTATTTGACCTCCATACTTTTTGTGTGTTCAAAATGCACCATTCAAAGGCACATCACAAAATTTCAACAATTTCTGACTTCATTTGGTATATTTCGTGCATTTACTTTTTTTTGACCTAGTTGACCCTGAAATTGAAAAGCACTACAAATGAACTCTGAAAATGTTCAAAGTTGGCATGCTATCATCATTTCACCCACATAGCATGTGTTAAAAAGTTGAGATGGCTACGACAAAAACTGGATGCACTTCGTGTACAAAACGAACAATCTCTCTCGAAGTATGAGGGTTTCGAACGAGAACTCATCTCTTACAAAGGGATCTCATTTTTTTGAACTTGTTTGATCTCCATACTTTTTGTGTGTTCAAAATGCACCATTCAAAGGCACATCACAAAATTTCAACAATTTCTGACTTCATTTGGTATATTTCGTGCATTTACTTTTTTTTTGAGCTAGTTGACCCTGAAATTGAAAAGCACTACAAATGAACTCTTAAAATGTTGAAAGTTGGCATGCTATCATCATTTCACCCACATAGCACGTGTTAAAAAGTTGAGAGGGCTACGACAAAAACTGGATGCACTTTGTGTACAAAACGGACAATCTCTCTCGAAGTATCAGGGTTTCGAACGAGAACTCATCTCTTACAAAGGGATTTCATTTTTTTAACTTATTTGAACTCCATACTTTTTGTGTGTTCAAAATGCACCATTCAAAGGCACATCACAAAATTTCAACAATTTCTGACTTCATTTGGTATATTTCGTGCATTTACTTATTTTTTTTGAGCTACTTGACCCTGAAATTGAAAAGCACTACAAATGAACTCTAAAAATGTTGAAAGTTGGCATGCTATCATCATTTCACCCACATAGCATGTGTTAAAAAGTTGAGATGGCTACGACAAAAACTGGATGAACTTCGTGTACAAAACGGACAATCTCTCTCGAAGTATCAGGGTTTCGAACGAGAACTCATCTCTTACAAAGGGATTTCATTTTTTTAACTTATTTGAACTCCATACTTTTTGTGTTTTCAAAATGCACCATTCAAAGGCACATCACAAAATTTCAACAATTTCTGACTTCATTTGGTATATTTCTTGCATTTACTTTTTTTTTTGAGCTAGCTGACCCTGAAAATGAAAAGCACTACAAATGAACTATGAAAATGTTGAAAGTTGGCATGCTATCATAATTTCACCCACATAGCATGTTTTAAAAAGTTGAGAGGGCTACGACAAAAACTGGATGCACTTCGTGTACAAAACGGACAATCTCTCTCGAACTATCAGGGTTTCGAACGAGAACTCATCTCTTACAAAGGGATCTCATTTTTTTGAACTTATTGGATCTCCATACTTTTTGTGTGTTCAAAATGCACCATTCAAAGGCACATCACAAAATTTCAACAATTTCTGACTTCATTTGGTATATTTCTTGCATTTACTTTTTTTTGAGCTAGTTGACCCTGAAATTGACAAGCACTACAAATGAACTCTGAAAATGTTGAAAGTTGGCATGCTATCATCATTTCACCCACATAGCATGTGTTAAAAAGTTCAGAGGGCTACGACAAAAAATGGATGCACTTCGTGTACAAAACGGACAATCTCTCTCGATGTATCACGGTTTCGAACGAGAACTCATCTCTTACAAAGGGATTTCATTTTTTTGAACTTATTTGACCTCCATACTTTTTGTGTGTTCAAAATGGACCATTCAAAGGCACATCACAAAATTTCAACAATTTCTGACTTCATTTGGTATATTTCGTGCATTTACTTTTTTTTTGACCTAGTTGACCCTGAAATTGAAAAGCACTACAAATGAACTCTTAAAATGTTGAAAGTTGGCATGCTATCATCATTTCACCCACATAGCACGTGTTAAAAAGTTGAGAGGGCTACGACAAAAACTGGATGCACTTTGTGTACAAAACGGACAATCTCTCTCGAAGTATCAGGGTTTCGAACGAGAACTCATCTCTTACAAAGGGATTTCATTTTTTTAACTTATTTGAACTCCATACTTTTTGTGTGTTCAAAATCCACCATTCAAAGGCACATCACAAAATTTCAACAATTTCTGACTTCATTTGGTATATTTCGTGCATTTACTTATTTTTTTTGAGCTACTTGACCCTGAAATTGAAAAGCACTACAAATGAACTCTGAAAATGTTGAAAGTTGGCATGCTATCATCATTTCACCCACATAGCATGTGTTAAAAAGTTGAGATGGCTACGACAAAAACTGGATGCACTTCGTGTACAAAACGAACAATCTGTCTCGAAGTATGAGAGTTTCGAACGAGAACTCATCTCTTACAAAGGGATCTCATTTTTTTGAACTTATGTGATCTCCATACTTTTTGTGTGTTCAAAATGCACCATTCAAAGGCACATCACAAAATTTCAACAATTTCTGACTTCATTTGGTATATTTCGTGCATTTACTTTGTTTTTGAGCTAGTTGACCCTGAAATTGAAAAGCACTACAAATGAACTCTGAAAATGTTGAAAGTTGGCATGCTATCATCATTTCACCCACATAACATGTTTGAAAAAGTTCACAGGGCTACGACAAAAACTGGATGCACTTCGTGTACAAAACGGACAATCTCTCTCGAAGTATTAGGGTTTCGAATGAGAACTCATCTCTTACAAAGGGATTTCATTTTTTTAACTTACTTGAACTCCATACTTTTTGTGTGTTCAAAATGCACCATTCAAAGGCACATCACAAAATTTTAACAATTTCTGACTTCATTTGGTATATTTCGTGCATTTACTTATTTTTTTTGAGCTAGTTGACCCAGAAATTGAAAAGCACTACAAATGAACTCTCAAAATGTTCAAAGTTGGCATGCTATCATCATTTCACCCACATAGCATGTGTTCAAAAGTTGAGAGGGCTACGACAAAAACTGGATGCACTTCGTGTACAAAACGGACAATCTCTCTCGAAGTATCAGGGTTTCGAACGAGAACTCATCTCTTAGAAAGGGATTTCATTTTTTTAACTTATTTGAACTCCATACTTTTTGTGTGTTCAAAGTGCACCATTCAAAGGCACATCACAAAATTTCAACAATTTCTGACTTCATTTGGTATGTTTCATGGATTTACTTTTTTTTTGAGCTAGTTGACCCTGAAATTGAAAAGCACTACAAATGAACTCTTAAAATGTTGAAATTTGGCATGCTATCATCATTTCACCCACATAGCATGTGTTAAAAAGTTGAGAGGGCTACGACAAAAACTGGATGCACTCCGTGTACAAAACGGACAATCTCTCTCGAAGTATCAGGGTTTCGAACGAGAACTCATCTCTTACAAAGAGATTTCATTTTTTTGAACTTATTTGAACTCTATACTTTTTGTGTGTTCAAAATGCACCGTTCAAAGGCACATCACAAAATTTCAACAATTTCTGACTTCATTTGGTATGTTTCGTGGATTTACTTCTTTTTTTTGAGCTAGTTGACCCTGAAATTCAAAAGCACTACAAATGAACTCTGAAAATGTTGAAAGTTGGCATGCTATCATCATTTCACCCACATAGCATGTGTTAAAAAGTTGAGAGGGCTACGACAAAAACTGGATGCACTCCGTGTACAAAACGGACAATCTCTCTCGAAGTATCAGGGTTTCGAACGAGAACTCATCTCTTACAAAGGGATTTCATTTTTTTAACTTATTTGAACTCCATACTTTTTGTGTGTTCAAAATGCACCATTCAAAGGCACATCACAAAATTTCAACAATTTCTGACTTCATTTTATATGTTTCGTGGATTTACTATTTTTTTGAGCGAGTTGACCCTGAAATTGAAAAGCACTACAAATGAACTCTGAAAATGTTGAAAGTTGGCATGCTATGATAATTTCACCCACATAGCATGTGTTACAAAGTTGAGACGGCTACGACAAAAACTGGATGCACTCCGTGTACAAATCGGACAATCTCTCTCGAAGTATCAGGATTTCGAACGAGAACTCATCTCTTACAAAGGGATTTCATTTTTTTGAACTTATTTGAACTCCATACTTTTTGTGTGTTCAAAATGCACCATTCAAAGGTACATCACAAAATTTCAACAATTTCTGACTTCATTTGGTATATTTCGTGGATTTACTTTTTTTTTGAGCTAGTTAACCCTGAAATTGAAAAGCACTACAAATGAACTCTAAAAATGTTCAAAGTTGGCATGCTATCATCATTTCACCCACATAGCATGTGTTCAAAAGTTGAGAGGCCTGCGACAAAAATTGGATGCACTCCGTGTACAAAACGGACAATCTCTCTCGAAGTATCAGGGTTTCGAACGAGAACTCATCTCTTACAAAGTGATTTCATTTTTTGAACTTATTTGACCTCCATACTTTTTGTGTGTTCAAAATGCACCATTCAAAGGCACATCACAAAATTTCAACAATTTCTGACTTCATTTGGTATATTTTGTGCATTTACTTATTTTTTGGAGCTAGTTGACCCTGAAGTTGAAAAGCACTACAAATGAACTCTGAAAATGTTGAAAGTTGGCATGCTATCATCATTTCACCCACATAGAATGTGTTAAAAAGTTGATATGGCTACGACAAAAACTGGATGCACTTCGTGTACAAAACGGACAATCTCTCTCGAAGTATCAAGGTTTCGAACGAGAACTCATCTCTTACAAAGGGATTTCATTTTCTTGAACTTATATGAACTCCATACTTTTTGTGTGTTCAAAATGCACCATTCAAAGGCACATCACAAAATTTCAACAATTTCTGACTTCATTTGGTATATTTCGTGGACTTACTTTTTTTTGAGCTAGCTGACCCTGAAATTGAAAAGCACTACAAATGAACTCTGAAAATGTTGAAAGTTGGCATGCTATCATCATTTCACCCACATAGCATGTGTTAAAAAGTTGAGAGGGCTACGACAAAAACTGGATGCACTTCGTGTACAAAACGGACAATCTCTCTCGAATTATCAGGGTTTCGAACGAGAACTCATCTCTTACAAAGGGATTTCATTTTTTTAACTTATTTGAACTCCATACTTTTTGTGTGTTCAAAATGCACCATTCAAAGGCACATCACAAAATTTCAACAATTTCTGACTTCATTTGGTATATTTCGTGCATTTACTTATTTTTAGCGAGCTAGTTGACCCTGAAATTGAAAAGCACTACAAATGAACTCTGAAACTGGATGCACTTCGACAAAAACTGGATGCACTTCGTGTACAAAACGGACAATCTCTCTCGAAGTATCAGGGTTTCGAACGAGAACTCATCTCTTACAAAGGGATCTCATTTTTTTGAACTTATTTGATCTCCATACTTTTTGTCTGTTCAAAATTCACCATTCAAAGGCACATCACAAAATTTCAACAATTTCTCACTTCATTTGGTATATTTCGTGCATTTACTTTGTTTTTTGAGCTAGTTGACCCTGAAATTGAAAAGCACTAGAAATGAACTCTGAAAATATTGAAAGTTGGCATGCTATCATCATTTCACCCACATAGCATGTGTTAAAAAGTTGAGAGGGCGACGACAAAAACTGGATGCACTTCGTGTACAAAACGGACAATCTCTCTCGAAGTATCAGGGTTTCGAACGAGAACTCATCTCTTACAAAGGGATTTCATTTTTTTAACGTATTTGAACTCCATACTTTTTGTGTGTTCAAAATGCACCATTCAAAGGCACATCACAAAATTTCAACAATTTCTGACTTCATTTGGTATGTTTCGTGGATTTACTTCTTTTTTTTGAGCTAGTTGACCCTGAAATTCAAAAGCACTACAAATGAACTCTGAAAATGTTGAAAGTTGGCATGCTATCATCATTTCACCCACATAGCATGTGTTAAAAAGTTGAGAGGGCTACAACAAAAACTGGATGCACTTCGTGTACAAAACGGACAATCTCTCTCGAAGTCTGAGGGTTTCGAACGAGAACTCATCTCTTACAAAGGGATTTCATTTTTTTAACTTATTTGAACTCCATACTTTTTGTGTGTTCAAAATGCACCATTCAAAGGCACATCACAAAATTTCAACAATTTCTGACTTCATTTGGTATATTTCGTGCATTTACTTATTTTTTGTGAGCTAGTTGACCCTGAAATTGAAAAGCACTACAATTGAACTCTAAAACTGGATGCACTTCGACATAAACTGGATGCACTTCGTGTACAAAATGGACAATCTCTCTCGAAGTATCAGGGTTTCGAATGAGAACTCATCTCTTACAAAGGGATCTCATTTTTTTGAACTTATTTGATCTCCATACTTTTTGTGTGTTCAAAATGCACCATTCAAAGGCACATCACAAAATTTCAACAATTTCTCACTTCATTTGGTATATTTCGTGCATTTACTTTGTTTTTTGAGCTAGTTGACCCTGAAGTTGAAAAGCACTACAAATGAACTCTGAAAATGTTGAAAGTTGGCATGCTATCATCATTTCACCCACATAGCATGTGTTAAAAAGTTGAGAGGGCTACGACAAAAACTGGATGCACTTCGTGTACAAAACGGACAATCTCTCTCGAAGTATGAGGGTTTCGAAAGAGAACTCATCTCTTACAAAGGGATTTCATTTTTTAACGTATTTGAACTCCATACTTTTTGTGTGTTCAAAATGCACCATTCAAAGGCACATCACAAAATTTCAACAATTTCTGACTTCATTTGGTATGTTTCGTGGATTTACTTTTTTTTTGAGCTAGTTGACCCTGAAATTGAAAAGCACTACAAATGAACTCTGAAAATGTTGAAAGTTGGCATGCTATCATCATTTCACCCACATAGAATGTGTTACAAAGTTGAGAGGGATACGACAAAAACTGGATGCACTCCGTGTACAAAACGAACAATCTCTCTCGAAGTATCAGGGTTTCGAACGAGAACTCATCTCTTACAAAGGGATTTCATTTTTTTGAACTTATTTGAACTCCATACTTTTTGTCTGTTCAAAATTCACCATTCAAAGGCACATCACAAAATTTCAACCATTTCTGACTTCATTTGGTATATTTCGTGGATTTACTTTTTTTTGAGCTAGTTGACCCTGAGATTGAAAAGCACTACAAATGAACTCTGAAAATGTTCAAAGTTGGCATGCTATCATCATTTCACCCACATAGCATGTGTTAAAAAGTTGAGAGGGCTACGACAAAAACTGGATGCACTCCGTGTACAAAACGGACAATCTCTCTCGAAGTATCAGGGTTTCGAACGAGAACTCATCTCTTACCAAGGGATTTCATTTTTTTGAACTTATTTGAACTCCAGACTTTTTGTGTGTTCAAAATGCACCATTCAAAGGCACATCACAAAATTTCAACAATTTCTGACTTCATTTGGTATATTTCGTGGATTTACTTTTTTTTGAGCTAGTTAACCCCGAAATTGAAAAGCACCACAAATGAACTCTGAAAATGTTCAAAGTTGGCATGCTATCATCATTTCACCCACATAGCGTGTGTTAAAAAGTTGAGAGGGCTACGACAAAAACTGGATGCACTCCGTGTACAAAACGGACAATCTCTCTCGAAGTATCAGGGTTTCGAACGAGAACTCATCTCTTACAAAGGGATTTCATTTTTTTGAACTTATTTGAACTCCATACTTTTTGTGTGTTCAAAATGCACCATTCAAAGGCACATGACAAAATTGCAACAATTTCTGACTTGATTTGGTATATTTCGTGGATTTACTTTTTTTTTTGAGCTAGTTGACCCTGAAATTGAAAAGCACTACAAATGAACTCTGAAAATGTTCAAAGTTGGCATGCTATCATCATTTCACCCACATAGCATGAGTTAAAAAGTTGAGAGGGCTACGACAAAAACTGGATGCACTTCGTGTAAAAAACGGACAATCTCTCTCGAAGTATCAGGGTTTCGAACGAGAACTCATCTCTTACAAAGGGATCTTATTTTTTTGAACTTATTTGATCTCCATACTTTTTGTGTGTTCAAAATGCACCATTCAAAGGCACATCACAAAATTTCAACAATTTCTCACTTCATTTGGTATATTTCGTGCATTTACTTTGTTTTTTGACCTAGTTGACCCTGAAGTTGAAAAGCACTACAAATGAACTCTGAAAATGTTGAAAGTTGGCATGCTATCATCATTTCACCCACATAGCATGTGTTAAAAAGTTGAGAGGGCTACGACAAAAACTGGATGCACTCCGTGTACAAAACGGACAATCTCTCTCGAAGTATCAGGGTTTCGAACGAGAACTCATCTCTTACAAAGGGATTTCATTTTTTTAACTTATTTGAACTCCATACTTTTTGTGTGTTCAAAATGCACCATTCAAAGGCACATCACAAAATTTCAACAATTTCTGACTTCATTTTATATGTTTCGTGGATTTACTATTTTTTTGAGCGAGTTGACCCTGAAATTGAAAAGCACTACAAATGAACTCTGAAAATGTTGAAAGTTGGCATGCTATGATAATTTCACCCACATAGCATGTGTTACAAAGTTGAGACGGCTACGACAAAAACTGGATGCACTCCGTGTACAAATCGGACAATCTCTCTCGAAGTATCAGGATTTCGAACGAGAACTCATCTCTTACAAAGGGATTTCATTTTTTTGAACTTATTTGAACTCCATACTTTTTGTGTGTTCAAAATGCACCATTCAAAGGTACATCACAAAATTTCAACAATTTCTGACTTCATTTGGTATATTTCGTGGATTTACTTTTTTTTTGAGCTAGTTAACCCTGAAATTGAAAAGCACTACAAATGAACTCTAAAAATGTTCAAAGTTGGCATGCTATCATCATTTCACCCACATAGCATGTGTTCAAAAGTTGAGAGGCCTGCGACAAAAATTGGATGCACTCCGTGTACAAAACGGACAATCTCTCTCGAAGTATCAGGGTTTCGAACGAGAACTCATCTCTTACAAAGTGATTTCATTTTTTGAACTTATTTGACCTCCATACTTTTTGTGTGTTCAAAATGCACCATTCAAAGGCACATCACAAAATTTCAACAATTTCTGACTTCATTTGGTATATTTTGTGCATTTACTTATTTTTTGGAGCTAGTTGACCCTGAAGTTGAAAAGCACTACAAATGAACTCTGAAAATGTTGAAAGTTGGCATGCTATCATCATTTCACCCACATAGAATGTGTTAAAAAGTTGATATGGCTACGACAAAAACTGGATGCACTTCGTGTACAAAACGGACAATCTCTCTCGAAGTATCAAGGTTTCGAACGAGAACTCATCTCTTACAAAGGGATTTCATTTTCTTGAACTTATATGAACTCCATACTTTTTGTGTGTTCAAAATGCACCATTCAAAGGCACATCACAAAATTTCAACAATTTCTGACTTCATTTGGTATATTTCGTGGACTTACTTTTTTTTGAGCTAGCTGACCCTGAAATTGAAAAGCACTACAAATGAACTCTGAAAATGTTGAAAGTTGGCATGCTATCATCATTTCACCCACATAGCATGTGTTAAAAAGTTGAGAGGGCTACGACAAAAACTGGATGCACTTCGTGTACAAAACGGACAATCTCTCTCGAATTATCAGGGTTTCGAACGAGAACTCATCTCTTACAAAGGGATTTCATTTTTTTAACTTATTTGAACTCCATACTTTTTGTGTGTTCAAAATGCACCATTCAAAGGCACATCACAAAATTTCAACAATTTCTGACTTCATTTGGTATATTTCGTGCATTTACTTATTTTTAGCGAGCTAGTTGACCCTGAAATTGAAAAGCACTACAAATGAACTCTGAAACTGGATGCACTTCGACAAAAACTGGATGCACTTCGTGTACAAAACGGACAATCTCTCTCGAAGTATCAGGGTTTCGAACGAGAACTCATCTCTTACAAAGGGATCTCATTTTTTTGAACTTATTTGATCTCCATACTTTTTGTCTGTTCAAAATTCACCATTCAAAGGCACATCACAAAATTTCAACAATTTCTCACTTCATTTGGTATATTTCGTGCATTTACTTTGTTTTTTGAGCTAGTTGACCCTGAAATTGAAAAGCACTAGAAATGAACTCTGAAAATATTGAAAGTTGGCATGCTATCATCATTTCACCCACATAGCATGTGTTAAAAAGTTGAGAGGGCGACGACAAAAACTGGATGCACTTCGTGTACAAAACGGACAATCTCTCTCGAAGTATCAGGGTTTCGAACGAGAACTCATCTCTTACAAAGGGATTTCATTTTTTTAACGTATTTGAACTCCATACTTTTTGTGTGTTCAAAATGCACCATTCAAAGGCACATCACAAAATTTCAACAATTTCTGACTTCATTTGGTATGTTTCGTGGATTTACTTCTTTTTTTTGAGCTAGTTGACCCTGAAATTCAAAAGCACTACAAATGAACTCTGAAAATGTTGAAAGTTGGCATGCTATCATCATTTCACCCACATAGCATGTGTTAAAAAGTTGAGAGGGCTACAACAAAAACTGGATGCACTTCGTGTACAAAACGGACAATCTCTCTCGAAGTCTGAGGGTTTCGAACGAGAACTCATCTCTTACAAAGGGATTTCATTTTTTTAACTTATTTGAACTCCATACTTTTTGTGTGTTCAAAATGCACCATTCAAAGGCACATCACAAAATTTCAACAATTTCTGACTTCATTTGGTATATTTCGTGCATTTACTTATTTTTTGTGAGCTAGTTGACCCTGAAATTGAAAAGCACTACAATTGAACTCTAAAACTGGATGCACTTCGACATAAACTGGATGCACTTCGTGTACAAAATGGACAATCTCTCTCGAAGTATCAGGGTTTCGAATGAGAACTCATCTCTTACAAAGGGATCTCATTTTTTTGAACTTATTTGATCTCCATACTTTTTGTGTGTTCAAAATGCACCATTCAAAGGCACATCACAAAATTTCAACAATTTCTCACTTCATTTGGTATATTTCGTGCATTTACTTTGTTTTTTGAGCTAGTTGACCCTGAAGTTGAAAAGCACTACAAATGAACTCTGAAAATGTTGAAAGTTGGCATGCTATCATCATTTCACCCACATAGCATGTGTTAAAAAGTTGAGAGGGCTACGACAAAAACTGGATGCACTTCGTGTACAAAACGGACAATCTCTCTCGAAGTATGAGGGTTTCGAAAGAGAACTCATCTCTTACAAAGGGATTTCATTTTTTAACGTATTTGAACTCCATACTTTTTGTGTGTTCAAAATGCACCATTCAAAGGCACATCACAAAATTTCAACAATTTCTGACTTCATTTGGTATGTTTCGTGGATTTACTTTTTTTTTGAGCTAGTTGACCCTGAAATTGAAAAGCACTACAAATGAACTCTGAAAATGTTGAAAGTTGGCATGCTATCATCATTTCACCCACATAGAATGTGTTACAAAGTTGAGAGGGATACGACAAAAACTGGATGCACTCCGTGTACAAAACGAACAATCTCTCTCGAAGTATCAGGGTTTCGAACGAGAACTCATCTCTTACAAAGGGATTTCATTTTTTTGAACTTATTTGAACTCCATACTTTTTGTCTGTTCAAAATTCACCATTCAAAGGCACATCACAAAATTTCAACCATTTCTGACTTCATTTGGTATATTTCGTGGATTTACTTTTTTTTGAGCTAGTTGACCCTGAGATTGAAAAGCACTACAAATGAACTCTGAAAATGTTCAAAGTTGGCATGCTATCATCATTTCACCCACATAGCATGTGTTAAAAAGTTGAGAGGGCTACGACAAAAACTGGATGCACTCCGTGTACAAAACGGACAATCTCTCTCGAAGTATCAGGGTTTCGAACGAGAACTCATCTCTTACCAAGGGATTTCATTTTTTTGAACTTATTTGAACTCCAGACTTTTTGTGTGTTCAAAATGCACCATTCAAAGGCACATCACAAAATTTCAACAATTTCTGACTTCATTTGGTATATTTCGTGGATTTACTTTTTTTTGAGCTAGTTAACCCCGAAATTGAAAAGCACCACAAATGAACTCTGAAAATGTTCAAAGTTGGCATGCTATCATCATTTCACCCACATAGCGTGTGTTAAAAAGTTGAGAGGGCTACGACAAAAACTGGATGCACTCCGTGTACAAAACGGACAATCTCTCTCGAAGTATCAGGGTTTCGAACGAGAACTCATCTCTTACAAAGGGATTTCATTTTTTTGAACTTATTTGAACTCCATACTTTTTGTGTGTTCAAAATGCACCATTCAAAGGCACATGACAAAATTGCAACAATTTCTGACTTGATTTGGTATATTTCGTGGATTTACTTTTTTTTTTGAGCTAGTTGACCCTGAAATTGAAAAGCACTACAAATGAACTCTGAAAATGTTCAAAGTTGGCATGCTATCATCATTTCACCCACATAGCATGAGTTAAAAAGTTGAGAGGGCTACGACAAAAACTGGATGCACTTCGTGTAAAAAACGGACAATCTCTCTCGAAGTATCAGGGTTTCGAACGAGAACTCATCTCTTACAAAGGGATCTTATTTTTTTGAACTTATTTGATCTCCATACTTTTTGTGTGTTCAAAATGCACCATTCAAAGGCACATCACAAAATTTCAACAATTTCTCACTTCATTTGGTATATTTCGTGCATTTACTTTGTTTTTTGACCTAGTTGACCCTGAAATTGAAAAGCACTACAAATGAACTCTGAAAATGTTGAAAGTTGGCATGCTATCATCATTTCAGCCACATAGCATGTGTTAAAAAGTTGAGAGGGCTACGACGAAAACTGGATGCACTTCGTGTACAAAACGGACAATCTCTCTCGAAGTATGAGGGTTTCGAACGAGAACTCATCTCTTACAAAGGGATTTGATTTTTTTAACGTATTTGAACTCCATACTTTTTGTGTGTTCAAAATGCACCATTCAAAGGCACATCACAAAATTTCAACAATTTCTGACTTCATTTGGTATGTTTCGTGGATTTACTTTTTTTTTTTGAGCTAGTTGACCCTGAAATTGAAAAGCACTACAAATGAACTCTGAAAATGTTGAAAGTTGGCATGCTATCATCATTTCACCCACATAGCATGTGTTACAAAGTT
Organism: Hordeum vulgare subsp. vulgare; assembly: GCF_904849725.1. Classification (NCBI taxonomy): domain Eukaryota; kingdom Viridiplantae; phylum Streptophyta; class Magnoliopsida; order Poales; family Poaceae; genus Hordeum; species Hordeum vulgare. The sequence goes on from NC_058518.1 coordinate 19,054,973, forward strand.
GAGAGCGCTACGACAAACACTGGATGCACTCCGTGTACAAAACGGACAATCTCTCTCGAAGTGTCAGGGTTTCGAACGAGCACTCATCTCTTACAAAGGGATTTCATTTTTTTGAACTTATTTGAACTCCATACTTTTGGTGTGTTCAAAATACACCATTCAAAGGCACATCACAAAATTTCAACAATTTCTGACTTCATTTGGTATATTTCGTGGATTTACTTTTTTTTGAGCTAGTTGACCCTGAGATTGAAAAGCACTACAAATGAACTCTGAAAATGTTCAAAGTTGGCATGCTATCATCATTTCACCCACATAGCATGTGTTAAAAAGTCGAGAGGGCTACGACAAAAACTGGATGCACTCCGTGTACAAAACGGACAATCTCTCTCGAAGTATCACGGTTTCGAACGTGAACTCATCTCTTACAAAGGGATTTCACTTTTTTGAACTTATTTGAACTCCATACTTTTTGTGTGTTCAAAATGCACCATTCAAAGGCACATCACAAAATTTCAACAATTTCTGACTTCATTTGGTATATTTCGTGGATTTACTTTTTTTTTTGAGCTAGTTAACCCTGAAATTGAAAAGCAATACAAATGAACTCTGAAAATGTTCAAAGTTGGCATGCTATCATCATTTCACCCACATAGCATGTGTTAAAAAGTTGAGAGGGCTACGACAAAAACTAGATGCACTCCGTGTACAAAACGGACAATCTCTCTCGAAGTATCACGGTTTCGAACGAGAACTCATCTCTTACAAAGTGATTTCATTTTTTTGAACTTATTTGACCTCGATACTTTTTGTGTGTTCAAAATGCACCATTCAAAGGCACATCACAAAATTTCAACAATTTCTGACTTCATTTGGTATATTTCGTGCATTTACTTATTTTTTGGAGCTAGTTGACGCTGAAATTGAAAATCACTACAAATGAACTCTGAAAATGTTGAAAGTTGGCATGCTATCATAATTTCACCCACATAGCATGTGTTAAAAAGTTGAGAGGGCTACAACAAAAACTGGATGCACTTCGTGTACAAAACGGACAATCTCTCTCGAAGTATCAGGGTTTCGAACGAGAACTCATCTCTTACAAAGGGATTTCATTTTTTTAACGTATTTGAACTCCATACTTTTTGTGTGTTCAAAATGCACCATTCAAAGGCACATCACAAAATTTCAACAATTTCTGACTTCATTTGGTATATTTCGTGGATTTACTTTTTTTTTGAGCTAGTTAACCCTGAAATTGAAAAGCACGACAAATGAACTCTGAAAATGTTCAAAGTTGGCATGCTATCATCATTTCACCCACATAGCATGTGTTAAAAAGTTGAGAGGGCTACGACAAAAACTGGATGCACTCCGTGTACAAAACGGACAATCTCTCTCGAAGTATCAGGGTTTCGAACGAGAACTCATCTCTTACAAAGTGATTTCATTTTTTTGAACTTATTTGACCTCGATACTTTTTGTGTGTTCAAAATGCACCATTCAAAGGCACATCACAAAATTTCAACAATTTCTGACTTCATTTGGTATATTTCGTGCATTTACTTATTTTTTGGAGCTAGTTGACCCTGAAATTGAAAATCACTACAAATGAACTCTGAAAATGTTGAAAGTTGGCATGCTATCATCATTTCACCCACATAGCATGTGTTAAAAAGTTGAGAGGGCTACGACAAAAACTGGATGCACTCCGTGTACAAAACGGACAATCTCTCTCGAAGTATCACGGTTTCGAACGAGAACTCATCTCTTACAAAGGGATTTCAATTTTTTGAACTTATTTGAACTCCATACTTTTTGTGTGTTCAAAATGCACCATTCAAAGGCACATCACAAAATTTCAACAATTTCTGACTTCATTTGGTATATTTCGTGGATTTACTTTTTTTTGAGCTAGTTAACCCTGAAATTGAAAAGCACTACAAATGAACTCTGAAAATGTTCAAAGTTGGCATGCTATCATCATTTCACCCACATAGCATGTGTTAAAAAGTTGAGAGGGCTACGACAAAAACTGGATGCACTCCGTGTACAAAACGGACAATCTCTCTCGAAGTATCACGGTTTCGAACGAGAACTCATCTCTTACAAAGTGATTTCATTTTTTTGAACTTATTTGACCTCGATACTTTTTGTGTGTTCAAAATGCACCATTCAAAGGCACATCACCAAATTTCAACAATTTCTGACTTCATTTGGTATATTTCTTGCATTTACTTATTTTTTGGAGCTAGTTGACCCTGAAATTGAAAATCACTACAAATGAACTCTGAAAATGTTGAAAGTTGGCATGCTATCATCATTTCACCCACATAGCATGTGTTAAAAAGTTGAGAGGGCTACAACAAAAACTGGATGCACTTCGTGTACAAAACGGACAATCTCTCTCGAAGTATCAGGGTTTCGAACGAGAACTCATCTCTTACAAAGTGATTTCATTTTTTTGAACTTATTTGACCTCGATACTTTTTGTGTGTTCAAAATGCACCATTCAAAGGCACATCACAAAATTTCAACAATTTCTGACTTCATTTGGTATATTTCGTGCATTTACTTATTTTTTGGAGCTAGTTGACCCTGAAATTGAAAATCACTACAAATGAACTCTGAAAATGTTGAAAGTTGGCATGCTATCATCATTTCACCCACATAGCATGTGTTAAAAAGTTGAGAGGGCTACAACAAAAACTGGATGCACTTCGTGTACAAAACGGACAATCTCTCTCGAAGTATCAGGGTTTCGAACGAGAACTCATCTCTTACAAAGTGATTTCATTTTTTTGAACTTATTTGACCTCGATACTTTTTGTGTGTTCAAAATGCACCATTCAAAGGCACATCACAAAATTTCAACAATTTCTGACTTCATTTGGTATATTTCGTGCATTTACTTATTTTTTGGAGCTAGTTGACCCTGAAATTGAAAATCACTACAAATGAACTCTGAAAATGTTGAAAGTTGGCATGCTATCATCATTTCACCCACATAGCATGTGTTAAAAAGTTGAGAGGGCTACAACAAAAACTGGATGCACTTCGTGTACAAAACGGACAATCTCTCTCGAAGTATCAGGGTTTCGAACGAGAACTCATCTCTTACAAAGTGATTTCATTTTTTTGAACTTATTTGACCTCGATACTTTTTGTGTGTTCAAAATGCACCATTCAAAGGCACATCACAAAATTTCAACAATTTCTGACTTCATTTGGTATATTTCGTGGATTTACTTTTTTTTGAGCTAGTTGACCCTGAGATTGAAAAGCACTACAGATGAACTCTGAAAATGTTGAAAGTTGGCATGCTATCATCATTTCACCCACATAGCATGTGTTAAAAAGTTGAGAGGGCTACGACAAAAACTGGATGCACTCCGTGTACAAAACGGACAATCTCTCTCGAAGTTTTAGGGTTTCGAACGAGAACTCATCTCTTACAAAGGGATTTCATTTTTTTGAACTTATTTGAACTCCATACTTTTTTTGTGTTCAAAATGCACCATTCAAAGGCACATCACAAAATTTCAACAATTTCTGACTTCATTTGGTATATTTCGTGGATTTACTTTTTTTTGAGCTAGTTAACCCTAAAATTGAAAAGCACTACAAATGAACTCTGAAAATGTTCAAAGTTGGCATGCTATCATCATTTCACCCACATAGCATGTGTTAAAAAGTTGAGAGGGCTACGACAAAAACTGGATGCACTCCGTGTACAAAACGGACAATCTCTCTCGAAGTATTAGGGTTTCGAACGAGAACTCATCTCTTACAAAGTGATTTCATTTTTTTGAACTTATTTGACCTCCATACTTTTTGTGTGTTCAAAATGCACCATTCAAAGGCACATCACAAAATTTCAACAATTTCTGACTTCATTTGGTATATTTCGTGCATTTACTTATTTTTTGGAGCTAGTTGACCCTGAAATTGAAAATCACTACAAATGAACTCTGAAAATATTGAAAGTTGGCATGCTATCATAATTTCACCCACATAGCATGTGCTAAAAAGTTGAGAGGGCTACAACAAAAACTGGATGCAGTTCGTGTACAAAACGGACAATCTCTCTCGAAGTATCAGGGTTTCGAACGAGAACTCATCTCTTACAAAGGGATTTCATTTTTTTGAACTTATTTGAACTCCATACTTTTTGTGTGTTCAAAATGCACCATTCAAAGGCACATCACAAAATTTCAACTATTTCTGACTTCATTTGGTATATTTCGTGGATTTACTTTTTTTTGAGCTAGTTGACCCTGAAATTGAAAAGCACTACAAATGAACTCTGAAAATGTTCAAAGTTGGCATGCTATCATCATTTCACCCACATAGCATGTGTTAAAAAGTTGAGAGGGCTACGACAAAAACTGGATGCACTTCGTGTAAAAAACGGACAATCTCTCTCGAAGTATCAGGGTTTCGAACGAGAACCCATCTCTTACAAAGGGATCTCATTTTTTTGAACTTATTTGATCTCCATAATTTTTGTGTGTTCAAAATGCACCATTCAAAGGCACATCACAAAATTTGAACAATTTCTCACTTCATTTGGTATATTTCGTGCATTTACTTTGTTTTTGGACCTAGTTGACCCTGAAGTTGAAAAGCACTACAAATGAACTCTGAAAATGTTGAAAGTTGGCATGCTATCATCATTTCACCCACATAGCATGTGTTAAAAAGTTGAGAGGGCTACGACAAAAACTGGATGCACTTCGTGTACAAAACGGACAATCTCTCTCGAAGTATGAGGGTTTCGAACGAGAACTCATCTCTTACAAAGGGATTTCATTTTTTTAACGTATTTGAACTCCATACTTTTTGTGTGTTCAAAATGCACCATTCAAAGGCACATCACAAAATTTCAACAATTTCTGACTTCATTTGGTATATTTCGTGGATTTACTTTTTTTTGAGCTAGTTGACCCTGAAATTGAAAAGCACTACAAATGAACTCTGAAAAAGTTGAAAGTTGGCATGCTATCATCATTTCACCCACATAGCATGTGTTACAAAGTTGAGAGCGCTACGACAAAAACTGGATGCACTCCGTGTACAAAACAGACAATCTCTCTCGAAGTATCAGGGTTTCGAACGAGAACTCATCTCTTACAAAGGGATTTCATTTTTTTGAACTTATTTGAACTCCATACTTTTTGTGTATTCAAAATGCACCATTCAAAGGCACATCACAAAATTTCAACAATTTCTGACTTCATTTGGTATATTTCGTGGATTTACTTTTTTTTGAGCTAGTTGACCCTGAAATTGAAAAGCACTACAAATGAACTCTGAAAATGTTCAAAGTTGGCGTGCTATCATCATTTCACCAACATAGCATGTGAGTTGAGAGGGCTACGACAAAAACTGGATGCACTCCGTGTACAAAACGGACAATCTCTCTCGAAGTATCAGGGTTTCGAACGAGAACTCATCTCTTACAAAGGGATTTCATTCTTTTAACTTATTTGAACTCCATACTTTTTGTGTGTTCAAAATGCACCATTCAAAGGCACATCACAAAATTTCAACAATTTCTGACTTCATTTGGTATATTTCGTGGATTTTTTTTTGAGCCAGTTAACCCTGAAATTGAAAAGCACTACAAATGAACTCTGAAAATGTTCAAAGTTGGCATGCTATCATCATTTCACCCACATAGCATGTGTTAAAAAGTTGAGAGGGCTACGACAAAAACTGGATGCACTCCGTGTACAAAACGGACAATCTCTCTCGAAGTATCAGGGTTTCGAACGAGAACTCATCTCTTACAAAGGGATTTCATTTTTTTAACTTATTTGAACTCCATACTTTTCGTGTGTTCAAAATGCACCATTCAAAGGCACATCACAAAATTTCGACAATTTCTGACTTCATTTGGTATATTTCGTGGATTTACTTTTTTTTGAGCTAGTTAACCCTGAAATTGAAAAGCACTATAAATGAACTCTGAAGATGTTCAAAGTTGGCATGCTATCATCATTTCACCCACATAGCATGTGTTAAAAAGTTGAGAGGGCTACGACAAAAACTGGATGCACTTCGTGTACAAAACGGACAATCTCTCTCGAAGTATCAGGGTTTCGAACGAGAACTCATCTCTTACAAAGGGATTTTATTTTTTTTGAACTTATTTGAACTCCATACTTTTTGTGTGTTCAAAATGCACCATTCAAAGGCACATCACAAAATTTCAACAATTTCTGACTTCATTTGGTATATTTCGTGGATTTACTTTTTTCTTGAGCTAGTTGACCCTGAAATTGAAAAGCACTACAAATGAACTCTGAAAATGTTCAAAGTTGGCATCCTATCATCATTTCACCCACATAGCATGTGTTAAAAAGTTGAGAGGGCTACGACAAAAACTGGATGCACTTCGTGTACAAAACGGACAATCTCTCTCGAAGTATCAGGGTTTCGAACGAGAACTCATCTCTTACAAAGGGATTTCATTTTTTTAACTTATTTGAACTCCATACTTGTTGTGTGTTCAAAATGCACCATTCAAAGGCACATCACAAAATTTCAACAATTTCTAACTTCTTTTGGTATATTTCGTGCATTTACTTATTTTTTTTTGAGCTAGTTGACCCTGAAATTGAAAAGCACTACAAATGAACTCTGAAACTGGATGCACTTCGACAAAAACTGGATGCACTTCGTGTACAAAACGGACAATCTCTCTCGAAGTATCAGGGTTTCGAACGAGAACTCATCTCTTACAAAGGGATTTTATTTTTTTGAACTTATTTGAACTCCATACTTTTTGTGTGTTCAAAATGCACCATTCAAAGGCACATCACAAAATTTCAACAATTTCTGACTTCATTTGGTATATTTCGTGGATTTACTTTTTTTTGAGCTAGTTAACCCTGAAATTGAAAAGCACTATAAATGAACTCTGAAACTGTTCAAAGTTGGCATGCTATCATCATTTCACCCACATAGCATGTGTTAAAAAGTTGAAAGGGCTACGACAAAAACTGGATGCACTTCGTGTACAAAACGGACAATCTCTCTCGAAGTATCAGGGTTTCGAACGAGAACTCATCTCTTACAAAGTGATTTCATTTTTTTGAACTTATTTGACCTCCATACTTTTTGTGTGTTCAAAATGCACCAATCAAAGGCACATCACAAAATTTCAACAATTTCTGACTTCATTTGGTATATTTCGTGCATTTACTTATTTTTTGGAGCTAGTTGACCCTGAAATTGAAAAGCACTACAAATGAACTCTGAAAATGTTGAAAGTTGGCATGCTATCATCATTTCACCCACATAGCATGTGTTAAAAAGTTGAGATGGCTACGACAAAAACTGGATGCACTTCGTGTACAAAACGGACAATCTCTCTCGAAGTATCAAGGTTTCGAACGAGAACTCATCTCTTACAAAGGGATTTCATTTTTTTGAACTTATATGAACTCCATACTTTTTGTGTGTTCAAAATGCACCATTCAAAGGCACATCACAAAATTTCAACAATTTCTGACTTCATTTGGTATATTTCGTGGATTTACTTTTTTTTGAGCTAGTTGACCCTGAAATTGAAAAGCATTACAAATGAACTCTGAAAATGTTGAAAGTTGGCACGCTATCATCATTTCACCCACATAGCATGTGTTAAAAAGTTGAGAGGGCTACGACAAAAACTGGATGCACTTCGTGTACAAAACGGACAATCTCTCTCGAAGTATCAGGGTTTCGAACGAGAACTCATCTCTTACAAAGGGATTTTATTTTTTTGAACTTATTTGAACTCCATACTTTTTGTGTGTGCAAAATACACCATTCAAAGGCACATCACAAAATTTCAACAATTTCTGACTTCATTTGGTATATTTCGTGGATTTACTTTTTTTTGAGCTAGTTGACCCTGAAATTGAAAAGCACTACAAATGAACTCTGAAAATGTTGAAAGTTGGCATCCTATCAACATTTCACCCACATAGCGTGTGTTAAAAAGTTGAGAGGGCTACGACAAAAACTGGATGCACTTCGTGTACAAAACGAACAATCTCTCTCGAAGTATCAGGGTTTCGAACGAGAACTCATCTCTTACAAAGGGATTTCATTTTTTTAATTTATTTGAACTCCATAATTTTTGTGTGTTCAATATGCACCATTCAAAGGCACATCACAAAATTTCAACAATTTCTGACTTCTTTTGGTATATTTCGTGCATTTACTTTTTTTTTTTGAGCTAGTTGACCCTGAAATTGAAAAGCACTACAAATGAACTCTGAAACTGGATGCACTTCGACAAAAACTGGATGCACTTCGTGTACAAAACAGACAATCTCTCTCGAAGTATCAGGGTTTCGAACGAGAACTCATCTCTTACAAAGGGATCTCATTTTTTTGAACTTATTTGATCTCCATACTTTCGTGTGTTCAAAATGCACCATTCAAAGGCACATCACAAAATTTCAACAATTTCTCACTTCATTTGGTATATTTCGTGCATTTACTTTGTTTTTTGAGCTAGTTGACCCTGAAATTGAAAAGCACTAGAAATGAACTCTGAAAATGTTGAAAGTTGGCATGCTATCATCATTTCACCCACATAGCATGTGTTAAAAAGTTGAGAGGGCTACGACAAAAACTGGATGCACTTCGTGTACAAAACGGACAATCTCTCTCGAAGTATTTGGGTTTCGAACGAGAACTCATCTCTTACAAAGGGATTTCATTTTTTTAACGTATTTGAACTCCATACTTTTTGTGTGTTCAAAATGCACCATTCAAAGGCACATCACAAAATTTCAACAATTTCTGACTTCATTTGGTATGTTTCGTGGATTTACTTTTTTTTTTGAGCTAGTTGACCCTGAAATTGAAAAGCACTACAAATGAACTCTGAAAATGTTGAAAGTTGGCATGCTATCATCATTTCACCCACATAGCATGTGTTACAAAGTTGAGAGGGCTACGACAAAAACTGGATGCACTCCGTGTACAAAACGGACAATCTCTCTAGAAGTATCAGGGTTTCGAACGAGAACTCATCTCTTACAAAGGGATTTCATTTTTTTGAACTTATTTGAACTCCATACTTTTTGTGTGTTCAAAATGCACAATTCAAAGGCACATCACAAAATTTCAACAATTTCTGACTTCATTTGGTATATTTCGTGGATTTACTTATTTTTTGAGCTAGTTGACCCTGAAATTGAAAAGCACTACAAATGAACTCTGAAAATGTTCAAAGTTGGCATGCTATCATCATTTCACCCACATAGCATGTGTTAAAAAGTTGAGAGGGCTACGACAAAAACAGGATGCACTCCATCTACAAAACGGACAATCTCTCTCGAAGTATCAGGGTTTCGAACGAGAACTCATCTCTTACAAAGGGATTTCATTTTTTTAACTTATTTGAACTCCATAATTTTTGTGTATTCAAAATGCACCATTCAAAGGCACATCACAAAATTTCAACAATTTCTGACTTCATTTGGTATATTTCGTGGATTTACTTTTTTTTTGAGCTAGTTAACCCTGAAATTGAAAAGCACTACAAATGAACTCTGAAAATGTTCAAAGTTGGCATGCTATCATCATTTCACCCACGTAGCATGTGTTAAAAAGTTGACATGGCTACGACAAAAACTGGATGCACTTCGTGTACAAAACGGACAATCTCTCTCGAAGTATCAGGGTTTCGAACGAGAACTCATCTCTTACAAAGGGATTTCATTTTTTTGAACTTATATGAACTCCATACTTTTTGTGTGTTCAAAATGCACCATTCAAAGGCACATCACAAAATTTCAACAATTTTTCACTTCATTTGGTATATTTCGTGCATTTACTTATTTTTTTTGAGCTAGTTGACCCTGAAATTGAAAAGCACTACAAATGAACTCTGAAACTGGATGCACTTCGACAAAAACTGGATGCACTTCGTGTCCAAAACGGACAATCTCTCTCGAAGTATCAGGGTTTCGAACGAGAACTCATCTCTTACAAAGGGATCTCATTTTTTTTGAACTTATTTGATCTCCATACTTTTTGTGTGTTCAAAATGCACCATTCAAAGGCACATCACAAAATTTCAACAATTTCTCACTTCATTTGGTATATTTCGTGCATTTACTTTGTTTTTTGAGCTAGTTGACCCTGAAATTGAAAAGCACTAGAAATGAATTCTGAAAATGTTGAAAGTTGGCATGCTATCATCATTTCACCCACATAGCATGTGTTAAAAAGTTGAGAGGGCTACGACAAAAACTGGATGCACTTCGTGTACAAAACGGACAATCTCTCTCGAAGTATTTGGGTTTCAAACGAGAACTCATCTCTTACAAAGGGATTTCATTTTTTTTAACGTATTTGAACTCCATACTTTTTGTGTGTTCAAAATGCACCATTCAAAGGCACATCACAAAATTTCAACAATTTCTGACTTCATTTGGTATGTTTCGTGGATTTACTTTTTTTTTGAGCTAGTTGACCCTGAAATTGAAAAGCACTACAAATGAACTCTGAAAATGTTGAAAGTTGGCATGCTATCATCATTTCACCCACATAGCATGTGTTACAAAGTTGAGAGGGCTACGACAAAAACTGGATGCACTCCGTGTACAAAACGGACAATCTCTCTCGAAGTATCAGGGTTTCGAACGAGAACTCATCTCTTACAAAGGGATTTCATTTTTTTGAACTTATTTGAACTCTATACTTTTTGTGTGTTCAAAATGCACAATTCAAAGGCACATCACAAAATTTCAACAATTTCTGACTTCATTTGGTATATTTCGTGGATTTACTTTTTTTTGAGCTAGTTGACCCTGAAATTGAAAAGCACTACAAATGAACTCTGAAAATGTTCAAAGTTGGCATGCTATCATCATTTCACCCACATAGCATGTGTTAAAAAGTTGAGAGGGCTACGACAAAAACTGGATGCACTCCATCTACAAAACGGACAATCTCTCTCGAAGTATCAGGGTTTCGAACGAGAACTCATCTCTTACAAAGGGATTTCATTTTTTTAACTTATTTGAACTCCATACTTTTTGTGTGTTCAAAATGCACCATTCAAAGGCACATCACAAAATTTCAACAATTTCTGACTTCATTTGGTATGTTTCGTGGATTTACTTTTTTTTTGAGCTAGTTGACCCTGAAATTGAAAAGCACTACAAATGAACTCTGAAAATGTTGAAAGTTGGCATGCTATCATCATTTCACCCACATAGGATGTGTTACAAAGTTGAGAGGGCTACGACAAAAACTGGATGCACTCCGTGTACAAAACGGACAATCTCTCTCGAAGTATGAGGGTTTCGAACAAGAACTCATCTCTTACAAAGGGATTTCATTTTTTTGAACTTATTTGAACTCCATAATTTTTGTGTGTTCAAAATGCACCATTCAAAGGCACATCACAAAATTTCAACAATTTCTGACTTCATTTGGTATATTTCGTGGATTTACTTTTTTTTTGAGCTAGTTAACCCTGAAATTGAAAAGCACTACAAATGAACTCTGAAAATGTTCAAAGTTGGCATGCTATCATCATTTCACCCACATAGCATGTGTTAAAAAGTTGAGAGGGCTACGACAAAAACTGGATGCACTCCGTGTACAAAACGGACAATCTCTCTCGAAGTATCAGGGTTTCGAACGAGAACTCATCTCTTACAAAGTGATTTCATTTTTTTGAACTTATTTGAACTCCATACTTTTTGTGTGTTCAAAATGCACAATTCAAAGGCACATCACAAAATTTCAATAATTTCTGACTTCATTTGGTATATTTCGTGGATTTACTTTTTTTTGAGCTAGTTGACCCTGAAATTGAAAAGCACTACAAATGAACTCTGAAAATGTTCAAAGTTGGCATGCTATCATCATTTCACCCACATAGCATGTGTTAAAAAGTTGAGAGGGCTACGACAAAAACTGGATGCACTTCGTGTACAAAACGGACAATCTCTCTCGAAGTATCAGGGTTTCGAACGAGAACTCATCTCTTACAAAGGGATTTCATTTTTTTGAACTTAGTTGAACTCCATACTTTTTGTGTGTTCAAAATGCACCATTCAAAGGCACATCACCAAATTTCAACAATTTCTGACTTCATTTGGTATATTTCGTGGATTTACTTATTTTTTTGAGCTAGTTGACCCTGAAATTGAAAAGCACTACAAATGAACTATGAAAATGTTCAAAGTTGGCATGCTATCATCATTTCACCCACATAGCATGTGTTAAAAAGTTGAGAGGGCTACGACAAAAACTGGATGCACTCCGTGTACAAAACGGACAATCTCTCTCGAAGTATCAGGGTTTCGAACGAGAACTCATCTCTTACAAAGTGATTTCATTTTTTTGAACTTATTTGACCTCCATACTTTTTGTGTGTTCAAAATGCACCATTCAAAGGCACATCACAAAATTTCAACAATTTCTGACTTCATTTGGTATATTTCGTGCATTTACTTATTTTTTGGAGCTAGTTGACCCTGAAATTGAAAAGCACTACAAATGAACTCTGAAAATGTTGAAAGTTGGCATGCTATCATCATTTCACCCACGTAGCATGTGTTAAAAAGTTGACATGGCTACGACAAAAACTGGATGCACTTCGTGTACAAAACGGACAATCTCTCTCGAAGTATCAGGGTTTCGAACGAGAACTCATCTCTTACAAAGGGATTTCATTTTTTTGAACTTATATGAACTCCATACTTTTTGTGTGTTCAAAATGCACCATTCAAAGGCACATCACAAAATTTCAACAATTTTTCACTTCATTTGGTATATTTCGTGCATTTACTTTTTTTTTTGAGCTAGTTGACCCTGAAATTGAAAAGCACTACAAATGAACTCTGAAACTGGATGCACTTCGACAAAAACTGGATGCACTTCGTGTCCAAAACGGACAATCTCTCTCGAAGTATCAGGGTTTCGAACGAGAACTCATCTCTTACAAAGGGATCTCATTTTTTTTGAACTTATTTGATCTCCATACTTTTTGTGTGTTCAAAATGCACCATTCAAAGGCACATCACAAAATTTCAACAATTTCTCACTTCATTTGGTATATTTCGTGCATTTACTTTGTTTTTTGAGCTAGTTGACCCTGAAATTGAAAAGCACTAGAAATGAATTCTGAAAATGTTGAAAGTTGGCATGCTATCATCATTTCACCCACATAGCATGTGTTAAAAAGTTGAGAGGGCTACGACAAAAACTGGATGCACTTCGTGTACAAAACGGACAATCTCTCTCGAAGTATTTGGGTTTCAAACGAGAACTCATCTCTTACAAAGGGATTTCATTTTTTTAACGTATTTGAACTCCATACTTTTTGTGTGTTCAAAATGCACCATTCAAAGGCACATCACAAAATTTCAACAATTTCTGACTTCATTTGGTATGTTTCGTGGATTTACTTTTTTTTTGAGCTAGTTGACCCTGAAATTGAAAAGCACTACAAATGAACTCTGAAAATGTTGAAAGTTGGCATGCTATCATCATTTCACCCACATAGCATGTGTTACAAAGTTGAGAGGGCTACGACAAAAACTGGATGCACTCCGTGTACAAAACGGACAATCTCTCTCGAAGTATCAGGGTTTCGAACGAGAACTCATCTCTTACAAAGGGATTTCATTTTTTTGAACTTATTTGAACTCCATACTTTTTGTGTGTTCAAAATGCACAATTCAAAGGCACATCACAAAATTTCAACAATTTCTGACTTCATTTGGTATATTTCGTGGATTTACTTTTTTTTGAGCTAGTTGACCCTGAAATTGAAAAGCACTACAAATGAACTCTGAAAATGTTCAAAGTTGGCATGCTATCATCATTTCACCCACATAGCATGTGTTAAAAAGTTGAGAGGGCTACGACAAAAACTGGATGCACTCCATCTACAAAACGGACAATCTCTCTCGAAGTATCAGGGTTTCGAACGAGAACTCATCTCTTACAAAGGGATTTCATTTTTTTAACTTATTTGAACTCCATACTTTTTGTGTGTTCAAAATGCACCATTCAAAGGCACATCACAAAATTTCAACAATTTCTGACTTCATTTGGTATGTTTCGTGGATTTACTTTTTTTTTTGAGCTAGTTGACCCTGAAATTGAAAAGCACTACAAATGAACTCTGAAAATGTTGAAAGTTGGCATGCTATCATCATTTCACCCACATAGGATGTGTTACAAAGTTGAGAGGGCTACGACAAAAACTGGATGCACTCCGTGTACAAAACGGACAATCTCTCTCGAAGTATGAGGGTTTCGAACAAGAACTCATCTCTTACAAAGGGATTTCATTTTTTTGAACTTATTTGAACTCCATAATTTTTGTGTGTTCAAAATGCACCATTCAAAGGCACATCACAAAATTTCAACAATTTCTGACTTCATTTGGTATATTTCGTGGATTTACTTTTTTTTGAGCTAGTTAACCCTGAAATTGAAAAGCACTACAAATGAACTCTGAAAATGTTCAAAGTTGGCATGCTATCATCATTTCACCCACATAGCATGTGTTAAAAAGTTGAGAGGGCTACGACAAAAACTGGATGCACTCCGCGTACAAAACGGACAATCTCTCTCGAAGTATCACGGTTTCGAACGAGAACTCATCTCTTACAAAGTGATTTCATTTTTTTGAACTTATTTGACCTCCATACTTTTTGTGTGTTCAAAATGCACAATTCAAAGGCACATCACAAACTTTCAACAATTTCTGACTTCATTTGGTATATTTCGTGCATTTACTTATTTTTTGGAGCTAGTTGACCCTGAAATTGAAAAGCACTACAAATGAACTCTGAAAATGTTGAAAGTTGGCATGCTATCATCATTTCACCCACATAGCATGTGTTAAAAAGTTGAGATGGCTACGACAAAAACTGGATGCACTTCGTGTACAAAACGGACAATCTCTCTCGAAGTATCAGGGTTTCGAACGAGAATTCATCTCTTACAAAGGGATTTCATTTTTTTGAACTTATATGAACTCCATACTTTTTGTGTGTTCAAAATGCACCATTCAAAGGCACATCACAAAATTTCAACAATTTCTGACTTCATTTGGTATATTTCGTGCATTTACTTATTTGTTTTGAGCTAGTTGACCCTGAAATTGAAAAGCACTACAAATGAACTCTGAAACTGGATGCACTTCGACAAAACCAGGATGCACTTCGTGTACAAAACGGACAATCTCTCTCGAAGTATCAGGGTTTCGAACGAGAACTCATCTCTTACAAAGGGATCTCATTTTTTTTGAACTTATTTGATCTCCATACTTTTTGTGTGTTCAAAATGCACCATTCAAAGGCACATCACAAAATTTCAACAATTTCTCACTTCATTTGGTATATTTCGTGCATTTACTTTGTTTTTTGAGCTAGTTGACCCTGAAATTGAAAAGCACTACAAATGAACTCTGAAACTGGATGCACTTCGTGTACAAAACGGACAATCTCTCTCGAAGTATCAGGGTTTCGAACGAGAACTCATCTCTTACAAAGGGATCTCATTTTTTTTGAACTTATATGAACTCCATACTTTTTGTATGTTCAAAATGCACCATTCAAAGGCACATCACAAAATTTCAACAATTTCTGACTTCATTTGGTATATTTCGTGCATTTACTTATTTTTTTTGAGCTAGTTGACCCTGAAATTGAAAAGCACTACAAATGAACTCTGAAACTGGATGCACTTCGACAAAAACTGGATGCACTTCGTGTTCAAAACGGACAATCTCTCTCGAAGTATCAGGGTTTCGAATGAGAACTCATCTCTTACAAAGGGATCTCATTTTTTTTGAACTTATTTGATCTCCATACTTTTTGTGTGTTCAAAATGCACCATTCAAAGGCACATCACAAAATTTCAACAATTTCTCACTTCATTTGGTATATTTCGTGCATTTACTTTGTTTTTTGATCTAGTTGACCCTGAAATTGAAAAGCACTAGAAATGAACTCTGAAAATCTTGAAAGTTGGCATGCTATCATCATTTCACCCACATAGCATGTGTTAAAAAGTTGAGAGGGCTACGACAAAAACTGGATGCACTTCGTGTACAAAACGGACAATCTCTCTCGAAGTATTTGGGTTTCAAACAAGAACTCATCTCTTACAAAGGGATTTCATTTTTTTAACGTATTTGAACTCCATACTTTTTGTGTGTTCAAAATGCACCATTCAAAGGCACATCACAAAATTTCAACAATTTCTGACTTCATTTGGTATGTTTCGTGGATTTACTTTTTTTTTGAGCTAGTTGACCCTGAAATTGAAAAGCACTACAAATGAACTCTGAAAATGTTCAAAGTTGGCATGCTATCATCATTTCACCCACATAGCATGTGTTAAAAAGTTGAGAGGGCTACGACAAAAACTGGATGCACTCCGTGTACAAAACGGACAGTCTCTCTCGAAGTATCAGGGTTTCGAACGAGAACTCATCTCTTACAAAGTGATTTCATTTTTTTGAACTTATTTGAGCTCCATACTTTTTGTGTGTTCAAAATGCACCATTCAAAGGCACATCACAAAATTTCAACAATTTCTGACTTCATTTGGTATATTTCGTGCATTTACTTATTTTTTGGAGCTAGTTGACCCTGAAATTGAAAAGCACTACAAATGAACTCTGAAAATGTTGAAAGTTGGCATGCTATCATCATTTCACCCACATAGCATGTGTGAAAAAGTTGAGATGGCTACGACAAAAACTGGATGCACTTCGTGTACAAAACGGACAACCTCTCTCGAAGTATCAGGGTTTCGAACGAGAACTCATCTCCTACAAAGGGATTTCAATTTTTTGAACTTATATGAACTCCATACTTTTTGTGTGTTCAAAATGCACCATTCAAAGGCACATCACAAAATTTCAACAATTTCTGACTTCATTTGGTATATTTCGTGCATTTACTTATTTGTTTTGAGCTAGTTGACCCTGGAATTGAAAAGCACTACAAATGAACACTGAAACTGGATGCACTTCGTGTACAAAACGGACAATCTCTCTCGAAGTATCAGGGTTTCGAACAAGAACTCATCTCTTACAAAGGGATCTCATTTTTTTGAACTTATTTGATCTCCATACTTTTTGTGCGTTCAAAATGCACCATTCAAAGGCACATCACAAAATTTCAACAATTTCTCACTTCATTTGGTATATTTCGTGCATTTACTTTGTTTTTTGAGCTAGTTGACCCTGAAATTGAAAAGCACTAGAAATGAACTCTGAAAATGTTGAAAGTTGGCATGCTATCATCATTTCACCCACATAGCATGTGTTAAAAAGTTGAGAGGGCTACGACAAAAACTGGATGCACTTCGTGTACAAAACGGACAATCTCTCTCGAAGTATGAGGGTTTCGAACGAGAACTCATCTCTTACAAAGGGATTTCATTTTTTTAACGTATTTGAACTCCATACTTTTTGTGTGTTCAAAATGCACCATTCAAAGGCACATCACAAATTTTCAACAATTTCTGACTTCATTTGGTATGTTTCGTGGATTTACTTTTTTTTTTGAGCTAGTTGACCCTGAAATTGAAAAGCACTACAAATGAACTCTAAAAAAGTTGAAAGTTGGCATGCTATCATCATTTCACCCACATAGCATGTGCTACAAAGTTGAGAGGGCTATGACAAAAACTGGATGCACTCCGTGTACAAAACGGACAATCTCTCTCGAAGTATCAGGGTTTCGAACGAGAACTCATCTCTTACAAAGGGATTTCATTTTTTGAACTTATTTGAACTCCATACTTTTTGTGTGTTCAAAATGCACCATTCAAAGGCACATCACAAAATTTCAACAATTTCTGACTTCATTTGGTATATTTCGTGCATTTACTTTTTTTTTGAGCTAGTTGACCCTGAAATTGAAAAGCACTACAAATGAACTCTGAAAATGTTCAAAGATGGCATCCTATCATCATTTCACCCACATAGCATGTGTTAAAAAGTTGAGAGGGCTACGACAAAAACTGGATGCACTTCGTGTACAAAACGGACAATCTCTCTCGAAGTATTAGGGTTTCGAACGAGAACTCATCTCTTACAAAGGGATTTCATTTTTTTAACTTATTTGAACTCCATACTTTTTGTGTGTTCAAAATGCACCATTCAAAGGCACATCACAAAATTTCAACAATTTGTGACTTCTTTTGGTATATTTCGTGCATTTACTTATTTTTTTTGAGCTAGTTGACCCTGAAATTGAAAAGCACTACAAATGAACTCTGAAACTGGATGCACTTCGACAAAAACTAGATGCACTTCGTGTACAAAACGGACAATCTCTCTCGAAGTATCAGGGTTTCGAACGAGAACTCATCTCTTACAAAGGGATCTCATTTTTTTTGAACTTATTTGATCTCCATACTTTTTGTGTGCTCAAAATGTACCATTCAAAGGCACATCACAAAATTTCAACAATTTCTCACTTCATTTGGTATATTTCGTGCATTTACTTTGTTTTTTGAGCTAGTTGACCCTGAAATTGAAAAGCACTAGAAATGAACTCTGAAAATGTTGAAAGTTGGCATGCTATCGTCATTTCACCCACATAGCATGTGTTAAAAAGTTGAGAGGGCTACGACCAAAACTGGATGCACTTCGTGTACAAAACGGACAATCTCTCTCGAAGTATTTGGGTTTCGAACGAGAACTCATCTCTTACAAAGGGATTTCATTTTTTTAACGTATTTGAACTCCATACTTTTTGTGTGTTCAAAATGCACCATTCAAGGGCACATCACAAAATTTCAACAATTTCTGACTTCATTTGGTATGTTTCGTGGATTTACATTTTTTTTGAGCTAGTTGACCCTGAAATTGAAAAGCACTACCAATGAACTCTGAAAATGTTGAAAGTTGGCATGCTATCATCATTTCACCCACATAGCATGTGTTACAAAGTTGAGAGGGCTACGACAAAAACTGGATGCACTCCGTGTACAAAACGGACAATCTCTCTAGAAGTATCAGGGTTTCGAACGAGAACTCATCTCTTACAAAGGGATTTCATTTTTTTGAACTTATTTGAACTCCATACTTTTTGTGTGTTCAAAATGCACAATTCAAAGGCACATCACAAAATTTCAACAATTTCTGACTTCATTTGGTATATTTCATGGATTTACTTTTTTTTTGAGCTAGTTGACCCTGAAATTGAAAAGCACTACAAATGAACTCTGAAAATGTTCAAAGTTGGCATGCTATCATCATTTCACCCACATAGCATGTGTTAAAAAGTTGAGAGGGCTATGACAAAAACTGGATGCACTCCATCTACAAAACGGACAATCTCTCTCGAAGTATCAGGGTTTCGAACGAGAACTCATCTCTTACAAAGGGATTTCATTTTTTTAACTTATTTGAACTCCATACTTTTTGTGTGTTCAAAATGCACCATTCAAAGGCACATCACAAAATTTCAACAATTTCTGACTTCATTTGGTATGTTTCGTGGATTTACATTTTTTTTGAGCTAGTTGACCCTGAAATTGAAAAGCACTACAAATGAACTCTGAAAATGTTGAAAGTTGGCATGCTATCATCATTTCACCCACATAGGATGTGTTACAAAGTTGAGAGGGCTACGACAAAAACTGGATGCACGCCGTGCACAAAACGGACAATCTCTCCCGAAGTATCAGGGTTTCGAACAAGAACTCATCTCTTACAAAGGGATTTCATTTTTTTGAACTTATTTGAACTCCATAATTTTTGTGTGTTCAAAATGCACCATTCAAAGGCACATCACAAAATTTCAACAATTTCTGACTTCATTTGGTATATTTCGTGGATTTACTTTTTTTTTGAGCTAGTTAACCCTGAAATTGAAAAGCACTACAAATGAACTCTGAAAATGTTCAAAGTTGGCATGCTATCATCATTTCACCCACATAGCATGTGTTAAAAAGTTGAGAGGGCTACGACAAAAACTGGATGCACTCCGTGTACAAAACGGACAATCTCTCTCGAAGTATCAAGGTTTCGAACGAGAACTCATCTCTTACAAAGTGATTTCATTTTTTTGAACTTATTTGACCTCCATACTTTTTGTGTGTTCACAATGCACCATTCAAAGGCACATCACAAAATTTCAACAATTTCAGACTTCATTTGGTATATTTCGTGCATTTACTTATTTTTTGGAGCTAGTTGACCCTGAAATTGAAAAGCACTACAAATGAACTCTGAAAATGTTGAAAGTTGGCATGCTATCATCATTTCACCCACATAGAATGTGTTAAAAAGTTGAGATGGCTACGACAAAAACTGGATGCACTTCGTGTACAAAACGGACAATCTCTCTCGAAGTATCAGGGTTTCGAACGAGAACTCATCTCTTACAAAGGGATTTCATTTTTTTGAACTTATATGAACTCCATACTTTTTGTGTGTTCAAAATGCACCATTCAAAGGCACATCACAAAATTTCAACAATTTCTGACTTCATTTGGTATATTTCGTGGATTTACTTTTTTTTGAGCTAGTTGACCCTGATATTGAAAAGCACTACAAATGAACTCTGAAAATGTTGAAAGTTGGAATGCTATCATCATTTCACCCACATAGCATGTGTTAAAAAGTTGAGAGGGCTACGACAAAAACTGGATGCACTTCGTGTACAAAACGGACAATCTGTCTCGAAGTATCGGGGTTTCGAACGAGAACTCATCTCTTACAAAGGGATTTCATTTTTTTTGAACTTATTTGGACTCCATACTTTTTGTGTGTTCAAAATGCACCATTCAAAGGCACATCACAAAATTTCAACAATTTCTGACTTCATTTGGTATATTTCGTGGATTTACTTTTTTTTTGAGCTAGTTGACCCTGAAATTGAAAAGCACTACAAATGAACTCTGAAAATGTTCAAAGTTGGCATGCTATCATCATTTCACCCACATAGCATGTGTTAAAAAGTTGAGAGGGCTACGACAAAAACTGGATGCACTTCGTGTACAAAACGGACAATCTCTCTCGAAGTATCAGGGTTTCGAACGAGAACTCATCTCTTACAAAGGGATTTCATTTTTTTAACTTATTTGAACTCCATACTTTTTCTGTGTTCAAAATGCACCATTCAAAGGCACATCACAAAATTTCAACAATTTCTGACTTCATTTGGTATATTTCGTGCATTTACTTATTTGTTTTGAGCTAGTTGACCCTGAAATTGAAAAGCACTACAAATGAACTCTGAAACTGGATGCACTTAGTGTACAAAACGGACAATCTCTCTCGAAGTATCAGGGTTTCGAACGAGAACTCATCTCTTACAAAGGGATCTCATTTTTTTTGAACTTATATGAACTCCATACTTTTTGTATGTTCAAAATGCACCATTCAAAGGCACATCACAAAATTTCAACAATTTCTGACTTCATTTGGTATATTTCATGCATTTACTTATTTTTTTTGAGCTAGTTGACCCTGAAATTGAAAAGCACTACAAATGAACTCTGAAACTGGATGCACTTCGACAAAAACAGGATGCACTTCGTGTTCAAAACGGACAATCTCTCTCGAAGTATCAGGGTTTCGAACGAGAACTCATCTCTTACAAAGGGATCTCATTTTTTTTTAACTTATTTGATCTCCATACTTTTTGTGTGTTCAAAATGCACCATTCAAAGGCACATCACAAAATTTCAACAATTTCTCACTTCATTTGGTATATTTCGTGCATTTACTTTGTTTTTTGAGCTAGTTGACCCTGAAATTGAAAAGCACTAGAAATGAACTCTGAAAATGTTGAAAGTTGGCATGCTATCATCATTTCACCCACATAGCATGTGTTAAAAAGTTGAGAGGGCTACGACAAAAACTGGATGCACTTCGTGTACAAAACGGACAATCTCTCTCGAAGTATGAGGGTTTCGAACGAGAACTCATCTCTTACAAAGGGATTTCATTTTTTTAACGTATTTGAACTCCATACTTTTTGTGTGTTCAAAATGCACCATTCGAAGGCACATCACAAAATTTCAACAATTTCTGACTTCATTTGTTATGTTTCGTGGATTTACTTTTTTTTTGAGCTAGTTGACCCTGAAATTGAAAAGCACTACAAATGAACTCTAAAAAAGTTGAAAGTTGGCATGCTATCATCATTTCACCCACATAGCATGTGCTACAAAGTTGAGAGGGCTATGACAAAAACTGGATGCACTCCGTGTACAAAACGGACAATCTCTCTCGAAGTATCAGGGCTTCGAACGAGAACTCATCTCTTACAAAGGGATTTCATTTTTTGAACTTATTTGAACTCCATAATTTTTGTGTGTTCAAAATGCACCATTCAAAAGCACATCACAAAATTTCAACAATTTCTGACTTCATTTGGTATATTTCGTGGATTTACTTTTTGTTGAGCTAGTTGACCCTGAAATTGAAAAGCACTACAAATGAACTCTGAAAATGTTCAAAGTTGGCATGCTATCATCATTTCACCCACATAGCATGTGTTAAAAAGTTGAGAGGGCTACGACAAAAACTGGATGCACTCCGTGTACAAAACGGACAATCTCTCTCGAAGTATCACGGTTTCGAACGAGAACTCATCTCTTACAAAGGGATTTCATTTTTCTGAACTTATTTGAACTCCATACTTTTTGTGTGTTCAAAATGCAACATTCAAAGGCACATCACAAAATTTCAACAATTTCTGACTTCATTTGGTATATTTCGTGGATTTACTTTTTTTTTTGAGCTAGTTAACCCTGAAATTGAAAAGCACTACAAATGAACTCTGAAAATGTTCAAAGTTGGCATGCTATCATCATTTCACCCACATAGCATGTGTTAAAAAGTTGAGAGGGCTACGACAAAAACTGGATGCACTCCGTGTACAAAACGGGCAATCTCTCTCGAAGTATCAGGGTTACGAACGAGAACTCATCTCTTACAAAGTGATTTCATTTTTTTGAACTTATTTGACCTCCATACTTTTTGTGTGTTCAAAATGCACCATTCAAAGGCACATCACAAAATTTCAACAATTTCTGACTTCATTTGGTATATTTCGTGCATTTACTTATTTTTTGGAACTAGTTGACCCTAAAATTGAAAAGCACTACAAATGAACTCTCAAAATGTTGAAAGTTGGCATTCTATCATCATTTCACCCACATAGCATGTGTTAAAAAGTTGAGATGGCTACGACAAAAACTGGATGCACTTCGTGTACAAAACGGACAATCTCTCTCGAAGTATCAAGGTTTCGAACGAGAACTCATCTCTTACAAAGGGATTTCATTTTTTTGAACTTATATGAACTCCATACTTTTTGTGTGTTCAAAATGCACCATTCAAAGGCACATCACAAAATTTCAACAATTTCTGACTTCATTTGGTATATTTCGTGGATTTACTTTTTTTTTGAGCTAGTTGACCCTGAAATTGAAAAGCACTACAAATGAACTCTGAAAATGTTGAAAGTTGGCATGCTATCATCATTTCACCCACATAGCATGTGTTAAAAAGTTGACAGGGCTACGACAAAAACTGGATGCACTTCGTGTACAAAACGGACAATCTGTCTCGAAGTATCAGGGTTTCGAACGAGAACTCATCTCTTACAAAGGGATTTCATTTTTTTTGAACTTATTTGAACTCCATACTTTTTGTGTGTTCAAAATGCACCATTCAAAGGCACATCACAAAATTTCAACAATTTCTGACTTCATTTGGTATATTTCGTGGATTTACTTTTTTTTAGCTAGTTGACCCTGAAATTGAAAAGCACTACAAATGAACTCTGAAAATGTTCAAAGTTGGCATGCTATCATCATTTCACCCACATAGCATGTGTTAAAAAGTTCGGAGGGCTACGACAAAAACTGGATGCACTTCGTGTACAAAACGGACAATCTCTCTCGAAGTATCAGGGTTTCGAACGAGAACTCATCTCTTACAAAGGGATTTCATTTTTTTAACTTATTTGAACTCCATACTTTTTGTGTGTTCAAAATGCACCATTCAAAGGCACATCACAAAATTTCAACAATTTCTGACTTCATTTGGTATATTTCGTGCATTTACTTATTTTTTTTGAGCTAATTGACCCTGAAATTGAAAAGCACTACAAATGAACTCTGAAACTGGATGCACTTCGACAAAAACTGGATGCACTTCGTGTACAAAACGGACAATCTCTCTCGAAGTATCAGGGTTTCGAACGAGAACTCATCTCTTACAAAGGGATCTCATTTTTTTGAACTTATTTGATCTCCATACTTTTTGTGTGTTCAAAATGCACCATTCAAAGGCACATCACAAAATTTCAACAATTTCTCACTTCATTTGGTATGTTTCGTGGATTTACTTTTTTTTTAGCTAGTTGACCCTGAAATTGAAAAGCACTACAAATGAACTCTGAAAATGTTGAAAGTTGGCATGCTATCATCATTTCACCCACATAGCATGTGTTACACAGTTGAGAGCGCTACGACAAAAACTGGATGCACTCCGTGTACAAAACGGACAGTCTCTCTCGAAGTATCAGGGTTTCGAACGAGAACTCATCTCTTACAAAGGGATTTCATTTTTTTGAACTTATTTGAACTCCATAATTTTGGTGTGTTCAAAATGCACCATTCAAAGGCACATCACAAAATTTCAACAATTTCTGACTTCATTTGGTATATTTCGTGGATTTACTTTTTTTTGAGCTAGTTGACCCTGAGATTGAAAAGCACTACAAATGAACTCTGAAAATGTTCAAAGTTGGCATGCTATCATCATTTCACCCACATAGCATGTGTTAAAAAGTCGAGAGGGCTACGACAAAAACTGGATGCACTCCGTGTACAAAACGGACAATCTCTCTCGAAGTATCAGGGTTTCGAACGAGAACTCATCTCTTACAAAGTGATTTCAATTTTTTGAACTTATTTGAACTCCATACTTTTTGTGTGTTCAAAATGCACCATTCAAAGGCACATCACAAAATTTCAACAATTTCTGACTTCATTTGGTATATTTCGTGGATTTACTTATTTTTTGAGCTAGTTAACCCTGAAATTGAAAAGCACTACAAATGAACTCTGAAAATGTTTAAAGTTGGCATGCTATCATCATTTCACCCACATAGCATGTGTTAAAAAGTTGAGAGGGCTACGACAAAAACTGGATGCACTCCGTGTACAAAACGGACAATCTCTCTCGAAGTATCAGGGTTTCGAACGAGAACTCATCTCTTACAAAGTGATTTCATTTTTTTGAACTTATTTGACCTCGATACTTTTTGTGTGTTCAAAATGCACCATTCAAAGGCACATCACAAAATTTCAACAATTTCTGACTTCATTTGGTATATTTCGTGCATTTACTTATTTTTTGGAGCTAGTTGACCCTGAAATTGAAAATCACTACAAATGAACTCTGAAAATGTTGAATGTTGGCATGCTATCATCATTTCACCCACATAGCATTTGTTAAAAAGTTGAGAGGGCTACAACAAAAACTGGATGCACTTCGTGTACAAAACGGACAATATCTCTCGAAGTATCAGGGTTTCGAACGAGAACTCATCTCTTACAAAGGGATTTCATTTTTTTGAACTTATTTGAACTCCATACTTTTTGTGTGTTCAAAATGCACCATTCAAAGGCACATCACAAAATTTCAACAATTTCTGACTTCATTTGGTATATTTCGTGGATTTACTTTTTTTTTGAGCTAGTTGACCCTGAAATTGAAAAGCACTACAAATGAACTCTGAAAATGTTCAAAGTTGGCATGCTATCATCATTTCACCCACATAGCATGTGTTAAAAAGTTGAGAGGGCTACGACAAAAACTGGATGCACTTCGTGTAAAAAACGGACAATCTCTCTCGAAGTATCAGGGTTTCGAACGAGAACTCATCTCTTACAAAGGGATCTCATTTTTTTGAACTTATTTGATCTCCATACTTTTTGTGTGTTAAAAATGCACCATTCAAAGGCACATCACAAAATTTCAACAATTTCTCACTTCAGTTGGTATATTTCGTGCATTTACTTTGTTTTTTGACCTAGTTGACCCTGAAATTGAAAAGCACTACAAATGAACTCTGAAAATGTTGAAAGTTGGCATGCTATCATCATTTCACCCACATAGCATGTGTTAAAAAGTTGAGAGGGCTACGACAAAAACTGGATGCACTTCGTGTACAAAACGGACAATCTCTCTCGAAGTATGAGGGTTTCGAACGAGAACTCATCTCTTACAAAGGGATTTCATTTTTTTAACGTATTTGAACTCCATACTTTTTGTGTGATCAAAATGCACCATTCAAAGGCACATCAGAAAATTTCAACAATTTCTGACTTCATTTGGTATGTTTCGTGGATTTACTTTTTTTTTGAGCTAGTTGACCCTGAAATTGAAAAGCACTACAAATGAACTCTGAAAATGTTGAAAGTTGGCATGCTATCATCATTTCATCCACATAGGATGTGTTACAAAGTTGAGAGTGCTACGACAAAAACTGGATGCACTCCGTGTACAAAACGGACAATCTCTCTCGAAGTATCAGGGTTTCGAACGAGAACTCATCTCTTACAAAGGGATTTCATTTTTTTGAACTTATTTGAACTCCATACTTTTTGTGTGTTCAAAATGCACCATTCAAAGGCACATCACAAAATTTCAACAATTTCTGACTTCATTTGGTATATTTCGTGGATTTACTTTTTTCTGAGCTAGTTGACCCTGAGATTGAAAAGCACTACAATTGAACTCTCAAAATGTTCAAAGTTGGCATGCTATCATCATTTCACCCACATAGCGTGTGTTAAAAAGTTGAGAGGGCTACGACAAAAACTGGATGCACTCCGTGTACAAAACGGACAATCTCTCTCGAAGTATCAGGGTTTCGAACGAGAACTCATCTCTTACAAAGGGATTTCATTTTTTTGAACTTATTTGAACTCCATACTTTTGGTGTGTTCAAAATGCACCATTCAAAGGCACATCACAAAATTTCAACAATTTCTGACTTCATTTGGTATATTTCGTGGATTCACTTTTTTTTGAGCTAGTTGACCCTGAGATTGAAAAGCACTACAAATGAACTCTGAAAATGTTCAAAGTTGGCATGCTATCATCATTTCACCCACATAGCATGTGTTAAAAAGTCGAGAGGGTTACGACAAAAACTGGGTGCACTCCGTGTACAAAACGGACAATCTCTCTCGAAGTATCAGGGTTTCGAACGAGAACTCATCTCTTACAAAGGGATTTCAATTTTTTGAACTTATTTGAACTCCATACTTTTTGTGTGTTCAAAATGCACCATTCAAAGGCACATCACAAAATTTCAACAATTTCTGACTTCATTTGGTATATTTCGTGGATTTACTTTTTTTTTGAGCTAGTTAACCCTGAAATTGAAAAGCACTACAAATGAACTCTGAAAATGTTCAAAGTTGGCATGCTATCATCATTTCACCCACATAGCATGTGTTAAAAAGTTGAGAGGGCTACGACAAAAACTGGATGCACTCCGTGTACAAAACGGACAATCTCTCTCGAAGTATCAGGGTTTCGAACGAGAACTCATCTCTTACAAAGTGATTTCATTTTTTTGAACTTATTTGACCTCGATACTTTTTGTGTGTTCAAAATGCACCATTCAAAGGCACATCACAAAATTTCAACAATTTCTGACTTCATTTGGTATATTTCGTGCATTTACTTATTTTTTGGAGCTAGTTGACCCTGAAATTGAAAATCACTACAAATGAACTCTGAAAATGTTGAAAGTTGGCATGCTATCATCATTTCACCCACATAGCATGTGTTAAAAAGTTGAGAGGGCTACAACAAAAACTGGATGCACTTCGTGTACAAAACGGACAATCTCTCTCGAAGTATCAGGGTTTCGAACGAGAACTCATCTCTTACAAAGGGATCTCATTTTTTTGAACTTATTTGATCTCCATACTTTTTGTGTGTTCAAAATGCACCATTCAAAGGCACATCACAAAATTTCAACAATTTCTCACTTCAGTTGGTATATTTCGTGCATTTACTTTGTTTTTTGACCTAGTTGACCCTGAAATTGAAAAGCACTACAAATGAACTCTGAAAATGTTGAAAGTTGGCATGCTATCATCATTTCACCCACATAGCATGTGTTAAAAAGTTGAGAGGGCTATGACAAAAACTGGATGCACTTCGTGTACAAAACGGACAATCTCTCTCGAAGTATGAGGGTTTCGAACGAGAACTCATCTCTTACAAAGGGATTTCATTTTTTTAATGTATTTGAACTCCATACTTTTTGTGTGTTCAAAATGCACCATTCAAAGGCACATCACAAAATTTCAACAATTTCTGACTTCATTTGGTATGTTTCGTGGATTTACTTTTTTTTTTGAGCTAGTTGACCCTGAAATTGAAAAGCACTACAAATGAACTCTGAAAATGTTCAATGTTGGCATGCTATCATCATTTCACCCACATAGCATGTGTTACAAAGTTGAGAGTGCTACGACAAAAACTGGATGCACTCCGTGTACAAAACGGACAATCTCTCTCGAAGTATCAGGGTTTCGAACGAGAACTCATCTCTTACAAAGGGATTTCATTTTTTTGAACTTATTTGAACTCCATACTTTTTGTGTGTTCAAAATGCACCATTCAAAGGCACATCACAAAATTTCAACAATTTCTGACTTCATTTGGTATATTTCGTGGATTTACTTTTTTTTGAGCTAGTTGACCCTGAGATTGAAAAGCACTACAAATGAACTCTCAAAATGTTCAAAGTTGGCATGCTATCATCATTTCACCCACATAGCGTGTGTTAAAAAGTTGAGAGGGCTACGACAAAAACTGGATGCACTCCGTGTACAAAACGGACAATCTCTCTCGAAGTATCAGGGTTTCGAACGAGAACTCATCTCTTACAAAGGGATTTCATTTTTTTGAACTTATTTGAACTCCATACTTTTTGTGTGTTCAAAATGCACCATTCAAAGGCACATCACAAAATTTCAACAATTTCTGACTTCATTTGGTATATTTCGTGGATTTACTTTTTTTTGAGCTAGTTAACCCTGAAATTGAAAAGCACTACAAATGAACTCTGAAAATGTTCAAAGTTGGCATGCTATCATCATTTCACCCACATAGCATGTGTTAAAAAGTTGAGAGGGCTACGACAAAAACTGGATGCACTCCGTGTACAAAACGGACAATCTCTCTCGAAGTATCAGGGTTTCGAACGAGAACTCATCTCTTACAAAGTGATTTCATTTTTTTGAACTTATTTGACCTCCATAATTTTTGTGTGTTCAAAATGCACCATTCAAAGGCACATCACAAAATTTCAACAATTTCTGACTTCATTTGGTATATTTCGTGCATTTACTTATTTTTTGGAGCTAGTTGACCCTGAAATTGAAAATCACTACAAATGAACTCTGAAAATATTGAAAGTTGGCATGCTATCATCATTTCACCCACATAGCATGTGTTAAAAAGTTGAGAGGGCTACAACAAAAACTGGATGCAGTTCGTGTACAAAACGGACAATCTCTCTCGAAGTATCAGGGTTTCGAACGAGAACTCATCTCTTACAAAGGGATTTCATTTTTTTGAACTTATTTGAACTCCATACTTTTTGTGTGTTCAAAATGCACCATTCAAAGGCACATCACAAAATTTCAACAATTTCTGACTTCATTTGGTATATTTCGTGGATTTACTTTTTTTTTGAGCTAGTTGACCCTGAAATTGAAAAGCACTACAAATGAACTCTGAAAATGTTCAAAGTTGGCATGCTATCATCATTTCACCCACATAGCATGTGTTAAAAAGTTGAGAGGGCTACGACAAAAACTGGATGCACTTCGTGTAAAAAACGGACAATCTCTCTCGAAGTATTAGGGTTGCGAACGAGAACTCATCTCTTACAAAGGGATCTCATTTTTTTGAACTTATTTGATCTCCATACTTTTTGTGTGTTCAAAATGCACCATTCAAAGGCACATCACAAAATTTCAACAATTTCTCACTTCATTTGGTATATTTCGTGCATTTACTTTGTTTTTTGACCTAGTTGACCCTGAAATTGAAAAGCACTACAAATGAACTCTGAAAATGTTGAAAGTTGGCATGCTATCATCATTTCACCCACATAGCATGTGTTAAAAAGTTGAGAGGGCTACGACAAAAACGGGATGCACTTCGTGTACAAAATGGACAATCTCTCTCGAAGTATGAGGGTTTCGAACGAGAACTCATCTCTTACAAAGGGATTTCATTTTTTTAACGTATTTGAACTCCATACTTTTTGTGTGTTCAAAATGCACCATTCAAAGGCACATCACAAAATTTCAACAATTTCTGACTTCATTTGGTATGTTTCGTGGATTTACTTTTTTTTTTTTGAGCTAGTTGACCCTGAAATTGAAAAGCACTACAAATGAACTCTGAAAATGTTGAAAGTTGGCATGCTATCATCATTTCACCCACATAGCATGTGTTACAAAGTTGAGAGCGCTACGACAAAAACTGGATGCACTCCGTGTACAAAACGGACAATCTCTCTCGAAGTATCAGGGTTTCGAACGAGAACTCATCTCTTACAAAGGGATTTCATTTTTTTGAACTTATTTGAACTCCATACTTTTTGTGTGTTCGAAATGCACCATTCAAAGGCACATCACAAAATTTCAACAATTTCTGACTTCACTTGGTATATTTCGTGGATTTACTTTTTTTGAGCTAGTTGACCCTGAGATTGAAAAGCACTACAAATGAACTCTGAAAATGTTCAAAGTTGGCATGCTATCATCATTTCACCCACATAGCATGTGTTTAAAAGTTGAGAGGGCTACGACAAAAACTGGATGCAGTTCGTGTACAAAACGAACAATCTCTCTCGAAGTATCAGGGTTTCGAACGAGAACTCATCTCTTACAAAGGGATTTCATTTTTTTGAACTTATTTGAACTCCATACTTTTTGTGTGTTCAAAATGCACCATTCAAAGGCACATCACAAAATTTCAACAATTTCTGACTTCATTTGGTATATTTCGTGGATTTACTTTTTTTTGAGCTAGTTAACCCTGAAATTGAAAAGCACTACAAATGAACTCTGAAAATGTTCAAAGTTGGCATGCTATCATCATTTCACCCACATAGCATGTGTTAAAAAGTTGAGGGGGCTACGACAAAAACTGGATGCACTTCGTGTAAAAAACGGACAATCTCTCTCGAAGTATTAGGGTTTCAAACGAGAAGTCATCTCTTACAAAGGGATCTCATTTTTTTGAACTTATTTGATCTCCATACTTTTTGTGTGTTCAAAATGCACCATTCAAAGGCACATCACAAAATTTCAACAATTTCTCACTTCATTTGGTATATTTCGTGCATTTACTTTGTTTTTTGACCTAGTTGACCCTGAAGTTGAAAAGCACTACAAATGAACTCTGAAAATGTTGAAAATTGGCATGCTATCATCATTTCACCCACATAGCATGTGTTAAAAAGTTGAGAGGGCTACGACAAAAACTGGATGCACTTCGTGTACAAAACGGACAATCTCTCTCGAAGTATGAGGGTTTCGAACGAGAACTCATCTCTTACAAAGGGATTTCATTTTTTTAACGTATTTGAACTCCATACTTTTTGTGTGTTCAAAATGCACCATTCAAAGGCACATCACAAAATTTCAACAATTTCTGACTTCATTTGGTATGTTTCGTGGATTTACTTTTTTTTGAGCTAGTTGACCCTGAAATTGAAAAGCACTACAAATGAACTCTGAAAATGTTGAAAGTTGGCATGCTATCATC
This sequence comes from Hordeum vulgare subsp. vulgare, assembly GCF_904849725.1. Lineage (NCBI taxonomy): Eukaryota > Viridiplantae > Streptophyta > Magnoliopsida > Poales > Poaceae > Hordeum > Hordeum vulgare. The sequence goes on from NC_058518.1 coordinate 19,086,816, forward strand.
ATTTCACCAACATAGCTTGTGTTACAAAGTTGAGAGCGCTACGACAAAAACTGGATGCACTCCGTGCACAAAACGGACAATCTCTCTCGAAGTATCAGGGTTTCGAACGAGAACTCATCTCTTACAAAGGGATTTCATTTTTTTGAACTTATTTGAACTCCATACTTTTTGTGTATTCAAAATGCACCATTCAAAGGCACATCACAAAATTTCAACAATTTCTGACTTCATTTGGCATATTTCGTGGATTTACTTTTTTTTGAGCTAGTTGACCCTGAAATTGAAAAGCACTACAAATGAACTCTGAAAATGTTCAAAGTTGGCATGCTATCATCATTTCACCAACATAGCATGTGAGTTGAGAGGGCTACGACAAAAACTGGATGCACTCCGTGTACAAAACGGACAATCTCTCTCGAAGTATCAGGGTTTCGAACGAGAACTCATCTCTTACAAAGGGATTTCATTCTTTTAACTTATTTGAACTCCATACTTTTTTTGTGTTCAAAATGCACCATTCAAAGGCACATCACAAAATTTCAACAATTTCTGACTTCATTTGGTATATTTCGTGGATTTACTTTTTTTTGAGCTATTTGACCCTGAGATTGAAAAGCACTACAAATGAACTCTGAAAATGTTCAAAGTTGGCATGCTATCATCATTTCACCCACATAGCATGTGTTAAAAAGTTGAGAGGGCTACGACAGAAACTGGATGCACTCCGTGTACAAAACGGACAATCTCTCTCGAAGTATCAGGGTTTCGAACGAGAACTCATCTCTTACAAAGGGATTTCATTTTTTTGAACTTATTTGAACTCCATACTTTTTGTGTGTTCAAAATGCACCATTCAAAGGCACATCACAAAATTTCAACAATTTCTGACTTCATTTGGTATATTTCGTGGATTTACTTTTTTTTGAGCTAGTTAACCCTGAAATTGAAAAGCACTACAAATGAACTCTGAAAATGTTCAAAGTTGGCATGCTATCATCATTTCACCCACATAGCATGTGTTAAAAAGTTGAGAGGGCTACGACAAAAACTGGATGCACTCCGTGTACAAAACGGACAATCTCTCTCGAAGTATCAGGGTTTCGAACGAGAACTCATCTCTTACAAAGTGATTTCTTTTTTTTGAACTTATTTGAACTCCATACTTTTTGTGTATTCAAAATGCACCATTCAAAGGCACATCACAAAATTTCAACAATTTCTGACTTCATTTGGCATATTTCGTGGATTTACTTTTTTTTGAGCTATTTGACCCTGAAATTGAAAAGCACTACAAATGAACTCTGAAAATGTTCAAAGTTGGCATGCTATCATCATTTCACCCACATAGCATGTGTTAAAAAGTTGAGAGGGCTACGACAAAAACTGGATGCACTCCGTGTACAAAACGGACAATCTCTCTCGAAGTATCAGGGTTTCGAACGAGAACTCATCTCTTACAAAGGGATTTCATTCTTTTAACTTATTTGAACTCCATACTTTTTTTGTGTTCAAAATGCACCATTCAAAGGCACATCACAAAATTTCAACAATTTCTGACTTCATTTGGTATATTTCGTGGATTTACTTTTTTTTGAGCTAGTAGACCCTGAGATTGAAAAGCACTACAAATGAACTCTGAAAATGTTCAAAGTTGGCATGCTATCATCATTTCACCCACATAGCATGTGTTAAAAAGTTGAGAGGGCTACGACAAAAACTGGATGCACTCCATGTACAAAACGGACAATCTCTCTCGAAGTATGAGGGTTTCGAACGAGAACTCATCTCTTACAAAGGGATTTCATTTTTTTGAACTTATTTGAACTCCATACTTTTTGTGTGTTCAAAATGCACCATTGAAAGGCACATCACAAAATTTCAACAATTTCTGACTTCATTTGGTAGATTTCGTGGATTTACTTTTTTTTGAGCTAGTTGACCCTGAGATTGAAAAGCACTACAAATGAACTCTGAAAATGTTCAAAGTTGGCATGCTATCATCATTTCACCCACATAGCATGTGTTAAAAAGTTGAGAGGGCTACGACAAAAACTGGATGCACTCCGTGTACAAAACGGACAATCTCTCTCGAAGTATCAGGGTTTCGAACGAGAACTCATCTCTTACAAAGGGATTTCATTTTTTTGAACTTATTTGAACTCCATACTTTTTGTGTGTTCAAAATGCACCATTCAAAGGCACATCACAAAATTTCAACAATTTCTGACTTCATTTGGTATATTTCGTGGATTTACTTTTTTTTGAGCTAGTTAACCCTGAAATTGAAAAGCACTACAAATGAACTCTGAAAATGTTCAAAGTTGGCATGCTATCATCATTTCACCCACATAGCATGTGTTAAAAAGTTGAGAGGGCTACGACAAAAACTGGATGCACTCCGTGTACAAAACGGACAATCTCTCTCGAAGTATCAGGGTTTCGAACGAGAACTCATCTCTTACAAAGGGATTTCATTTTTTTGAACTTATTTGAACTCCATACTTTTTGTGTGTTCAAAATGCACCATTCAAAGGCACATCACAAAATTTCAACAATTTCTGACTTCATTTGGTATATTTCGTGGATTTACTTTTTTTTGAGCTAGTTAACCCTGAAATTGAAAAGCACTACAAATGAACTCTGAAAATGTTCAAAGTTGGCATGCTATCATCATTTCACCCACATAGCATGTGTTAAAAAGTTGAGAGGGCTACGACAAAAACTGGATGCACTCCGTGTACAAAACGGACAATCTCTCTCGAAGTATCAGGGTTTCGAACGAGAACTCATCTCTTACAAAGTGATTTCTTTTTTTTGAACTTATTTGAACTCCATACTTTTTGTGTATTCAAAATGCACCATTCAAAGGCACATCACAAAATTTCAACAATTTCTGACTTCATTTGGCATATTTCGTGGATTTACTTTTTTTTGAGCTATTTGACCCTGAAATTGAAAAGCACTACAAATGAACTCTGAAAATGTTCAAAGTTGGCATGCTATCATCATTTCACCCACATAGCATGTGTTAAAAAGTTGAGAGGGCTACGACAAAAACTGGATGCACTCCGTGTACAAAACGGACAATCTCTCTCGAAGTATCAGGGTTTCGAACGAGAACTCATCTCTTACAAAGGGATTTCATTCTTTTAACTTATTTGAACTCCATACTTTTTTTGTGTTCAAAATGCACCATTCAAAGGCACATCACAAAATTTCAACAATTTCTGACTTCATTTGGTATATTTCGTGCATTTACTTATTTTTTGGAGCTAGTTGACCCTGAAATTAAAAATCACTACAAATGAACTCTGAAAATAGTGAAAGTTGGCATGCTATCATCATTTCACCCACATAGCATGTGTTAAAAAGTTGAGAGGGCTACAACAAAAACTGGATGCAGTTCGTGTACAAAACGGACAATCTCTCTCGAAGTATCAGGGTTTCGAACGAGAACTCATCTCTTACAAAGGGATTTCATTTTTTTGAACTTATTTGAACTCCATACTTTTTGTGTGTTCAAAATGCACCATTCAAAGGCACATCACAAAATTTCAACAATTTCTGACTTCATTTGGTATATTTCGTGGATTTACTTTTTTTTTGAGCTAGTTGACCCTGAAATTGAAAAGCACTACAAATGAACTCTGAAAATGTTCAAAGTTGGCATGCTATCATCATTTCACCCACATAGCATGTGTTAAAAAGTTGAGAGGGCTACGACAAAAACTGGATGCACTTCGTGTACAAAACGGACAATCTCTCTCGAAGTATCAGGGTTTCGAACGAGAACTCATCTCTTACAAAGGGATCTCATTTTTTTGAACTTATTTGATCTCCATACATTTTGTGTGTTCAAAATGCACCATTCAAAGGCACATCACAAAATTTCAACAATTTCTCACTTCATTTGGTATATTTCGTGCATTTACTTTGTTTTTTGACCTAGTTGACCCTGAAATTGAAAAGCACTACAAATGAACTCTGAAAATGTTGAAAGTTGGCATGCTATCATCATTTCACCCACATAGCATGTGTTAAAAAGTTGAGAGGGCTACGACAAAAACTGGATGCACTTCGTGTACAAAACGGACAATCTGTCTCGAAGTATGAGGGTTTCGAACGAGAACTCATCTCTTACAAAGGGATTTCATTTTTTTAACGTATTTGAACTCCATACTTTTTGTGTGTTCAAAATGCACCATTCAAAGGCACATCACAAAATTTCAACAATTTCTGACTTCATTTGGTATGTTTCGTGGATTTACTTTTTTTTTTGAGCTAGTTGACCCTGAAATTGAAAAGCACTACAAATGAACTCTGAAAATGTTCAAAGTTGGCATGCTATCATCATTTCACCCACATAGCATGTGTTAAAAAGTTGAGAGGGCTACGACAAAAACTGGATGCACTCCGTGTACAAAACGGACAATCTCTCTCGAAGTATCAGGGTTTCGAACGAGAACTCATCTCTTACAAAGTGATTTCTTTTTTTTGAACTTATTTGAACTCCATACTTTTTGTGTATTCAAAATGCACCATTCAAAGGCACATCACAAAATTTCAACAATTTCTGACTTCATTTGGCATATTTCGTGGATTTACTTTTTTTTGAGCTATTTGACCCTGAAATTGAAAAGCACTACAAATGAACTCTGAAAATGTTCAAAGTTGGCATGCTATCATCATTTCACCCACATAGCATGTGTTAAAAAGTTGAGAGGGCTACGACAAAAACTGGATGCACTCCGTGTACAAAACGGACAATCTCTCTCGAAGTATCAGGGTTTCGAACGAGAACTCATCTCTTACAAAGGGATTTCATTCTTTTAACTTATTTGAACTCCATACTTTTTTTGTGTTCAAAATGCACCATTCAAAGGCACATCACAAAATTTCAACAATTTCTGACTTCATTTGGTATATTTCGTGCATTTACTTATTTTTTGGAGCTAGTTGACCCTGAAATTAAAAATCACTACAAATGAACTCTGAAAATAGTGAAAGTTGGCATGCTATCATCATTTCACCCACATAGCATGTGTTAAAAAGTTGAGAGGGCTACAACAAAAACTGGATGCAGTTCGTGTACAAAACGGACAATCTCTCTCGAAGTATCAGGGTTTCGAACGAGAACTCATCTCTTACAAAGGGATTTCATTTTTTTGAACTTATTTGAACTCCATACTTTTTGTGTGTTCAAAATGCACCATTCAAAGGCACATCACAAAATTTCAACAATTTCTGACTTCATTTGGTATATTTCGTGGATTTACTTTTTTTTTGAGCTAGTTGACCCTGAAATTGAAAAGCACTACAAATGAACTCTGAAAATGTTCAAAGTTGGCATGCTATCATCATTTCACCCACATAGCATGTGTTAAAAAGTTGAGAGGGCTACGACAAAAACTGGATGCACTTCGTGTACAAAACGGACAATCTCTCTCGAAGTATCAGGGTTTCGAACGAGAACTCATCTCTTACAAAGGGATCTCATTTTTTTGAACTTATTTGATCTCCATACATTTTGTGTGTTCAAAATGCACCATTCAAAGGCACATCACAAAATTTCAACAATTTCTCACTTCATTTGGTATATTTCGTGCATTTACTTTGTTTTTTGACCTAGTTGACCCTGAAATTGAAAAGCACTACAAATGAACTCTGAAAATGTTGAAAGTTGGCATGCTATCATCATTTCACCCACATAGCATGTGTTAAAAAGTTGAGAGGGCTACGACAAAAACTGGATGCACTTCGTGTACAAAACGGACAATCTGTCTCGAAGTATGAGGGTTTCGAACGAGAACTCATCTCTTACAAAGGGATTTCATTTTTTTAACGTATTTGAACTCCATACTTTTTGTGTGTTCAAAATGCACCATTCAAAGGCACATCACAAAATTTCAACAATTTCTGACTTCATTTGGTATGTTTCGTGGATTTACTTTTTTTTTTGAGCTAGTTGACCCTGAAATTGAAAAGCACTACAAATGAACTCTGAAAATGTTCAAAGTTGGCATGCTATCATCATTTCACCCACATAGCATGTGTTAAAAAGTTGAGAGGGCTACGACAAAAACTGGATGCACTCCGTGTACAAAACGGACAATCTCTCTCGAAGTATCAGGGTTTCGAACGAGAACTCATCTCTTACAAAGGGATTTCATTTTTTTGAACTTATTTGAACTCCATACTTTTTGTGTGTTCAAAATGCACCATTCAAAGGCACATCACAAAATTTCAACAATTTCTGACTTCATTTCGTATATTTCGTGGATTTACTTTTTTTTGAGCTAGTTGACCCTGAGATTGAAAAGCACTACAAATAAACTCTGAAAATGTTCAAAGTTGGCATGCTATCATCATTTCACCCACATAGCATGTGTTAAAAAGTTGAGAGGGCTACGATTAAAACTGGATGCACTCCGTGTACAAAACGGACAATCTCTCTCGAAGCATCAGGGTTTCGAACGAGAACACATCTCTTACAAAGGGATTTCATTTTTTTTAACGTATTTGAACTCCATACTTTTTGTGTGTTCAAAATGCACCATTCAAAGGCACATCACAAAATTTCAACAATTTCTGACTTCATTTGGTATGTTTCGTGGATTTACTTTTTTTTTTGAGCTAGTTGACCCTGAAATTGAAAAGCACTACAAATGAACTCTCAAAAAGTTGAAAGTTGGCATGCTATCATCATTTAACCCACATAGCATGTGCTACAAAGTTGAGAGGGCTATGACAAAAACTGGATGCACTCCGTGTACAAAACGGACAATCTCTCTCGAAGTATCAGGGTTTCGAACGAGAACTCATCTCTTACAAAGGGATTTCATTTTTTGAACTTATTTGAACTCCATACTTTTTGTGTGTTCAAAATGCACCATTCAAAGGCACATCACAAAATTTCAACAATTTCTGACTTCATTTGGTATATTTCGTGGATTTACTTTTTTTTTTCCAGCTAGTTGACCCTGAAATTGAAAAGCACTACAAATGAACTCTGAAAATGTTCAAAGTTGGCATCCTATCATCATTTCACCCACATAGCATGTGTTAAAAAGTTGAGAGGGCTACGACAAAAACTGGATGCACTCCGTGTACAAAACGGACAATCTCTCTCGAAGTATCAGGGTTTCGAACGAGAACTCATCTCTTACAAAGTGATTTCTTTTTTTTGAACTTATTTGAACTCCATACTTTTTGTGTATTCAAAATGCACCATTCAAAGGCACATCACAAAATTTCAACAATTTCTGACTTCATTTGGCATATTTCGTGGATTTACTTTTTTTTGAGCTATTTGACCCTGAAATTGAAAAGCACTACAAATGAACTCTGAAAATGTTCAAAGTTGGCATGCTATCATCATTTCACCCACATAGCATGTGTTAAAAAGTTGAGAGGGCTACGACAAAAACTGGATGCACTCCGTGTACAAAACGGACAATCTCTCTCGAAGTATCAGGGTTTCGAACGAGAACTCATCTCTTACAAAGGGATTTCATTCTTTTAACTTATTTGAACTCCATACTTTTTTTGTTCAAAATGCACCATTCAAAGGCACATCACAAAATTTCAACAATTTCTGACTTCATTTGGTATATTTCGTGGATTTACTTTTTTTTGAGCTAGTAGACCCTGAGATTGAAAAGCACTACAAATGAACTCTGAAAATGTTCAAAGTTGGCATGCTATCATCATTTCACCCACATAGCATGTGTTAAAAAGTTGAGAGGGCTACGACAAAAACTGGATGCACTCCATGTACAAAACGGACAATCTCTCTCGAAGTATGAGGGTTTCGAACGAGAACTCATCTCTTACAAAGGGATTTCATTTTTTTGAACTTATTTGAACTCCATACTTTTTGTGTGTTCAAAATGCACCATTGAAAGGCACATCACAAAATTTCAACAATTTCTGACTTCATTTGGTATATTTCGTGGATTTACTTTTTTTTTAGCTAGTTAACCCTGAAATTGAAAAGCACTACAAATGAACTCTGAAAATGTTCAAAGTTGGCATGCTATCATCATTTCACCCACATAGCATGTGTTAAAAAGTTGAGAGGGCTACGACAAAAACTGGATGCACTCCGTGTACAAAACGGACAATCTCTCTCGAAGTATCAGGGTTTCGAACGAGAACTCATCTCTTACAAAGGGATCTCATTTTTTTGAACTTATTTGATCTCCATACTTTTTGTGCGTTCAAAATGCACCATTCAAAGGCACATCACAAAATTTCAACAATTTCTCACTTCATTTGGTATATTTCGTGCATTTACTTTGTTTTTTGAGCTAGTTGACCCTGAAATTGAAAAGCACTACAAATGAACTCTGAAAATAGTGAAAGTTGGCATGCTATCATCATTTCACCCACATAGCATGTGTTAAAAAGTTGAGAGGGCTATGACAAAAACTGGATGCAGTTCGTGTACAAAACGGACAATCTCTCTCGAAGTATGAGGGTTTCGAACGAGAACTCATCTCTTACAAAGGGATTTCATTTTTTGAACTTATTTGAACTCCATACTTTTTGTGTGTTCAAAATGCACCATTCAAAGGCACATCACAAAATTTCAACAATTTCTGACTTCATTTGGTATATTTCGTGGATTTACTTTTTTTTTCCAGCTAGTTGACCCTGAAATTGAAAAGCACTACAAATGAACTCTGAAAATGTTCAAAGTTGGCATCCTATCATCATTTCACCCACATAGCATGTGTTAAAAAGTTGAGATGGCTACGACAAAAACTGGATGCACTTCGTGTACAAAACGGACAATCTCTCTCGAAGTATCAGGGTTTCGAACGAGAACTCATCTCTTACAAAGGGATCTCATTTTTTTGAACTTATTTGATCTCCATACATTTTGTGCGTTCAAAATGCACCATTCAAAGGCACATCACAAAATTTCAACAATTTCTCACTTCATTTGGTATATTTCGTGCATTTACTTATTTTTTTTGAGCTAGTTGACCCTGAAATTGAAAAGCACTACAAATGAACTCTGAAAATGTTGAAAGTTGGCATGCTATCATCATTTCACCCACATAGCATGTGTTAAAAAGTTGAGAGGGCTACGACAAAAACTGGATGCACTTCGTGTACAAAACGGACAATCTGTCTCGAAGTATGAGGGTTTCGAACGAGAACTCATCTCTTACAAAGGGATTTCATTTTTTTAACGTATTTGAACTCCATACTTTTTGTGTGTTCAAAATGCACCATTCAAAGGCACATCACAAAATTTCAACAATTTCTGACTTCATTTGGTATGTTTCGTGGATTTACTTTTTTTTTTGAGCTAGTTGACCCTGAAATTGAAAAGCACTACAAATGAACTCTGAAAATGTTCAAAGTTGGCATGCTATCATCATTTCACCCACATAGCATGTGTTAAAAAGTTGAGAGGGCTACGACAAAAACTGGATGCACTCCGTGTACAAAACGGACAATCTCTCTCGAAGTATCAGGGTTTCGAACGAGAACTCATCTCTTACAAAGGGATTTCATTTTTTTGAACTTATTTGAACTCCATACTTTTTGTGTGTTCAAAATGCACCATTCAAAGGCACATCACAAAATTTCAACAATTTCTGACTTCATTTCGTATATTTCGTGGATTTACTTTTTTTTGAGCTAGTTGACCCTGAGATTGAAAAGCACTACAAATAAACTCTGAAAATGTTCAAAGTTGGCATGCTATCATCATTTCACCCACATAGCATGTGTTAAAAAGTTGAGAGGGCTACGATTAAAACTGGATGCACTCCGTGTACAAAACGGACAATCTCTCTCAAAGCATCAGGGTTTCGAACGAGAACACATCTCTTACAAAGGGATTTCATTTTTTTTAACGTATTTGAACTCCATACTTTTTGTGTGTTCAAAATGCACCATTCAAAGGCACATCACAAAATTTCAACAATTTCTGACTTCATTTGGTATGTTTCGTGGATTTACTTTTTTTTTTGAGCTAGTTGACCCTGAAATTGAAAAGCACTACAAATGAACTCTCAAAAAGTTGAAAGTTGGCATGCTATCATCATTTAACCCACATAGCATGTGCTACAAAGTTGAGAGGGCTATGACAAAAACTGGATGCACTCCGTGTACAAAACGGACAATCTCTCTCGAAGTATCAGGGTTTCGAACGAGAACTCATCTCTTACAAAGGGATTTCATTTTTTGAACTTATTTGAACTCCATACTTTTTGTGTGTTCAAAATGCACCATTCAAAGGCACATCACAAAATTTCAACAATTTCTGACTTCATTTGGTATATTTCGTGGATTTACTTTTTTTTTTCCAGCTAGTTGACCCTGAAATTGAAAAGCACTACAAATGAACTCTGAAAATGTTCAAAGTTGGCATCCTATCATCATTTCACCCACATAGCATGTGTTAAAAAGTTGAGAGGGCTACGACAAAAACTGGATGCACTCCGTGTACAAAACGGACAATCTCTCTCGAAGTATCAGGGTTTCGAACGAGAACTCATCTCTTACAAAGTGATTTCTTTTTTTTGAACTTATTTGAACTCCATACTTTTTGTGTATTCAAAATGCACCATTCAAAGGCACATCACAAAATTTCAACAATTTCTGACTTCATTTGGCATATTTCGTGGATTTACTTTTTTTTGAGCTATTTGACCCTGAAATTGAAAAGCACTACAAATGAACTCTGAAAATGTTCAAAGTTGGCATGCTATCATCATTTCACCCACATAGCATGTGTTAAAAAGTTGAGAGGGCTACGACAAAAACTGGATGCACTCCGTGTACAAAACGGACAATCTCTCTCGAAGTATCAGGGTTTCGAACGAGAACTCATCTCTTACAAAGGGATTTCATTCTTTTAACTTATTTGAACTCCATACTTTTTTTGTGTTCAAAATGCACCATTCAAAGGCACATCACAAAATTTCAACAATTTCTGACTTCATTTGGTATATTTCGTGGATTTACTTTTTTTTGAGCTAGTAGACCCTGAGATTGAAAAGCACTACAAATGAACTCTGAAAATGTTCAAAGTTGGCATGCTATCATCATTTCACCCACATAGCATGTGCTACAAAGTTGAGAGGGCTACGACAAAAACTGGATGCACTCCATGTACAAAACGGACAATCTCTCTCGAAGTATGAGGGTTTCGAACGAGAACTCATCTCTTACAAAGGGATTTCATTTTTTTGAACTTATTTGAACTCCATACTTTTTGTGTGTTCAAAATGCACCATTGAAAGGCACATCACAAAATTTCAACAATTTCTGACTTCATTTGGTATATTTCGTGGATTTACTTTTTTTTTAGCTAGTTAACCCTGAAATTGAAAAGCACTACAAATGAACTCTGAAAATGTTCAAAGTTGGCATGCTATCATCATTTCACCCACATAGCATGTGTTAAAAAGTTGAGAGGGCTACGACAAAAACTGGATGCACTCCGTGTACAAAACGGACAATCTCTCTCGAAGTATCAGGGTTTCGAACGAGAACTCATCTCTTACAAAGTGATTTCATTTTTTTGAACTTATTTGACCTCCATAATTTTTGTGTGTTCAAAATGCACCATTCAAAGGCACATCACAAAATTTCAACAATTTCTGACTTCATTTGGTATATTTCGTGCATTTACTTATTTTTTGGAGCTAGTTGACCCTGAAATTAAAAATCACTACAAATGAACTCTGAAAATAGTGAAAGTTGGCATGCTATCATCATTTCACCCACATAGCATGTGTTAAAAAGTTGAGAGGGCTACAACAAAAACTGGATGCAGTTCGTGTACAAAACGGACAATCTCTCTCGAAGTATCAGGGTTTCGAACGAGAACTCATCTCTTACAAAGGGATTTCATTTTTTTGAACTTATTTGAACTCCATACTTTTTGTGTGTTCAAAATGCACCATTCAAAGGCACATCACAAAATTTCAACAATTTCTGACTTCATTTGGTATATTTCGTGGATTTACTTTTTTTTTGAGCTAGTTGACCCTGAAATTGAAAAGCACTACAAATGAACTCTGAAAATGTTCAAAGTTGGCATGCTATCATCATTTCACCCACATAGCATGTGTTAAAAAGTTGAGAGGGCTACGACAAAAACTGGATGCACTTCGTGTACAAAACGGACAATCTCTCTCGAAGTATCAGGGTTTCGAACGAGAACTCATCTCTTACAAAGGGATCTCATTTTTTTGAACTTATTTGATCTCCATACATTTTGTGTGTTCAAAATGCACCATTCAAAGGCACATCACAAAATTTCAACAATTTCTCACTTCATTTGGTATATTTCGTGCATTTACTTTGTTTTTTGACCTAGTTGACCCTGAAATTGAAAAGCACTACAAATGAACTCTGAAAATGTTGAAAGTTGGCATGCTATCATCATTTCACCCACATAGCATGTGTTAAAAAGTTGAGAGGGCTACGACAAAAACTGGATGCACTTCGTGTACAAAACGGACAATCTGTCTCGAAGTATGAGGGTTTCGAACGAGAACTCATCTCTTACAAAGGGATTTCATTTTTTTAACGTATTTGAACTCCATACTTTTTGTGTGTTCAAAATGCACCATTCAAAGGCACATCACAAAATTTCAACAATTTCTGACTTCATTTGGTATGTTTCGTGGATTTACTTTTTTTTTTGAGCTAGTTGACCCTGAAATTGAAAAGCACTACAAATGAACTCTGAAAATGTTCAAAGTTGGCATGCTATCATCATTTCACCCACATAGCATGTGTTAAAAAGTTGAGAGGGCTACGACAAAAACTGGATGCACTCCGTGTACAAAACGGACAATCTCTCTCGAAGTATCAGGGTTTCGAACGAGAACTCATCTCTTACAAAGGGATTTCATTTTTTTGAACTTATTTGAACTCCATACTTTTTGTGTGTTCAAAATGCACCATTCAAAGGCACATCACAAAATTTCAACAATTTCTGACTTCATTTCGTATATTTCGTGGATTTACTTTTTTTTGAGCTAGTTGACCCTGAGATTGAAAAGCACTACAAATAAACTCTGAAAATGTTCAAAGTTGGCATGCTATCATCATTTCACCCACATAGCATGTGTTAAAAAGTTGAGAGGGCTACGATTAAAACTGGATGCACTCCGTGTACAAAACGGACAATCTCTCTCAAAGCATCAGGGTTTCGAACGAGAACACATCTCTTACAAAGGGATTTCATTTTTTTTAACGTATTTGAACTCCATACTTTTTGTGTGTTCAAAATGCACCATTCAAAGGCACATCACAAAATTTCAACAATTTCTGACTTCATTTGGTATGTTTCGTGGATTTACTTTTTTTTTTGAGCTAGTTGACCCTGAAATTGAAAAGCACTACAAATGAACTCTCAAAAAGTTGAAAGTTGGCATGCTATCATCATTTAACCCACATAGCATGTGCTACAAAGTTGAGAGGGCTATGACAAAAACTGGATGCACTCCGTGTACAAAACGGACAATCTCTCTCGAAGTATCAGGGTTTCGAACGAGAACTCATCTCTTACAAAGGGATTTCATTTTTTGAACTTATTTGAACTCCATACTTTTTGTGTGTTCAAAATGCACCATTCAAAGGCACATCACAAAATTTCAACAATTTCTGACTTCATTTGGTATATTTCGTGGATTTACTTTTTTTTTCCAGCTAGTTGACCCTGAAATTGAAAAGCACTACAAATGAACTCTGAAAATGTTCAAAGTTGGCATCCTATCATCATTTCACCCACATAGCATGTGTTAAAAAGTTGAGATGGCTACGACAAAAACTGGATGCACTTCGTGTACAAAACGGACAATCTCTCTCGAAGTATCAGGGTTTCGAACGAGAACTCATCTCTTACAAAGGGATCTCATTTTTTTGAACTTATTTGATCTCCATACTTTTTGTGCGTTCAAAATGCACCATTCAAAGGCACATCACAAAATTTCAACAATTTCTCACTTCATTTGGTATATTTCGTGCATTTACTTTGTTTTTTGAGCTAGTTGACCCTGAAATTGAAAAGCACTAGAAATGAACTCTGAAAATGTTGAAAGTTGGCATGCTATCATCATTTCACCCACATAGCATGTGTTAAAAAGTTGAGAGGGCTATGACAAAAACTGGATGTACTTCGTGTACAAAACGGACAATCTCTCTCGAAGTATGAGGGTTTCGAACGAGAACTCATCTCTTACAAAGGGATTTCATTTTTTTAACGTATTTGAACTCCATACTTTTTGTGTGTTCAAAATGCACCATTCAAAGGCACATCACAAAATTTCAACAATTTCTGACTTCATTTGGTATGTTTCGTGGATTTACTTTTTTTTTGAGCTAGTTGACCCTGAAATTGAAAAGCACTACAAATGAACTCTCAAAAAGTTGAAAGTTGGCATGCTATCATCATTTCACCCACATAGCATGTGCTACAAAGTTGAGAGGGCTATGACAAAAACTGGATGCACTCCGTGTACAAAACGGACAATCTCTCTCGAAGTATCAGGGTTTCGAACGAGAACTCATCTCTTACAAAGGGATTTCATTTTTTGAACTTATTTGAACTCCATACTTTTTGTGTGTTCAAAATGCACCATTCAAAGGCACATCACAAAATTTCAACAATTTCTGACTTCATTTGGTATATTTCGTGGATTTACTTTTTTTTTCCAGCTAGTTGACCCTGAAATTGAAAAGCACTACAAATGAACTCTGAAAATGTTCAAAGTTGGCATCCTATCATCATTTCACCCACATAGCATTTGTTAAAAAGTTGAGAGGGCTACGACAAAAACTGGATGCACTTCGTGTACAAAACGGACAATCTCTCTCGAAGTATCAGGGTTTCGAACGAGAACTCATCTCTTACAAAAGGGATTTCATTTTTTTAACTTATTTGAACTCCATACTTTTTGTGTATTCAAAATGCACCATTCAAAGGCACATCACAAAATTTCAACAATTTCTGACTTCTTTTGGTATATTTCGTGCATTTACTTATTTTTTTTGAGGTAGTTGACCCTGAAATTGAAAAGCACTACAAATGAACTCTGAAACTGGATGCACTTCGACAAAAACTAGATGCACTTCGTGTACAAAACGGACAATCTCTCTCGAAGTATGAGGGTTTCGAACGAGAACTCATCTCTTACAAAGGGATCTCATTTTTTTTGAACTTATTTGATCTCCATACTTTTTGTGTGTTCAAAATGCACCATTCAAAGGCACATCACAAAATTTCAACAATTTCTCACTTCATTTGGTATATTTCGTGCATTTACTTTGTTTTTTGAGCTAGTTGACCCTGAAATTGAAAAGCACTAGAAATGAACTCTGAAAATGTTGAAAGTTGGCATGCTATCATCATTTCACCCACATAGCATGTGTTAAAAAGTTGAGAGGGCTACAACAAAAACTGGATGCACTTCGTGTACAAAACGGACAATCTCACTCGAAGTATTTGGGTTTCGAACGAGAACTCATCTCTTACAAAGGGATTTCATTTTTTTAACGTATTTGAACTCCATACTTTTTGTGTGTTCAAAATGCACCATTCAAAGGCACATCACAAAATTTCAACAATTTCTGACTTCATTTGGTATGTTTCGTGGATTTACTTTTTTTTTGAGCTAGTTGACCCTGAAATGGAAAAGCACTACAAATGAATTCTGAAAATGTTGAAAGTTGGCATGCTATCATCATTTCACCCACATAGCATGTGTTACAAAGTTGAGAGGGCTACGACAAAAACTGGATGCACTCCGTGTACAAAACGGACAATCTCTCTAGAAGTATCAGGGTTTCGAACGAGAACTCATCTCTTACAAAGGGATTTCATTTTTTTGAACTTATTTGAACTCCATACTTTTTGTGTGTTCAAAATGCACAATTCAAAGGCACATCACAAAATTTCAACAATTTCTGACTTCATTTGGTATATTTCGTGGATTTACTTTTTTTTGAGCTAGTTGACCCTAAAATTGAAAAGCACTACAAATGAACTCTGAAAATGTTCAAAGTTGGCATGCTATCATAATTTCACCCACATAGCATGTGTTAAAAAGTTGAGAGGGCTATGACAAAAACTGGATGCACTCCATCTACAAAACGGACAATCTCTCTCGAAGTATCAGGGTTTCGAACGAGAACTCATCTCTTACAAAGGGATTTCATTTTTCTAACTTATTTCAACTCCATACTTTTTGTGTGTTCAAAATGCACCATTCAAAGGCACATCACAAAATTTCAACAATTTCTGACTTCATTTGGTATGTTTCGTGGATTTACTTTTTTTTTGAGCTAGTTGACCCTGAAATTGAAAAGCACTACAAATGAACTCTGAAAATGTTGAAAGTTGGCATGCTATCATCATTTCACCCACATAGGATGTGTTACGAAGTTGAGAGGGCTACGACAAAAACTGGATGCACTCCGTGTACAAAACGGACAATCTCTCTCGAAGTATCGGGGTTTCGAACAAGAACTCATCTCTTACAAAGGGATTTCATTTTTTTGAACTTATTTGAACTCCATAATTTTTGTGTGTTCAAAATGCACCATTCAAAGGCACATCAGAAAATTTCAACAATTTCTGACTTCATTTGGTATATTTCGTGGATTTACTTTTTTTTGAGCTAGTTAACCCTGAAATTGAAAAGCACTACAAATGAACTCTGAAAATGTTCAAAGTTGGCATGCTATCATCATTTCACCCACATAGCATGTGTTAAAAAGTTGAGAGGGCTACGACAAAAACTGGATGCACTCCGTGTACAAAACGGACAATCTCTCTCGAAGTATGAGGGTTTCGAACGAGAACTCATCTCTTACAAAGTGATTTCATTTTTTTGAACTTATTTCACCTCCATACTTTTTGTGTGTTCAAAATGCACCATTCAAAGGCACATCACAAAATTTCAACAATTTCTGACTTCATTTGGTATATTTCGTGCATTTACTTATTTTTTGGAGCTAGTTGACCCTGAAATTGAAAATCACTACAAATGAACTCTGAAAATGTTGAAAGTTGGCATGCTATCATCATTTCACCCACATAGCATGTGTTAAAAAGTTGAGATGGCTACGACAACAACTGGATGCACTTCGTGTACAAAACGGACAATCTCTCCCGAAGTATCAGGGTTTCGAACGAGAACTCATCTCTTACAAAGGGATTTCATTTTTTTGAACTTATATGAACTCCATACTTTTTGTGTGTTCAAAATGCACCATTCAAAGGCACATCACAAAATTTCAACAATTTCTGACTTCATTTGGTATATTTCGTGCATTTACTTATTTGTTTTGAGCTAGTTGACCCTGAAATTGAAAAGCACTACGAATGAACTCTGAAACTGGATGCACTTCGTGTACAAAACGGACAATCTCTCTCGAAGTATCAGGGTTTCGAACGAGAACTCATCTCTTACAGAGGGATCTCATTTTTTTGAACTTATTTGATCTCCATAATTTTTGTGCGTTCAAAATGCACCATTCAAAGGCACATCACAAAATTTCAACAATTTCTCACTTCATTTGGTATATTTCGTGCATTTACTTTGTTTTTTGAGCTAGTTGACCCTGAAATTGAAAAGCACTAGAAATGAACTCTGAAAATGTTGAAAGTTGGCATGCTATCATCATTTCACCCACATAGCATGTGTTAAAAAGTTGAGAGGGCTACGACAAAAACTGGATGCACTTCGTGTACAAAACGGACAATCTCTCTCGAAGTATGAGGGTTTCGAACGAGAACTCATCTCTTACAAAGGGATTTCATTTTTTTAACGTATTTGAACTCCATACTTTTTGTGTGTTCAAAATGCACCATTCGAAGGCACATCACAAAATTTCAACAATTTCTGACTTCATTTGCTATGTTTCGTGGATTTACTTTTTTTTGAGCTAGTTGACCCTGAAATTGAAAAGCACTACAAATGAACTCTAAAAAAGTTGAAAGTTGGCATGCTATCATCATTTCACCCACATAGCATGTGCTACAAAGTTGAGAGGGCTATGACAAAAACTGGATGCACTCCGTGTACAAAACGGATAATCTCTCTCGAAGTATCAGGCCTTCGAACGAGAACTCATCTCTTACAAAGGGATTTCATTTTTTGAACTTATTTGAACTCCATACTTTTTGTGTGTTCAAAAAGCACCATTCAAAAGCACATCACAAAATTTCAACAATTTCTGACTTCATTTGGTATATTTCGTGGATTTACTTTTTTTTGAGCTAGTTGACCCTGAAATTGAAAAGCACTACAAATGAACTCTGAAAATGTTCAAAGTTGGCATGCTATCATCATTTCACCCACATAGCATGTGTTAAAAAGTTGAGAGGGCTACGACAAAAACTGGATGCACTCCGTGTACAAAACGGACAATCTCTCTCGAAGTATCAGGGTTTCGAACGAGAACTCATCTCTTACAAAGGGATTTCATTTTTTTAACTTATTTGAACTCCATACTTTTGTCTGTGTTCAAAATGCACCATTCAAAGGCACATCACAAAATTTCAACATCTTCTGACTTCATTTGGTATGTTTCGTGGATTTACTTTTTTTTTGAGCTAGTTGACCCTGAAATTGAAAAGCACTACAAATGAACTCTGAAAATGTTGAAAGTTGGCATGCTATCATCATTTCACCCACAAAGCATGTGTTACAAAGTTGAGAGGGCTACGACAAAAACTGGATGCACTCAGTGTACAAAACGGACAATCTCTCTCGAAGTATCAGGGTTTCGAACGAGAACTCATCTCTTACAAAGGGATTTCATTTTTCTGAACTTATTTGAACTCCATACTTTTTGTGTGTTCAAAATGCACCATTCAAAGGCACATCACAAAATTTCAACAATTTCTGACTTCATTTGGTATATTTCGTGGATTTACTTTTTTTTTTGAGCTAGTTAACCCTGAAATTGAAAAGCACTACAAATGAACTCTGAAAATGTTGAAAGTTGGCATGCTATCATCATTTCACCCACATAGCATGTGTTAAAAAGTTGAGAGGGCTACGACAAAAACTGGATGCACTCCGTGTACAAAACGGACAATCTCTCTCGAAGTATCACGGTTTCGAACGAGAACTCATCTCTTACAAAGGGATTTCATTTTTTTGAACTTATTTGACCTCCATACTTTTTGTGTGTTCAAAATGCACCATTCAAAGGCACATCACAAAATTTCAACAATTTCTGACTTCATTTGGTATATTTCGTGCATTTACTTATTTGTTTTGAGCTAGTTGACCCTGAAATTGAAAAGCACTACAAATGAACTCTCAAACTGGATGCACTTCGTGTAAAAAACGGACAATCTCTCTCGAAGTATCAGGGTTTCGAACGAGAACTCATCTCTTACAAAGGGATCTCATTTTTTTGAACTTATTTGATCTCCATACTTTTTGTGTGTTCAAAATGCACCATTCAAAGGCACATCACAAAATTTCAACAATTTCTGACTTCATTTGGTATATTTCGTGCATTTACTTATTTGTTTTGAGCTAGTTGACCCTGAAATTGAAAAGCACTACAAATGAACTCTCAAACTGGATGCACTTCGTGTACAAAACGGACAATCTCTCTCGAAGTATCAGGGTTTCGAACGAGAACTCATCTCTTACAAAGGGATCTCATTTTTTTGAACTTATTTGATCTCCATACTTTTTGTGTGTTCAAAATGCACCATTCAAAGGCACATCACAAAATTTCAACAATTTCTCACTTCATTTGGTATATTTCGTGCATTTACTTTGTTTTTTGAGCTAGTTGACCCTGAAATTGAAAAGCACTAGAAATGAACTCTGAAAATGTTGAAAGTTGGCATGCTATCATCATTTCACCCACATAGCATGTGTTAAAAAGTTGAGAGGGCTACGACAAAAACTGGATGCACTCTGTGTACAAAACGGACAATCTCTCTCGAAGTATCAGGGTTTCGAACGAGAACTCATCTCTTACAAAGTGATTTCATTTTTTTGAACTTATTTGACCTCCATACTTTTTGTGTGTTCAAAATGCACCATTCAAAGGCACATCACAAAATTTCAACAATTTCTGACTTCATTTGGTATATTTCGTGCATTTACTTATTTTTTGGAGCTAGTTGACCCTGAAATTGAAAAGCACTACAAATGAACTCTGAAAATGTTGAAAGTTGGTATGCTATCATCATTTCACCCACATAGCATGTGTTACAAAGTTGAGAGGGCTACGACAAAAGCTGGATGCACTCCGTGTACAAAACGGACAATCTCTCTCGAAGTATCAGGGTTTCGAACGAGAACTCATCTCTTACAAAGGGATTTCATTTTTCTGAACTTATTTGAACTCCATACTTTTTGTGTGTTCAAAATGCACCATTCAAAGGCACATCACAAAATTTCAACAATTTCTGACTTCATTTGGTATATTTCGTGGATTTACTTTTTTTTTGAGCTAGTTAACCCTGAAATTGAAAAGCACTACAAATGAACTCTGAAAATGTTGAAAGTTGGCATGCTATCATCATTTCACCCACATAGCATGTGTTAAAAAGTTGAGAGGGCTACGACAAAAACTGGATGCACTCCGTGTACAAAACGGACAATCTCTCTCGAAGTATCACGGTTTCGAACGAGAACTCATCTCTTACAAAGGGATTTCATTTTTTTGAACTTATTTGACCTCCATACTTTTTGTGTGTTCAAAATGCACCATTCAAAGGCACATCACAAAATTTCAACAATTTCTGACTTCATTTGGTATATTTCGTGCATTTACTTATTTGTTTTGAGCTAGTTGACCCTGAAATTGAAAAGCACTACAAATGAACTCTGAAACTGGATGCACTTCGTGTACAAAACGGACAATCTCTCTCGAAGTATCAGGGTTTCGAACGAGAACTCATCTCTTACAAAGGGATCTCATTTTTTTGAACTTATTTGATCTCCATACTTTTTGTGTGTTCAAAATGCACCATTCAAAGGCACATCACAAAATTTCAACAATTTCTCACTTCATTTGGTATATTTCGTGCATTTACTTTGTTTTTTGAGCTAGTTGACCCTGAAATTGAAAAGCACTAGAAATGAACTCTGAAAATGTTGAAAGTTGGCATGCTATCATCATTTCACCCACATAGCATGTGTTAAAAAGTTGAGAGGGCTACGACAAAAACTGGATGCACTCCGTGTACAAAACGGACAATCTCTCTCGAAGTATCAGGGTTTCGAACGAGAACTCATCTCTTACAAAGTGATTTCATTTTTTTGAACTTATTTGACCTCCATACTTTTTGTGTGTTCAAAATGCACCATTCAAAGGCACATCACAAAATTTCAACAATTTCTGACTTCATTTGGTATATTTCGTGCATTTACTTATTTTTTGGAGCTAGTTGACCCTGAAATTGAAAAGCACTACAAATGAACTCTGAAAATGTTGAAAGTTGGCATGCTATCATCATTTCACCCAAATAGCATGTGTTAAAAAGTTGAAATGGCTACGACAAAAACTGGATGCACTTCGTGTACAAAACGGACAATCTCTCTCGAAGTATCAAGGTTTCGAACGAGAACTCATCTCTTACAAAGGGATTTCATTTTTTTGAACTTATATGAACTCCATACTTTTTGTGTGTTCAAAATGCACCATTCAAAGGCACATCACAAAATTTCAACAATTTCTGACTTCATTTGGTATATTTCGTGGATTTACTTTTTTTGAGCTAGTTGACCCTGAAATCGAAAAGCACTACAAATGAACTCTGAAAATGTTGAAAGTTGGCATGCTATCATCATTTCACCCACATAGCATGTTATAAAAAGTTGAGAGGGCTACGACAAAAACTGGATGCACTTCGTGTACAAAACGGACAATCTCTCTCGAAGTATCAGGGTTTCGAACGAGAACTCATCTCTTACAAAGGGATTTCATTTTTTTAACTTATTTGAACTCCATACTTTTTGTGTGTCCAAAATGCACGATTCAAAGGCACATCACAAAATTTCAACAATTTCTGACTTCATTTGGTATATTTCGTGCATTTACTTATTTGTTTTGAGCTAGTTGACCCTGAAATTGAAAAGCACTACAAATGAACTCTGAAACTGGATGCACTTCGTGTACAAAACGGACAATCTCTCTCGAAGTATCAGGGTTTCGAACGAGAACTCATCTCTTACAAAGGGATCTCATTTTTTTGAACTTATTTGATCTCCATACTTTTTGTGTGTTCAAAATGCGCCATTCAAAGGACATCACAAAATTTCAACAATTTCTCACTTCATTTGGTATATTTCGTGCATTTACTTTGTTTTTTGAGCTAGTTGACCCTGAAATTGAAAAGCACTAGAAATGAACTCTGAAAATGTTGAAAGTTGGCATGCTATCATCATTTCACCCACATAGCATGTGTTAAAAAGTTGAGAGGGCTACGACAAAAACTGGATGCACTCCGTGTACAAAACGGACAATCTCTCTCGAAGTATCAGGGTTTCGAACGAGAACTCATCTCTTACAAAGTGATTTCATTTTTTTGAACTTATTTGACCTCCATACTTTTTGTGTGTTCAAAATGCACCATTCAAAGGCACATCACAAAATTTCAACAATTTCTGACTTCATTTGGTATATTTCGTGCATTTACTTATTTTTTGGAGCTAGTTGACCCTGAAATTGAAAAGCACTACAAATGAACTCTGAAAATGTTGAAAGTTGGCATGCTATCATCATTTCACCCAAATAGCATGTGTTAAAAAGTTGAAATGGCTACGACAAAAACTGGATGCACTTCGTGTACAAAACGGACAATCTCTCTCGAAGTATCAAGGTTTCGAACGAGAACTCATCTCTTACAAAGGGATTTCATTTTTTTGAACTTATATGAACTCCATACTTTTTGTGTGTTCAAAATGCACCATTCAAAGGCACATCACAAAATTTCAACAATTTCTGACTTCATTTGGTATATTTCGTGGATTTACTTTTTTTGAGCTAGTTGACCCTGAAATCGAAAAGCACTACAAATGAACTCTGAAAATGTTGAAAGTTGGCATGCTATCATCATTTCACCCACATAGCATGTTATAAAAAGTTGAGAGGGCTACGACAAAAACTGGATGCACTTCGTGTACAAAACGGACAATCTCTCTCGAAGTATCAGGGTTTCGAACGAGAACTCATCTCTTACAAAGGGATTTCATTTTTTTAACTTATTTGAACTCCATACTTTTTGTGTGTCCAAAATGCACCATTCAAAGGCACATCACAATATTTCAACAATTTCTGACTTCATTTGGTATATTTCGTGCATTTACTTATTTGTTTTGAGCTAGTTGACCCTGAAATTGAAAAGCACTACAAATGAACTCTGAAACTGGATGCACTTCGTGTACAAAACGGACAATCTCTCTCGAAGTATCAGGGTTTCGAACGAGAACTCATCTCTTACAAAGGGATCTCATTTTTTTGAACTTATTTGATCTCCATACTTTTTGTGTGTTCAAAATGCACCATTCAAAGGACATCACAAAATTTCAACAATTTCTCACTTCATTTGGTATATTTCGTGCATTTACTTTGTTTTTTGAGCTAGTTGACCCTGAAATTGAAAAGCACTAGAAATGAACTCTGAAAATGTTGAAAGTTGGCATGCTATCATCATTTCACCCACATAGCATGTGTTAAAAAGTTGAGAGGGCTACGACAAAAACTGGATGCACTCCGTGTACAAAACGGACAATCTCTCTCGAAGTATCAGGGTTTCGAACGAGAACTCATCTCTTACAAAGTGATTTCATTTTTTTGAACTTATTTGACCTCCATACTTTTTGTGTGTTCAAAATGCACCATTCAAAGGCACATCACAAAATTTCAACAATTTCTGACTTCATTTGGTATATTTCGTGCATTTACTTATTTTTTGGAGCTAGTTGACCCTGAAATTGAAAAGCACTACAAATGAACTCTGAAAATGTTGAAAGTTGGCATGCTATCATCATTTCACCCAAATAGCATGTGTTAAAAAGTTGAAATGGCTACGACAAAAACTGGATGCACTTCGTGTACAAAACGGACAATCTCTCTCGAAGTATCAAGGTTTCGAACGAGAACTCATCTCTTACAAAGGGATTTCATTTTTTTGAACTTATATGAACTCCATACTTTTTGTGTGTTCAAAATGCACCATTCAAAGGCACATCACAAAATTTCAACAATTTCTGACTTCATTTGGTATATTTCGTGGATTTACTTTTTTTGAGCTAGTTGACCCTGAAATCGAAAAGCACTACAAATGAACTCTGAAAATGTTGAAAGTTGGCATGCTATCATCATTTCACCCACATAGCATGTTATAAAAAGTTGAGAGGGCTACGACAAAAACTGGATGCACTTCGTGCACAAAACGGACAATCTCTCTCGAAGTATCAGGGTTTCGAACGAGAACTCATCTCTTACAAAGGGATTTCATTTTTTTAACTTATTTGAACTCCATACTTTTTGTGTGTCCAAAATGCACCATTCAAAGGCACATCACAAAATTTCAACAATTTCTGACTTCATTTGGTATATTTCGTGCATTTACTTATTTGTTTTGAGCTAGTTGACCCTGAAATTGAAAAGCACTACAAATGAACTCTGAAACTGGATGCACTTCGTGTACAAAACGGACAATCTCTCTCGAAGTATCAGGGTTTCGAACGAGAACTCATCTCTTACAAAGGGATCTCATTTTTTTGAACTTATTTGATCTCCATACTTTTTGTGTGTTCAAAATGCACCATTCAAAGGACATCACAAAATTTCAACAATTTCTCACTTCATTTGGTATATTTCGTGCATTTACTTTGTTTTTTGAGCTAGTTGACCCTGAAATTGAAAAGCACTAGAAATGAACTCTGAAAATGTTGAAAGTTGGCATGCTATCATCATTTCACCCACATAGCATGTGTTAAAAAGTTGAGAGGGCTACGACAAAAACTGGATGCACTCCGTGTACAAAACGGACAATCTCTCTCGAAGTATCAGGGTTTCGAACGAGAACTCATCTCTTACAAAGTGATTTCATTTTTTGAACTTATTTGACCTCCATACTTTTTGTGTGTTCAAAATGCACCATTCAAAGGCACATCACAAAATTTCAACAATTTCTGACTTCATTTGGTATATTTCGTGCATTTACTTATTTTTTGGAGCTAGTTGACCCTGAAATTGAAAAGCACTACAAATGAACTCTGAAAATGTTGAAAGTTGGCATGCTATCATCATTTCACCCAAATAGCATGTGTTAAAAAGTTGAAATGGCTACGACAAAAACTGGATGCACTTCGTGTACAAAACGGGCAATCTCTCTCGAAGTATCAAGGTTTCGAACGAGAACTCATCTCTTACAAAGGGATTTCATTTTTTTGAACTTATATGAACTCCATACTTTTTGTGTGTTCAAAATGCACCATTCAAAGGCACATCACAAAATTTCAAAAATTTCTGACTTCATTTGGTATATTTCGTGGATTTACTTTTTTTGAGCTAGTTGACCCTGAAATCGAAAAGCACTACAAATGAACTCTGAAAATGTTGAAAGTTGGCATGCTATCATCATTTCACCCGAAGAATGTGTTAAAAAGTTGAGAGGGCTACGACAAAAACTGGATGCACTTCGTGTACAAAACGGACAATCTCTCTCGAAGTATGAGGGTTTCGAACGAGAACTCATCTCTTACAAAGGGATTTCATTTTTTTAACGTATTTGAACTCCATACTTTTTGTGTGTTCAAAATGCACCATTCAAAGGCACATCACAAAATTTCAACAATTTCTGACTTCATTTGGTATGTTTCGTGGATTTACTTTTTTTTTGAGCTAGTTGACCCTGAAATTGAAAAGCACTACAAATGAACTCTAAAAATGTTGAAAGTTGGCATGCTATCATCATTTCGCCCTCATAGCATGTGTTACAATGTTGAGAGGGCTATGACAAAAACTGGATGCACTCCGTGTACAAAACGGACAATCTCTCTCGAAGTATCAGGTTTTCGAACGAGAACTAATCTCTTACAAAGGGATTTCATTTTTTGAACTTATTTGAACTCCATACTTTTTGTGTGTTCAAAATGCACCATTCAAAAGCACATCACAAAATTTCAACAATTTCTGACTTCATTTGGTATATTTCGTGGATTTACTTTTTTTGAGCTAGTTGACCCTGAAATTGAAAAGCACTACAAATGAACTCTGAAAATGTTCAAAGTTGGCATGCTATCATCATTTCACCCACATAGAATGTGTTAAAAAGTTGAGAGGGCTACGACAAAAACTGGATGCACTCCGTGTACAAAACGGACAATCTCTCTCGAAGTATAAGAGTTTCGAACGAGAACTCATCTCTTACAAAGGGATTTCATTTTTTTAAGTTATTTGAACTCCATACTTTTGTGTGTGTTCAAAATGCACCATTCAAAGGCACATCACAAAATTTCAACAACTTCTGACTTCATTTGGTATGTTTCGTGGATTTACTTTTTTTTGAGCTAGTTGACCCTGAAATTGAAAACCACTACAAATGAACTCTGAAAATGTTGAAAGTTGGCATGCTATCATCATTTCACCCACATAGCATGTGTTAAAAAGTTGAGAGGGCTACGACAAAAACTGGATGCACTCCGTGTACAAAACGGACAATCTCTCTCGAAGTATCAGGGTTTCGAACGAGAACTCATCTCTTACAAAGTGATTTCATTTTTTGAACTTATTTGACCTCCATACTTTTTGTGTGTTCAAAATGCACCATTCAAAGGCACATCACAAAATTTCAACAATTTCTGACTTCATTTGGTATATTTCGTGCATTTACTTATTTTTTGGAGCTAGTTGACCCTGAAATTGAAAAGCACTACAAATGAACTCTGAAAATGTTGAAAGTTGGCATGCTATCATCATTTCACCCAAATAGCATGTGTTAAAAAGTTGAAATGGCTACGACAAAAACTGGATGCACTTCGTGTACAAAACGGGCAATCTCTCTCGAAGTATCAAGGTTTCGAACGAGAACTCATCTCTTACAAAGGGATTTCATTTTTTTGAACTTATATGAACTCCATACTTTTTGTGTGTTCAAAATGCACCATTCAAAGGCACATCACAAAATTTCAAAAATTTCTGACTTCATTTGGTATATTTCTTGGATTTACTTTTTTTGAGCTAGTTGACCCTGAAATCGAAAAGCACTACAAATGAACTCTGAAAATGTTGAAAGTTGGCATGCTATCATCATTTCACCCGAAGAATGTGTTAAAAAGTTGAGAGGGCTACGACAAAAACTGGATGCACTTCGTGTACAAAACGGACAATCTCTCTCGAAGTATGAGGGTTTCGAACGAGAACTCATCTCTTACAAAGGGATTTCATTTTTTTAACGTATTTGAACTCCATACTTTTTGTGTGTTCAAAATGCACCATTCAAAGGCACATCACAAAATTTCAACAATTTCTTACTTCATTTGGTATGTTTCGTGGATTTACTTTTTTTTTGAGCTAGTTGACCCTGAAATTGAAAAGCACTACAAATGAACTCTAAAAATGTTGAAAGTTGGCATGCTATCATCATTTCGCCCTCATAGCATGTGTTACAATGTTGAGAGGGCTATGACAAAAACTGGATGCACTCCGTGTACAAAACGGACAATCTCTCTCGAAGTATCAGGTTTTCGAACGAGAACTAATCTCTTACAAAGGGATTTCATTTTTTGAACTTATTTGAACTCCATACTTTTTGTGTGTTCAAAATGCACCATTCAAAAGCACATCACAAAATTTCAACAATTTCTGACTTCATTTGGTATATTTCGTGGATTTACTTTTTTTGAGCTAGTTGACCCTGAAATTGAAAAGCACTACAAATGAACTCTGAAAATGTTCAAAGTTGGCATGCTATCATCATTTCACCCACATAGAATGTGTTAAAAAGTTGAGAGGGCTACGACAAAAACTGGATGCACTCCGTGTACAAAACGGACAATCTCTCTCGAAGTATAAGAGTTTCGAACGAGAACTCATCTCTTACAAAGGGATTTCATTTTTTTAAGTTATTTGAACTCCATACTTTTGTGTGTGTTCAAAATGCACCATTCAAAGGCACATCACAAAATTTCAACAACTTCTGACTTCATTTGGTATGTTTCGTGGATTTACTTTTTTTTGAGCTAGTTGACCCTGAAATTGAAAACCACTACAAATGAACTCTGAAAATGTTGAAAGTTGGCATGCTATCATCATTTCACCCACATAGCATGTGTTAAAAAGTTGAGAGGGCTACGACAAAAACTGGATGCACTCCGTGTACAAAACGGACAATCTCTCTCGAAGTATCAGGGTTTCGAACGAGAACTCATCTCTTACAAAGTGATTTCATTTTTTGAACTTATTTGACCTCCATACTTTTTGTGTGTTCAAAATGCACCATTCAAAGGCACATCACAAAATTTCAACAATTTCTGACTTCATTTGGTATATTTCGTGCATTTACTTATTTTTTGGAGCTAGTTGACCCTGAAATTGAAAAGCACTACAAATGAACTCTGAAAATGTTCAAAGTTGGCATGCTATCATCATTTCACCCACATAGAATGTGTTAAAAAGTTGAGAGGGCTACGACAAAAACTGGATGCACTCCGTGTACAAAACGGACAATCTCTCTCGAAGTATAAGAGTTTCGAACGAGAACTCATCTCTTACAAAGGGATTTCATTTTTTTAAGTTATTTGAACTCCATACTTTTGTGTGTGTTCAAAATGCACCATTCAAAGGCACATCACAAAATTTCAACAACTTCTGACTTCATTTGGTATGTTTCGTGGATTTACTTTTTTTTGAGCTAGTTGACCCTGAAATTGAAAACCACTACAAATGAACTCTGAAAATGTTGAAAGTTGGCATGCTATCATCATTTCACCCACATAGCATGTGTTAAAAAGTTGAGAGGGCTACGACAAAAACTGGATGCACTCCGTGTACAAAACGGACAATCTCTCTCGAAGTATCAGGGTTTCGAACGAGAACTCATCTCTTACAAAGTGATTTCATTTTTTGAACTTATTTGACCTCCATACTTTTTGTGTGTTCAAAATGCACCATTCAAAGGCACATCACAAAATTTCAACAATTTCTGACTTCATTTGGTATATTTCGTGCATTTACTTATTTTTTGGAGCTAGTTGACCCTGAAATTGAAAAGCACTACAAATGAACTCTGAAAATGTTCAAAGTTGGCATGCTATCATCATTTCACCCACATAGCATGTGTTAAAAAATTGAGATGGCTACGACAAAAACTGGATGCACTCCGTGTACAAAACGGACAATCTCTCTCGAAGTATGAGGGTTTCGAACGAGAACTCATCTCTTACAAAGGGATTTCATTTTTTTAACGTATTTGAACTCCATACTTTTTGTGTGTTCAAAATGCACCATTCAAAGGCACATCACAAAATTTCAACAATTTCTGACTTCATTTGGTATATTTCGTGCATTTACTTATTTGTTTTGAGCTAGCTGACCCTGAAATTGAAAAGCACTACAAATGAACTCTGACACTGGATGCACTTCGTGTACAAAACGGACAATCTCTCTCGAAGTATCAGGGTTTCGAACGAGAACTCATCTCTTACAAAGGGATCTCATTTTTTGAACTTATTTGATCTCCATACTTTTTGTGTGTTCAAAATGCACCATTCAAAGGCACATCACAAAATTTCAACAATTTCTCACTTCATTTGGTATATTTCGTGCATTTACTTTGTTTTTTGAGCTAGGTGACCCTGAAATTGAAAAGCACTAGAAATGAACTCTGAAAATGTTGAAAGTTGGCATGCTATCATCATTTCACCCACATAGCATGTGTTAAAAAGTTGAGAGGGCTACGACAAAAACTGGATGCACTTCGTGTACAAAACGGACAATCTCTCTCGAAGTATGAGGGTTTCGAACGAGAACTCATCTCTTACAAAGGGATTTCATTTTTTTAACGTATTTGAACTCCATACTTTTTGTGTGTTCAAAATGCACCATTCAAAGGCACATCACAAAATTTCAACAATTTCTGACTTCATTTGGTATGTTTCGTGGATTTACTTTTTTTTTTGAGCTAGTTGACCCTGAAATTGAAAAGCACTACAAATGAACTCTGAAAATGTTGAAAGTTGGCATGCTATCATCATTTAACCCACATAGCATGTGTTACAAAGTTGAGAGGGCTACGACAAAAACTGGATGCACTCCGTGTACAAAACGGACAATCTCTCTCGAAGTATCAGGGTTTCGAACGAGAACTCATCTCTTACAAAGGGATTTCATTTTTCTGAACTTATTTGAACTCCATACTTTTTGTGTGTTCAAAATGCACCATTCAAAGGCACATCACAAAATTTCAACAATTTCTGACTTCATTTGGTATATTTCGTGGATTTACTTTTTTTTTGAGCTAGTTAACCTTGAAATTGAAAAGCACTACAAATGAACTCTGAAAATGTTCAAAGTTGGCATGCTATCATCATTTCACCCACATAGCATGTGTTACAAAGTTGAGAGGGCTACGACAAAAACTGGATGCACTCCGTGTACAAAACGGACAATCTCTCTCGAAGTATCAGGGTTTCGAACGAGAACTCATCTCTTACAAAGTGATTTCATTTTTTGAACTTATTTGACCTCCATACTTTTTGTGTGTTCAAAATGCACCATTCAAAGGCACATCACAAAATTTCAACAATTTCTGACTTCATTTGGTATATTTCGTGCATTTACTTATTTTTTGGAGCTAGTTGACCCTGAAATTGAAAAGCACTACAAATGAACTCTGAAAAAGTTGAAAGTTGGCATGCTATCATCATTTCACCCACATAGCATGTGTTAAAAAGTTGAGATGGCTACGACAAAAACTGGGTGCACTCCGTGTACAAAACGGACAATCTCTCTCGAAGTATGAGGGTTTCGAACGAGAACTCATCTCTTACAAAGGGATTTCATTTTTTAACGTATTTGAACTCCATACTTTTTGTGTGTTCAAAATGCACCATTCAAAGGCACATCACAAAATTTCAACAATTTCTGACTTCATTTGGTATATTTCGTGCATTTACTTATTTGCTTTGAGCTAGTTGACCCTGAAATTGAAAAGCACTACAAATGAACTCTGAAAATGTTGAAAGTTGGCATGATATCATCATTTAACCCACATAGCATGTGTTACAAAGTGGAGAGGGCTACGACAAAAACTGGATGCACTCCGTGTACAAAACGGACAATCTCTCTCGAAGTATGAGGGTTTCGAACGAGAACTCATCTCTTACAAAGGGATTTCATTTTTTAACGTATTTGAACTCCATACTTTTTGTGTGTTCAAAATGCACCATTCAAAGGCACATCACAAAATTTCAACAATTTCTGACTTCATTTGGTATATTTCGTGCATTTACTTATTTGCTTTGAGCTAGTTGACCCTGAAATTGAAAAGCACTACAAATGAACTCTGAAAATGTTGAAAGTTGGCATGCTATCATCATTTAACCCACATAGCATGTGTTACAAAGTTGAGAGGGCTACGACAAAAACTGGATGCACTCCGTGTACAAAACGGACAATCTCTCTCGAAGTATCAGGGTTGCGAACGAGAACTCATCTCTTACAAAGGGATTTCATTTTTCTGAACTTATTTGAACTCCATACTTTTTGTGTGTTCAAAATGCACCATTTAAAGGCACATCACAAAATTTCAACAATTTCTGACTTCATTTGGTATATTTCGTGGATTTACTTTTTTTTTGAGCTAGTTAACCCTGAAATTGAAAAGCACTACAAATGAACTCTGAAAATGTTCAAAGTTGGCATGCAATCATCATTTCACCCACATAGCATGTGTTAAAAAGTTGAGAGGGCTACGACAAAAACTGGATGCACTCCGTGTACAAAACGGACAATCTCTCTCGAAGTATCAGGGTTTCGAACGAGAACTCATCTCTTACAAAGTGATTTCATTTTTTGAACTTATTTGACCTCCATACTTTTTGTGTGTTCAAAATGCACCATTCAAAGGCACATCACAAAATTTCAACAATTTCTGACTTCATTTGGTATATTTCGTGCATTTACTTATTTTTTGGAGCTAGTTGACCCTGAAATTGAAAAGCACTACAAATGAACTCTGAAAATGTTGAAAGTTGGCATGCTATCATCATTTCACCCACATAGCATGTGTTAAAAAGTTGAGATGGCTACGACAAAAACTGGATGCACTCCGTGTACAAAACGGACAATCTCTCTCGAAGTATGAGGGCTTCGAACGAGAACTCATCTCTTACAAAGGGATTTCATTTTTTTAACGTATTTGAACTCCATACTTTTTGTGTGTTCAAAATGCACCATTCAAAGGCACATCACAAAATTTCAACAACTTCTGACTTCATTTGGTATATTTCGTGCATTTACTTATTTGTTTTGAGCTAGTTGACCCTGAAATTGAAAAGCACTACAAATGAACTCTGAAACTGGATGCACTTCGTGTACAAAACGGACAATCTCTCTCGAAGTATCACGGTTTCGAACGAGAACTCATCTCTTACAAAGGGATCTCATTTTTTTGAACTTATTTGATCTCCATACTTTTTGTGTGTTCAAAATGCACCATTCAAAGGCACATCACAAAATTTCAACAATTTCTCACTTCATTTGCTATATTTCGTGCATTTACTTTGTTTTTTGAGCTAGTTGACCCTGAAATTGAAAAGCACTAGAAATGAACTCTGAAAATGTTGAAAGTTGGCATGCTATCATCATTTCACCCACATAGCATGTGTTAAAAAGTTGAGAGGGCTACGACAAAAACTGGATGCACTTCGTGTACAAAACGGACAATCTCTCTCGAAGTATGAGGGTTTCGAACGAGAACTCATCTCTTACAAAGGGATTTCATTTTTAACGTATTTGAACTCCATACTTTTTGTGTGGTCAAAATGCACCATTCAAAGGCACATCACAAAATTTCAACAATTTCTGACTTCATTTGGTATGTTTCGTGGATTTACTTTTTTTTTGAGCTAGTTGACCCTGAAATTGAAAAGCACTACAAATGAACTCTAAAAATGTTGAGAGTTGGCATGCTATCATCATTTAACCCACATAGCATGTGTTACAATGTTGAGAGGGCTATGAAAAAAACTGGATGCACTCCGTGTACAAAACGGACAATCTCTCTCGAAGTATGAGGGTTTCGAACGAGAACTCATCTCTTACAAAGGGATTTCATTTTTTGAACTTATTTGAACTCCATACTTTTTGTGTGTTCAAAATGCACCATTCAAAAGCACATCACAAAATTTCAACAATTTTTGACTTCATTTGGTATATTTCGTGGATTTACTTTTTTTGAGCTAGTTGACCCTGAAATTGAAAAGCACTACAAATGAACTCTGAAAATGTTCAAAGTTGGCATGCTATCATCATTTCACCCACATAGCATGTGTTAAAAAGTTGAGAGGGCTACGACAAAAACTGGATGCACTCCGTGTACAAAACGGACAATCTCTCTCGAAGTATCAGGGTTTCGAACGAGAATTCATCTCTTACAAAGGGATCTCATTTTTTTAACTTATTTGAACTCCATACTTTTGTGTGTGTTCAAAATGCACCATTCAAAGGCACATCACAAAATTTCAACAACTTCTGACTTCATTTGGTATGTTTCGTGGATTTACATTTTTTGAGCTAGGTGACCCTGAAATTGAAAAGCACTACAAATGAACTCTGAAAATGTTGAAAGTTGGCATGCTATCATCATTTCACCCACATAGCATGTGTTACAAAGTTGACAGGGCTACGACAAAAACTGGATGGACTCCGTGTACAAAACGGACAATCTCTCTCGAAGTATGAGGGTTTCGAACGAGAATTCATCTCTTACAAAGGGATTTCATTTTTCTGAACTTATTTGAACTCCATACTTTTTGTGTGTTCAAAATGCACCATTCAAAGGCACATCACAAAATTTCCACAATTTCTGACTTCATTTGGTATATTTCGTGGATTTACTTTTTTTTGAGCTAGTTAACCCTGAAATTGAAAAGCACTACAAATGAACTCTGAAAATGTTCAAAGTTGGCATGCTATCATCATTTCACCCACATAGCATGTGTTAAAAAGTTGAGAGGGCTACGACAAAAACTGGATGCACTCCGTGTACAAAACGGACAATCTCTCTCGAAGTATCACGGTTTCGAACGAGAACTCATCTCTTACAAAGTGATTTCATTTTTTGAACTTATTTGACCTCCATACTTTTTGTGTGTTCAAAATGCACCATTCAAAGGCACATCACAAAATTTCAACAATTTCTGACTTCATTTGGTATATTTCGTGCATTTACTTATTTTTTGGAGCTAGTTGACCCTGAAATTGAAAAGCACTACAAATGAACTCTGAAAATGTTGAAAGTTGGCATGCTATCATCATTTCACCCACATGGCATGTGTTAAAAAGTTGAGATGGCTACGACAAAAACTCGATGCACTCCGTGTACAAAACGGACAATCTCTCTCGAAGTATGAGGGTTTCGAACGAGAACTCATCTCTTACAAAGGGATTTCATTTTTTTAACGTATTTGAACTCCATACTTTTTATGTGTTCAAAATGCACCATTCAAAGGCAAATCACAAAATTTCAACAATTTCTAACTTCATTTGGTATGTTTCGTGGATTTACTTTTTTTTTGAGCTAGTTGACCCTGAAATTGAAAAGCACTACAAATGAACTCTGAAAATGTGGAAAGTTGGCATGCTATCATCATTTCACCCACATAGCGTGTGTTACAAAGTTGAGAGGGCTACGACAAAAACTGGATGCACTCCGTGTACAAAACGAACAATCTCTCTCGAAGTATCTGCGTTTCGAACGAGAACTTATCTCTTACAAAGGGATTTCATTTTTTTGAACTTATTTGAACTCCATACTTTTTGTGTGTTCAAAATGCACCATTCAAAGGCACATCACAAAATTTCAACAATTTCTGACTTCATTTGGTATATTTCGTGGATTTACTTTTTTTTTAGCTAGTTGACCCTGAAATTGAAAAGCACTACAAATTAACTCTGGAAATGTTCAAAGTTGGCATGCTATCATCATTTCACCCACATAGCATGTGTTAAAAAGTTGAGAGGGCTACGACAAAAACTGGATGCACTCCGTGTACAAAATGGACAATCTCTCTCGAAGTATCAGGGTTTCGAACGAGAACTCATCTCTTACAAAGGGATTTCATTTTTTTAACTTATTTGAACTCCATACTTTTGTGTGTGTTCAAAATGCACCATTCAAAGGCACATCACAAAATTTCAACAATTTCTGTCTTCATTTGGTATGTTTCGTGGATTTACTTTTTTTCTTGAGCTAGTTGACCCTGAAATTGAAAATCACTACAAATGAACTCTGAAAACGTTGAAAGTTGGCATGCTATCATCATTTCACCCACATAGCATGTGTTACAAAGTTGAGAGGTCTACGACATAAACTGGATGCACTCCGTGTACAAAACGGACAATCTCTCTCGAAGTATCAGGGTTTCGAACGAGAACTCATCTCTTACAAAGTGATTTCATTTCTTGAACTTATTTGACCTCCAAACTTTTTGTGTGTTCAAAATGCACCATTCAAAGGCACATCACATAATTTTAACAATTTCTGACTTCATTTGGTATATTTCATGCATTTACTTATTGTTTGGAGCTAGTTGACCCTGAAATTGAAAAGCACTACAAATGAACTCTGAAAATGTTCAAAGTTGGCATGCTATCATCATTTCACCCACATAGCATGTGTTAAAAAGTAGAGATGGCTATGACAAAAACTGGATGCACTTCGTGTAGAAAACGGACAATCTCTCTCGAAGTATCAAGGTTTCGAACGAGAACTCATCTCTTACAAAGGGATTTCATTTTTTTGAACTTATATGAACTCCATACTTTTTGCGTGTTCAAAATGCACCATTCAAAGGCACATCACAAAATTTCAACAATTTCTGACTTCATTTGGTATATTTCGTGGATTTACTTATTTTTTTTTGAGCTAGTTGACCCTGAAATTGAAAAGCACTAAAATGAACTCTGAAAATGTTGAAAGTTGGCATGCTATAATCATTTCACCCACATAGCATGTGTTACAAAGTTGAGAGGGCTACGACAAAAACTGGATGCACTTCGTGTACAAAACGGACAATCTCTCTCGAAGTATCAGGGTTTCGAACGAGAATTCATCTCTTACAAAGGGATCTCATTTTTTTAACTTATTTGAACTCCATACTTTTTGTGTGTTCAGAATGCACCATTAAAACGCACATCACAAAATTTCAACAATTTATGACTTCATTTGGTATATTTCGTGCATTTACTTTTTTTTTGAGCTAGTTGACCCTGAAATTGAAAAGCACTACAAATGAACTATGAAAATGTTGAAAGTTGGCATGCTATCATCATTTCACCCACATAGCATGTGTTAAAAAGTTGAGATGGCTACGACAAAAACTGGATGAACTTCGTGTACAAAACGGACAATCTCTCTCGAAGTATTAGGGTTTCGAACGAGAACTCATCTCTTACAAAGGGATCTCATTTTTTTGAACTTATTTGATCTCCATACTTTTTGTGTGTTCAAAATGCACCATTGAAAGGCACATCACTAAATTTCAACAATTTCTGACTTCATTTGGTATATTTCGTGCATTTACATTGTTTTTGAGCTAGTTGACCCTGAAAATGAAAAGCACTACAAATGAACTCTGAAAAT
Organism: Hordeum vulgare subsp. vulgare; assembly: GCF_904849725.1. Taxonomy (NCBI): domain Eukaryota; kingdom Viridiplantae; phylum Streptophyta; class Magnoliopsida; order Poales; family Poaceae; genus Hordeum; species Hordeum vulgare. Next base: position 19,123,651 of record NC_058518.1, read on the forward strand.
GCTGAAAGTTGGCATGCTATCATCATTTCACACACATAGCATGTTTTAAAAAGTTCAGAGGGCTACGACAAAAACTGGATGCACTTCGTGTACAAAACGGACAATCTCTCTCGAAGTATCAGGGTTTCGAACGAGAACTCATCTCTTACAAAGGGATTTCATTTTTTTGAAGGTATTTGAACTCCATAGTTTTTGTGTGTTCAAAATGCACCATTCAAAGGCACATAACAAAATTTCAACAATTTCAGACTTCATTTGGTATGTTTCGTGCATTTACTTATTTTTTTTGAGCTAGTTGACCCTAAAATTGAAAAGCACTACAAATGAACTCTGAAAATGTTGAAAGTTATCATTTCACCCACATAGCATGTGTTACAAAGTTGAGAGGGCTACGACAAAAACTGGATGCACTTCGTGTACAAAACGGACAATCTCTCTCGAAGTATCAGGGTTTCGAACGAGAACTCATCTCTTACAAAGAGATTTCATTTTTTTGAACTCCATACTTTTTGTGTGTTCAAAATGCACCATTCAAAGGCACATCACAAAATTTCAACAATTTCTGAATTCATTTGGTATATTTCGTTGATTTTTTTTTTTTGAGCTAGTTGACCCTGAAATTGAAAAGCATTACAAATGAACTCTAAAAATGTTGAAAGTTGGCATGCTATCATCATTTCACCCACATAGCATGTGATAAAAATTTGAGAGGGCTACGACAAAAACTGGATGCACTTCGTGTACAAAACGGACAATCTCTCTTGAAGTATCAGGGTTTCGAACGAGAACTCATCTCTTACAAAGGGATTTCATTTTTTTAACTTATTTGAACTCCATACTTTTTGTGTGTTCAAAATGCACCATTCAAAGGCACATCACAAAATTTGAACAATTTCTGACTTCATTTGGTATATTTCGTGCATTTACTTTTTTTTTTGAGCTAGTTGACCCTGAAATTGAAAAGCACTACAAATGAACTCTGAAAATGTTGAAAGTTGGCATCCTATCATCATTTCACCCACATAGCATGTGTTAAAAAGTTGAGATGGCTACGACAAAAACTGGATGCACTTCGTGTACAAAACGGACAATCTCTCTCGATGTATCAGAGTTTCGAACGAGAACTCATCTCTTACAAAGGGATTTCATTTTTTTGAACTTTTTTGAACTCCATACTTTTTGTGTGTTCAAAATGCACCATTCAAAGGCACATCACAAAATTTCAACAATTTCTGACTTCATTTGGTATATTTCGTGGATTTACTTTTTTTTTGAGCTAGTTGACCCTGAAATTGAAAAGCACTACAAGTGAACTCTGAAAATGTTGAAAGTTGGCATGCTATCATCATTTCACCCACATAGCATGTGTTAAAAAGTTGAGAGGGCTACGACAAAAACTGGATGCACTCCGTGTACAAAACGGACAATCTCTCTCGAAGTATTAAGGTTTCGAACGAGAACTCATCTCTTACAAAGGGATTTCATTTTTTTGAACTTATTTGACCTCCATACTTTTTGTGTGTTCAAAATGCACCATTCAAAGGCACATCACAAAATTTCAACAATTTCTCACTTCATTTGGTATATTTCGTGCATTTACTTATTTTTTTTGAGCTAGTTGACCCTGAAATTGAAAAGCACTACAAATGACCTCTGAAAATGTTGAAAGTTGGCATGCTATCATCATTTCACCCACATAGCATGTGTTACAATGTTGAGAGGGCTACGACAAAAACTGAATGCACTTCGTGTACAAAACGGACAATCTCTCTCGAAGTATGAGGGTTTCGAACGAGAACTCATCTCTTACAAAGGGATTTCTTTTTTTTGAACTTATTTGAACTCCATACGTTTTGTGGTTTCAAAATGCACCATTCAAAGGCACATCACAAAATTTTAACAATTTCTGACTTCATTTGGTATATTTCGTGCATTTACTTATTTTTTTTGAGCTTATTGACCCTGAAATTGAAAAGCACTACAAATGAACTCTAAAAATGTTGAAAGTTGGCATGCTATCATCATTTCACCCACATAGCATGTGTTGAAAAGTTGAGATGGCTACGACAAAAACTGGATGTACTTCGTGTACAAAACGGACAATCTCTCTCGAAGTATCACGGTTTCGAACGAGAACTCATCTCTTACAAAGGGATTTCATTTTTTTGAACTTACTTGAACTCCATACTTTTTGTGTGTTCAAAATTCACCATTCAAAGGCACATCACAAAATTTCAACAATTTCTGACTTCATTTGGTATATTTCGTGGATTTACTTTTTTTTTTGAGGTAGTTGACCCTGAAATTGAAAAGCACTACAAATGAACTCTGAAAATGTTGAAAGTTTGCATGCTATCATCATTTCACCCACATAGCATGTGTTACAAAGTCGAGAGGGCTACGACAAAAACTGGATGCACTTCGTGTACAAAAAGGACAATCTATCTCGAAGTATGAGGGTTTCGAACGAGAACTCATCTCTTACAAAGGGATTTCATTTTTTTAACTTATTTGAACTCCATACTTTTTGTGTGTTGAAAATGCACCATTCAAAGGCACATCATAAAATTTCAACAATTTCTGACTTCATTTGGTATATTTCGTGCATTTACTTATTTTTTTTGAGCTAGTTGACCCTGAAATTGAAAAGCACTACAAATGAACTCTGAAAATGTTGAAAGTTGGCATGCTATCATCATTTCACCCACATAGCATGTGTTACAAATTTGAGAGGGCTACGACAAAAACTGGATGCACTCCGTGTACAAAACGAACAATCTCTCTCGAAGTATCAGGGTTTCGAACGAGAACTTATCTCTTACAAAGGGATTTCATTTTTTTGAACTTATTTGAACTCCATACTTTTTGTGTGTTCAAAATGCACCATTCAAAGGCACATCACAAAATTTCAACAATTTCTGAATTCATTTGGTATATTTCGTTGATTTTTTTTTTGAGCTTGTTGACCCTGAAATTGAAAAGCATTACAAATGAACTCTAAAAATGTTGAAAGTTGGCATGCTATCATCATTTCACCCACATAGCATGTGTTAAAAATTTGAGAGGGCTACGACAAAAACTGGATGCACTTCGTGTACAAAACGGACAATCTCTCTTGAAGTATGAGGGTTTCGAACGAGAACTCATCTCTTACAAAGGGATTTCATTTTTTTAACTTATTTGAACTCCATAATTTTTGTGTGTTCAAAATGCACCATTCAAAGGCACATCACAAAATTTGAACAATTTCTGACTTCATTTGGTATATTTCGTGCATTTACTTTTTTTTTTTGAGCTAGTTGACCCTGAAATTGAAAAGCACTACAAATGAACTCTGAAAATGTTGAAAGTTGGCATCCTATCATCATTTCACCCACATAGCATGTGTTAAAAAGTTGAGATGGCTACGACAAAAACTGGATGCACTTCGTGTACAAAACGGACAATCTCTCTCGATGTATCAGAGTTTCGAACGAGAACTCATCTCTTACAAAGGGATTTCATTTTTTTGAACTTTTTTGAACTCCATACTTTTTGTGTGTTCAAAATGCACCATTCAAAGGCACATCACAAAATTTCAACAATTTCTGACTTCATTTGGTATATTTCGTGGATTTACTTTTTTTTTTGAGCTAGTTGACCCTGAAATTGAAAAGCACTACAAATGAACTCTGAAAATGTTGAAAGTTGGCATGCTATCATCATTTCAGCCACATAGCATGTGTTAAAAAGTTGAGAGGGCTACGACAAAAACTGGATGCACTCCGTGTACAAAACGTACAATCTCTCTCGAAGTATTAAGGTTTCGAACGAGAACTCATCTCTTACAAAGGGATTTCATTTTTTTGAACTTATTTGACCTCCATCCTTTTTGTGTGTTCAAAATGCACCATTCAAAGGCACATCACAAAATCTCAACAATTTCTCACTTCATTTCGTATATTTCGTGCATTTACTTATTTTTTTTGAGCTAGTTGACCCTGAAATTGAAAAGCACTACAAATGAACTCTGAAAATGTTGAAAGTTGGCATGCTATCATCATTTCACCCACATAGCATGTGTTACAATGTTGAGAGGGCTACGACAAAAACTGGATGCATTTCGTGTACAAAACGGACAATCTCTCTCGAAGTATGAGGGTTTCGAACGAGAACTCATCTCTTACAAAGGGATTTCTTTTTTTTGAACTTATTTGAACTCCATACTTTTTGTGTGTTCAAAATGCACCATTCAAAGGAACATCACAAAATTTCAACAATTTCTGACTTCATTTGGTATATTTCGTGGATTTACTTATTTTTTTTGAGCTAGTTGACCCTGAAAATGAAAAGCACTACAAATGAACTCTGAAAATGTTGAAAGTTGGCATGCTATCATCATTTTACCCACATAGCATGTGTTACAAAGTTGAGAGGGCTACGACAAAAACTGGATGCACTTCGTGTACAAAAAGGACAATCTCTCTCGAAGTATCAGGGTTTCGAACGAGAACTCATCTCTTACAAAGGGATTTCATTTTTTTAACTTATTTGAACTCCATACTTTTTGTGTGTTGAAAATGCACCATTCAAAGGCACATCATAAAATTTCAACAATTTCTGACTTCATTTGGTATATTTCGTGTATTTACTTTTTTTTTTGAGCTAGTTGACCCTGAAATTGAAAAGCACTACAAATGAACTCTGAAAATGTTGAAAGTTGGCATGCTATCATCATTTCACCCACATAGCATGTGTTACAAATTTGAGAGGGCTACGACAAAAACTGGATGCACTCCGTGTACAAAACGAACAATCTCTCTCGAAGTATCAGGGTTTCGAACGAGAACTTATCTCTTACAAAGGGATTTCATTTTTTTGAACTTATTTGAACTCCATACTTTTTGTGTGTTCAAAATGCACCATTCAAAGGCACATCACAAAATTTCAACAATTTCTGACTTCATTTGGTATATTTCGTGGATTTACTTTTTTTTTAGCTAGTTGACCCTGAAATTGAAGAGCACTACAAATGAACTCTGGAAATGTTCAAAGTTGGCATGCTATCATCATTTCACCCACATAGCATGTGTTAAAAAGTTGAGAGGGCTACGACAAAAACTGGATGCACTCCGTGTACAAAACAGACAATCTCTCTCGAAGTATCAGGGTTTCGAACGAGAACTCATCTCTTACAAAGGGATTTCATTTTTTTAGCTTATTTGAACTCCATACTGTTGTGTGTGTTCAAAATGCACCATTCAAAGGCACATCACAAAATTTCAACAATTTCTGTCTTCATTTGGTATGTTTCGTGGATTTACTTTTTTTTTTGAGCTAGTTGACCCTGAAATTGAAAAGCACTACAAATGAACTCTGAAAATGTTGAAATTTGGCATGCTATCATCATTTCACCCACATAGCATGTGTTACAAAGTTGAGAGGGCTACGACAAAAACTGGATGCACTTCGTGTACAAAAAGGACAATCTCTCTCGAAGTATCAGGGTTTCGAACGAGAACTCATCTCTTACAAAGGGATTTCATTTTTTTGAACTTATTTGAACTCCATACTTTTTGTGTGTTGAAAATGCACCATTCAAAGGCACATCATAAAATTTCAACAATTTCTGACTTCATTTGGTATATTTCGTGCATTTACTTATTTTTTTTTGAGCTAGTTGACCCTGAAATTGAAAAGCACTACAAATGAACTCTGAAAATGTTGAAAGTTGGCATGCTATCACCATTTCACCCACATAGCATGTGTTACAAATTTGAGAGGGCTACGACAAAAACTGGATGCACTCCGTGTACAAAACGAACAATCTCTCTCGAAGTATCAGGGTTTCGAACGAGAACTTATCTCTTACAAAGGGATTTCATTTTTTTGAACTTCTTTGAACTCCATGATTTTTGTGTGTTCAAAATGCACCATTCAAAGGCACATCACAAAATTTCCACAATTTCTGACTTCATTTGGTATATTTCGTGGATTTACTTATTTTTTAGCTAGTTGTCCCTGAAATTGAAAAGCACTACAAATGAACTCTGGAAATGTTCAAAGTTGGCATGCTATCATCATTTCACCCACATAGCATGTGTTAAAAAGTTGAGAGGGCTTCGACAAAAACTGGATGCACTCCGTGTACAAAACGGACAATCTCTCTCGAAGTATCAGGGTTTCGAACGAGAACTCATCTCTTACAAAGGGATTTCTTTTTTTTGAACTTATTTGAACTCCATACTTTTTGTGTGTTCAAAATGCACCATTCAAAGGAACATCACAAAATTTCAACAATTTCTGACTTCATTTGGTATATTTCGTGGATTTACTTATTTTTTTTGAGCTAGTTGACCCTGAAAATGAAAAGCACTACAAATGAACTCTGAAAATGTTGAAAGTTGGCATGCTATCATCATTTTACCCACATAGCATGTGTTACAAAGTTGAGAGGGCTACGACAAAAACTGGATGCACTTCGTGTACAAAAAGGACAATCTCTCTCGAAGTATCAGGGTTTCGAACGAGAACTCATCTCTTACAAAGGGATTTCATTTTTTTAACTTATTTGAACTCCATACTTTTTGTGTGTTGAAAATGCACCATTCAAAGGCACATCATAAAATTTCAACAATTTCTGACTTCATTTGGTATATTTCGTGTATTTACTTTTTTTTTTGAGCTAGTTGACCCTGAAATTGAAAAGCACTACAAATGAACTCTAAAAATGTTGAAAGTTGGCATGCTATCATCATTTCACCCACATAGCATGTGTTACAAATTTGAGAGGGCTACGACAAAAACTGGATGCACTCCGTGTACAAAACGAACAATCTCTCTCGAAGTATCAGGGTTTCGAACGAGAACTTATCTCTTACAAAGGGATTTCATTTTTTTGAACTTATTTGAACTCCATACTTTTTGTGTGTTCAAAATGCACCATTCAAAGGCACATCACAAAATTTCAACAATTTCTGACTTCATTTGGTATATTTCGTGGATTTACTTTTTTTTTAGCTAGTTGACCCTGAAATTGAAGAGCACTACAAATGAACTCTGGAAATGTTCAAAGTTGGCATGCTATCATCATTTCACCCACATAGCATGTGTTAAAAAGTTGAGAGGGCTACGACAAAAACTGGATGCACTCCGTGTACAAAACAGACAATCTCTCTCGAAGTATCAGGGTTTCGAACGAGAACTCATCTCTTACAAAGGGATTTCATTTTTTTAGCTTATTTGAACTCCATACTGTTGTGTGTGTTCAAAATGCACCATTCAAAGGCACATCACAAAATTTCAACAATTTCTGTCTTCATTTGGTATGTTTCGTGGATTTACTTTTTTTTTTGAGCTAGTTGACCCTGAAATTGAAAAGCACTACAAATGAACTCTGAAAATGTTGAAATTTGGCATGCTATCATCATTTCACCCACATAGCATGTGTTACAAAGTTGAGAGGGCTACGACAAAAACTGGATGCACTTCGTGTACAAAAAGGACAATCTCTCTCGAAGTATCAGGGTTTCGAACGAGAACTCATCTCTTACAAAGGGATTTCATTTTTTTGAACTTATTTGAACTCCATACTTTTTGTGTGTTGAAAATGCACCATTCAAAGGCACATCATAAAATTTCAACAATTTCTGACTTCATTTGGTATATTTCGTGCATTTACTTATTTTTTTTTGAGCTAGTTGACCCTGAAATTGAAAAGCACTACAAATGAACTCTGAAAATGTTGAAAGTTGGCATGCTATCACCATTTCACCCACATAGCATGTGTTACAAATTTGAGAGGGCTACGACAAAAACTGGATGCACTCCGTGTACAAAACGAACAATCTCTCTCGAAGTATCAGGGTTTCGAACGAGAACTTATCTCTTACAAAGGGATTTCATTTTTTTGAACTTCTTTGAACTCCATGATTTTTGTGTGTTCAAAATGCACCATTCAAAGGCACATCACAAAATTTCCACAATTTCTGACTTCATTTGGTATATTTCGTGGATTTACTTTTTTTTTGGCTAGTTGTCCCTGAAATTGAAAAGCACTACAAATGAACTCTGGAAATGTTCAAAGTTGGCATGCTATCATCATTTCACCCACATAGCATGTGTTAAAAAGTTGAGAGGGCTTCGACAAAAACTGGATGCACTCCGTGTACAAAACGGACAATCTCTCTCGAAGTATCAGGGTTTCGAACGAGAACTCATCTCTTACAAAGGGATTTCATTTTTTTAACTTATTTGAACTCCATACTTTTGTGTGTGTTCAAAATGCACCATTCAAAGGCACATCACAAAATTTCAACAATTTCTGTCTTCATTTGGTATGTTTCGTGGATTTACTTTTTTTTTGAGCTAGTTGACCCTGAAATTGAAAATCACTACAAATGAACTCTGAAAATGTTGAAAGTTGGCATGCTATCATCATTTCACCCACATAGCATGTGTTACAAAGTTGAGAGGGCTACGACAAAAACTGGATGCACTCGGTGTACAAAACGGACAATCTCTCTCGAAGTATCAGGGTTTCGAACGAGAACTCATCTCTTACAAAGTGATTTCATTTTTTGAACTTATTTGACCTCCATACTTTTTGTGTGTTCAAAATGCACCATTCAAAGGCACATCACAAAATTTCAACAATTTCTGACTTCATTTGGTATATTTCGTGCATTTACTTATTGTTTGGAGCTAGTTGACCCTGAAATTGAAAAGCACTACAAATGAACTCTGAAAATGTTCAAAGTTGGCATGCTATCATCATTTCACCCACATACCATGTGTTAAAAAGTTGAGATGGCTACGATAAAAACTGGATGCACTACGTGTACAAAACGGACAATCTCTCTCGAAGTATCAAGGTTTCGAAAAAGAACTCATCTCTTACAAAGGGATTTCATTTTTTTGAACTTATATGAACTCCATACTTTTTGTGTGTTCAAAATTCACCATTCAAAGGCACATCACAAAATTTCAACAATTTCTGACTTCATTTGGTATATTTCGTGGATTTACTTATTTTTTTTGAGCTAGTTGACCCTAAAATTGAAAAGCACTACAAATGAACTCTGAAAATGTTGAAAGTTGGCATGCTATAATTATTTCACCCACATAGCATGTGTTACAAAGTTGAGAGGGCTACGACAAAAACTGGATGCACTTCGTGTACAAAACGGACAATCTCTCTCGAAGTATCAGGGTTTCCAACGAGAACTCATCTCTTACAAAGGGATCTCATTTTTTTAACTTATTTGAACTCCATACTTTTTGTGTGTTCAAAATACACCATTAAAAGGCACATCACAAAATTTCAACAATTTCTGACTTCATTTGGTATATTTCGTGGATTTACTTTTTTTGAGCTAGTTGACCCTGAAATTGAAAAGCACTACAAATGAACTCTGAAAATGTTCAAAGTTGGCATGCTATCATCATTTCACCCACATAGCATGTGTTAAAAAGTTGAGAGGGCTACGACAAAAACTGGATGCACTCCGTGTACAAAACGGACAATCTCTCTCGAAGTATCAGGGTTTCGAACGAGAACTCATCTCTTACAAAGGGATTTCATTTTTTTAACTTATTTGAACTCCATACTTTTGTGTGTGTTCAAAATGCACCATTCAAAGGCACATCACAAAATTTCAACAACTTCTGACTTCATTTGGTATGTTTCGTGGATTTACTTTTTTTGAGCTAGTTGACCCTGAAATTAAAAAGCACTACAAATGAACTCTGAAAATATTGAAAGTTGGCATGCTATCATCATTTCACCCACATAGCATGTGTTACAAAGTTGAGAGGGCTACGACAAAAACTGGATGGACTCCGTGTACAAAACGGACAATCTCTCTCGAAGTATCAGGGTTTCGAACGAGAACTCATCTCTTACAAAGGGATTTCATTTTTCTGAACTTATTTGAACTCCATACTTTTTGTGTGTTCAAAATGCACCATTCAAAGGCACATCACAAAATTTCCACAATTTCTGACTTCATTTGGTATATTTCGTGGATTTACTTTTTTTTGAGCTAGTTAACCCTGAAATTGAAAAACACTACAAATGAACTCTGAAAATGTTCAAAGTTGGCATGCTATCATCATTTCACCCACATAGCATGTGTTAAAAAGTTGAGAGGGCTACGACAAAAACTGGATGCACTCCGTGTACAAAACGGACAATCTCTCTCGAAGTATCACGGTTTCGAACGAGAACTCATCTCTTACAAAGTGATTTCATTTTTTGAAAATATTTGACCTCCATACTTTTTGTGTGTTCAAAATGCACCATTCAAAGGCACATCACAAAATTTCAACAATTTCTGACTTCATTTGGTATATTTCGTGCATTTACTTATTTTTTGGAGCTAGTTGACCCTGAAATTGAAAAGCACTACAAATGAACTCTGAAAATGTTGAAAGTTGGCATGCTATCATCATTTCACCCACATAGCATGTGTTAAAAAGTTGAGATGGCTACGACAAAAACTTGATGCACTCCGTGTACAAAACGGACAATCTCTCTCGAAGTATGAGGGTTTCGAACGAGAACTCATCACTTACAAAGGGATTTCATTTTTTTAACGTATTTGAACTCCATACTTTTTATGTGTTCAAAATGCACCATTCAAAGGCAAATCACAAAATTTCAACAATTTCTAACTTCATTTGGTATGTTTCGTGGATTTACTTTTTTTTTTTGAGCTAGTTGACCCTGAAATTGAAAAGCACTACAAATGAACTCTGAAAATGTGGAAAGTTGGCATGCTATCATCATTTCACCCACATAGCGTGTGTTACAAAGTTGAGAGGGCTACGACAAAAACTGGATGCACTCCGTCTACAAAACGAACAATCTCTCTCGAAGTATCAGGGTTTCGAACGAGAACTTATCTCTTACAAAGGGATTTCATTTTTTTGAACTTATTTGAACTCCATACTTTTTTTGTGTTCAAAATGCACCATTCAAAGGCACATCACAAAATTTCAACAATTTCTGACTTCATTTGGTATATTTCGTGGATTTACTTTTTTTTAGCTAGTTGACCCTGAAATTGAAAAGCACTACAAATTAACTCTGGAAATGTTCAAAGTTGGCATGCTATCATCATTTCACCCACATAGCATGTGTTAAAAAGTAGAGAGGGCTACGACAAAAACTGGATGCACTCCGTGTAAAAAACGGACAATCTCTCTCGAAGTATCAGGGTTTCGAACGAGAACTCATCTCTTACAAAGGGATTTCATTTTTTTAACTTATTTGAACTCCATACTTTTGTGTGTGTTCAAAATGCACCATTCAAAGGCACATCACAAAATTTCAACAATTTCTGTCTTCATTTGGTATGTTTCGTGGATTTACTTTTTTTTTTGAGCTAGTTGACCCTGAAATTGAAAATCACTACAAATGAACTCTGAAAACGTTGAAAGTTGGCATGCTATCATCATTTCACCCACATAGCATGTGTTACAAAGTTGAGAGGGCTACGACAAAAACTGGATGCACTCCGTGTACAAAACGGACAATCTCTCTCGAAGTATCAGGGTTTCGAACGAGAACTCATCTCTTACAAAGTGATTTCATTTTTTGAACTTATTTGACCTCCAAACTTTTTGTGTGTTCAAAATGCACCATTCAAAGGCACATCACAAAATTTCAACAATTTCTGACTTCATTTGGTATATTTCATGCATTTACTTATTGTTTGGAGCTAGTTGACCCTGAAATTGAAAAGCACTACAAATGAACTCTGAAAATGTTCAAAGTTGGCATGCTATCATCATTTCACCCACATAGCATGTGTTAAAAAGTAGAGATGGCTATGACAAAAACTGGATGCACTTCGTGTAGAAAACGGACAATCTCTCTCGAAGTATCAAGGTTTCGAACGAGAACTCATCTCTTACAAAGGGATTTCATTTTTTTGAACTTATATGAACTCCATACTTTTTGCGTGTTCAAAATGCACCATTCAAAGGCACATCACAAAATTTCAACAATTTCTGACTTCATTTGGTATATTTCGTGGATTTACTTTTTTTTTTTGAGCTAGTTGACCCCGAAATTGAAAAGCACTAAAATGAACTCTGAAAATGTTGAAAGTTGGCATGCTATAATCATTTCACCCACATAGCATGTGTTACAAAGTTGAGAGGGCTACGACAAAAACTGGATGCACTTCGTGTACAAAACGGACAATCTCTCTCGAAGTATCAGGGTTTCGAACGAGAATTCATCTCTTACAAAGGGATCTCATTTTTTTAACTTATTTGAACTCCATACTTTTTGTGTGTTCAAAATGCACCATTAAAACGCACATCACAAAATTTCAACAATTTATGACTTCATTTGGTATATTTCGTGCATTTACTTTTTTTTTTTGAGCTAGTTGACCCTGAAATTGAAAAGCACTACAAATGAACTATGAAAATGTTGAAAGTTGGCATGCTATCATTATTTCACCCACATAGCATGTGTTAAAAAGTTGAGATGGCTACGACAAAAACTGGATGAACTTCGTGTACAAAACGGACAATCTCTCTCGAAGTATTAGGGTTTCGAACGAGAACTCATCTCTTACAAAGGGATCTCATTTTTTTGAACTTATTTGATCTCCATACTTTTTGTGTGTTCAAAATGCACCATTCAAAGGCACATCACTAAATTTCAACAATTTCTGACTTCATTTGGTATATTTCGTGCATTTACTTTGTTTTTGAGCTAGTTGACCCTGAAAATGAAAAGCACTACAAATGAACTCTGAAAATGCTGAAAGTTGGCATGCTATCATCATTTCACACACATAGCATGTTTTAAAAAGTTCAGAGGGCTACGACAAAAACTGGATGCACTTCGTGTACAAAACGGACAATCTCTCTCGAAGTATCAGGGTTTCGAACGAGAACTCATCTCTTACAAAGGGATTTCATTTTTTTGAAGGTATTTGAACTCCATAGTTTTTGTGTGTTCAAAATGCACTATTCAAAGGCACATAACAAAATTTCAACAATTTCAGACTTCATTTGGTATGTTTCGTGCATTTACTTATTTTTTTTGAGCTAGTTGACCCTGAAATTGAAAAGCACTACAAATGAACTCTGAAAATGTTGAAAGTTGGCATGCTATCATCATTTCACCCACATAGCATGTGTTACAAAGTTGAGAGGGCTACGACAAAAACTGGATGCACTTCGTGTACAAAACGGACAATCTCTCTCGAAGTATCAGGGTTTCGAACGAGAACTCATCTCTTACAAAGGGATTTCATTTTTTTGAACTCCATACTTTTTGTGTGTTCAAAATGCACCATTCAAAGGCACATCACAAAATTTCAACAATTTCTGAATTCATTTGGTATATTTCGTTGATTTTTTTTTTTGAGCTAGTTGACCCTGAAATTGAAAAGCATTACAAATGAACTCTAAAAATGTTGAAAGTTGGCATGCTATCATCATTTCACCCACATAGCATGTGTTAAAAATTTGAGAGGGCTACGACAAAAACTGGATGCACTTCGTGTACAAAACGGACAATCTCTCTTGAAGAATGAGGGTTTCGAACGAGAACTCATCTCTTACAAAGGGATTTGATTTTTTTAACTTATTTGAACTCCATACTTTTTGTGTGTTCAAAATGCACCATTCAAAGGCACATCACAAAATTTGAACAATTTCTGACTTCATTTGGTATATTTCGTGCATTTACTTTTTTTTTTGAGCTAGTTGACCCTAAAATTGAAAAGCACTACAAATGAACTCTGAAAATGTTGAAAGTTGGCATCCTATCATCATTTCACCCACATAGCATGTGTTAAAAAGTTGAGATGGCTACGACAAAAACTGGATGCACTTCGTGTACAAAACGGACAATCTCTCTCGATGTATCAGAGTTTCGAACGAGAACTCATCTCTTACAAAGGGATTTCATTTTTTTGAACTTTTTTGAGCTCCATACTTTTTGTGTGTTCAAAATGCACCATTCAAAGGCACATCACAAAATTTCAACAATTTCTGACTTCATTTGGTATATTTCGTGGATTTACTTTTTTTTTGAGCTAGTTGACCCTGAAATTGAAAAGCACTACAAATGAACTCTGAAAATGTTGAAAGTTGGCATGCTATCATCATTTCACCCACATAGCATGTGTTAAAAAGTTGAGAGGGCTACGACAAAAACTGGATGCACTCCGTGTACAAAACGGACAATCTCTCTCGAAGTATTAAGGTTTCGAACGAGAACTCATCTCTTACAAAGGGATTTCATTTTTTTGAACTTATTTGACCTCCATACTTTTTGTGTGTTCAAAATGCACCATTCAAAGGCACATCACAAAATTTCAACAATTTCTCACTTCATTTGGTATATTTCGTGCATTTACTTATTTTTTTTGAGCTAGTTGACCCTGAAATTGAAAAGCACTACAAATGAACTCTGAAAATATTGAAAGTTGGCATGCTATCATCATTTCACCCACATAGCATGTGTTACAATGTTGAGAGGGCTACGACAAAAACTGGATGCACTTCGTGTACAAAACGGACAATCTCTCTCGAAGTATGAGGGTTTCGAACGAGAACTCATCTCTTACAAAGGGATTTCTTTTTTTTTAACTTATTTGAACTCCATACTTTTTGTGTGTTAAAAATGCACCATTCAAAGGCACATCACAAAATTTCAACAATTTCTGACTTCATTTGGTATATTTCGTGCATTTACTTATTTTTTTTGAGCTAGTTGACCCTGAAATTGAAAAGCACTACAAATGAACTCTGAAAATGTTGAAAGTTGGCATGCTATCATCATTTCACCCACATAGCATGTGTTGAAAAGTTGAGATGGCTACGACAAAAACTGGATGCACTTCGTGTACAAAACGGACAATCTCTCTCGAAGTATCACGGTTTCGAACGAGAACTCATCTCTTACAAAGGGATTTCATTTTTTTGAACTTACTTGAACTCCATACTTTTTGTGTGTTCAAAATTCACCATTCAAAGGCACATCACAAAATTTCAACAATTTCTGACTTCATTTGGTATGTTTCGTGGATTTACTTTTTTTTTGAGCTAGTTGACCCTGAAATTGAAAAGCACTACAAATGAACTCTGAAAATGTTGAAAGTTGGCATGCTATCATCATTTCACCCACATAGCATGTGTTACAAAGTTGAGAGGGCTACGACAAAAACTGGATGCACTTCGTGTACAAAAAGGACAATCTCTCTCGAAGTATCAGGGTTTCGAACGAGAACTCATCTCTTACAAAGGGATTTCATTTTTTTGAACTTATTTGAACTCCATACTTTTTGTGTGTTGAAAATGCACCATTCAAAGGCACATCATAAAATTTCAACAATTTCTGACTTCATTTGGTATATTTCGTGCATTTACTTATTTTTTTGAGCTAGTTGACCCTGAAATTGAAAAGCACTACAAATGAACTCTGAAAATGTTGAAAGTTGGCATGCTATCATCATTTCACCCACATAGCATGTGTTACAAATTTGAGAGGGCTACGACAAAAACTGGATGCACTCCGTGTACAAAACGAACAATCTCTCTCGAAGTATCAGGGTTTCGAACGAGAACTTATCTCTTACAAAGGGATTTCATTTTTTTGAACTTCTTTGAACTCCATACTTTTTGTGTGTTCAAAATGCACCATTCAAAGGCACATCACAAAATTTCAACAATTTCTGACTTCATTTGGTATATTTCGTTGATTTTTTTTTTGAGCTTGTTGACCCTGAAATTGAAAAGCATTACAAATGAACTCTAAAAATGTTGAAAGTTGGCATGCTATCATCATTTCACCCACATAGCATGTGTTAAAAAGTTGAGAGGGCTACGACAAAAACTGGATGCACTCCGTGTACAAAACGGACAATCTCTCTCGAAGTATCAGGGTTTCGAACGAGAACTCATCTCTTACAAAGGGATTTCATTTTTTTAACTTATTTGAACTCCATACTGTTGTGTGTGTTCAAAATGCACCATTCAAAGGCACATCACAAAATTTCAACAATTTCTGTCTTCATTTGGTATGTTTCGTGGATTTACTTTTTTTTTTGAGCTAGTTGACCCTGAAATTGAAAATCACTACAAATGAACTCTGAAAATGATGAAAGTTGGCATGCTATCATCATTTCACCCACATAGCATGTGTTAAAAAGTTGAGAGGGCTACGACAAAAACTGGATGCACTCCGTGTACAAAACGGACAATCTCTCTCGAAGTATCAGGGTTTCGAACGAGAACTCATCTCTTACAAAGTGATTTCATTTTTTGAACTTATTTGACCTCCATACTTTTTGTGTGTTCAAAATGCACCATTCAAAGGCACATCACAAAATTTCAACAATTTCTGACTTCTTTGGTATATTTCGTGCATTTACTTATTGTTTGGAGCTAGTTGACCCTGAAATTGAAAAGCACTACATATGAACTCTGAAAATGTTCAAAGTTGGCATGCTATCATCATTTCACCCACATACCATGTGTTAAAAAGTTGAGATGGCTACGACAAAAACTGGATGCACTCCGTGTACAAAACGTACAATCTCTCTCGAAGTATCAAGGTTTCGAACGAGAACTCATCTCTTACAAAGGGATTTCATTTTTTTGAACTTATATGAACTCCATACTTTTTGTGTGTTCAAAATTCACCATTCAAAGGCACATCACAAAATTTCAACAATTTCTGTCTTCATTTGGTATATTTCGTGCATTTACTTTTTTTTTTGAGCTAGCTGACCCTGAAATTGAAAAGCACTACAAATGAACTCTGAAAATGTTCAAAGTTGGCATGCTATCATCATTTCACCCACATAGCATGTGTTAAAAAGTTGAGAGGGCTACGACAAAAACTGGATGCACTTCGTGTACAAAACGGACAATCTCTCTCGAAGTATCAGGGTTTCGAACGAGAACTCATCTCTTACAAAGGGATTTCATTTTTTTGAACTTATTTGATCTCCATACTTTTTGTGTGTTCAAAATGCACCATTCAAAGGCACATCACAAAATTTCAACAATTCCTGACTTCATTTCGTATATTTCGTGCATTTACTTTGTTTTTGAGCTAGTTGACCCTGAAATTGAAAAGCACTACAAATGAACTCTGAAAATGTTGAAAGTTGGCATGCTATCATCATTTCACACACATAGCATGTTTGAAAAAGTTCAGAGGGCTACGACAAAAACTGGATGCACTTCGTGTACAAAACGGACAATCTCTCTCGAAGTATCAGGGTTTCGAACGAGAACTCATCTCTTACAAAGGGATTTCATTTTTTTTACTTACTTGAACTCTATACTTTTTGTGTGTTCAAAATGCACCATTCAAAGGCACATCACAAAATTTGAACAATTTCTGACTTCATTTGGTATATTTCGTGCATTTACTTATTTTTTTGACCTAGTTGACCCTGAAATTGAAAAGCACTACAAATGAACTCTGGAAATGTTGAAAGTTGGCATGCTATCATCATTTCACCCACATAGCATGTGTTAAAAAGTTGAGAGGGCTACGACAAAAACTGGATGCACTCCGTGTACAAAACAGACAATCTCTCTCGAAGTATCAGGGTTTCGAACGAGAACTCATCTCTTACAAAGGGATTTCATTTTTTTAACTTATTTGAACTCCATACTGTTGTGTGTGTTCAAAATGCACCATTCAAAGGCACATCACAAATTTTCAACAATTTCTGTCTTCATTTGGTATGTTTCGTGGATTTACTTTTTTTTTTGATTTAGTTGACCCTGAAATTGAAAAGCACTACAAATGAACTCTGGAAATGTTGAAATTTGGCATGCTATCATCATTTCACCCACATAGCATGTGTTACAAAGTTGAGAGGGCTACGACAAAAACTGGATGCACTTCGTGTACAAAAAGGACAATCTCTCTCGAAGTATCAGGGTTTCGAACGAGAACTCATCTCTTACAAAGGGATTTCATTTTTTTGAACTTATTTGAACTCCATACTTTTTGTGTGTTGAAAATGCACCATTCAAAGGCACATCATAAAATTTCAACAATTTCTGACTTCATTTGGTATATTTCGTGCATTTACTTTTTTTTTTTGAGCTAGTTGACCCTGAAATTGAAAAGCACTACAAATGAACTCTGAAAATGTTGAAAGTTGGCATGCTATCACCATTTCACCCACATAGCATGTGTTACAAATTTGAGAGGGCTACGACAAAAACTGGATGCACTCCGTGTACAAAACGAACAATCTCTCTCGAAGTATCAGGGTTTCGAACGAGAACTTATCTCTTACAAAGGGATTTCATTTTTTTGAACTTCTTTGAACTCCATAATTTTTGTGTGTTCAAAATGCACCATTCAAAGGCACATCACAAAATTTCCACAATTGCTGACTTCATTTGGTATATTTCGTGGATTTACTTTTTTTTAGCTAGTTGTCCCTGAAATTGAAAAGCACTACAAATGAACTCTGGAAATGTTCAAAGTTGGCATGCTATCATCATTTCACCCACATAGCATGTGTTAAAAAGTTGAGAGGGCTACGACAAAAACTGGATGCACTCCGTGTACAAAACGGACAATCTCTCTCGAAGTATCAGGGTTTCGAACGAGAACTCATCTCTTACAAAGGGATTTCATTTTTTTAACTTATTTGAACTCCATACTTTTGTGTGTGTTCAAAATGCACCATTCAAAGGCACATCACAAAATTTCAACAATTTCTGTCTTCATTTGGTATGTTTCGTGGATTTACTTATTTTTTTGACCTAGTTGACCCTGAAATTGAAAAGCACTACAAATGAACTATGAAAATGTTGAAAGTTGGCATGCTATCATCATTTCACCCACATAGCATGTGTTAAAAAGTTGAGATGGCTACGACAAAAACTGGATGCACTTCGTGTACAAAACGGACAATCTCTCTCGAAGTATCAGGGTTTCGAACGAGAACTCATCTCTTACAAAGGGATTTCATTTTTTTGAACTTATTTGAACTCCATACTTTTTTTGTGTTCAAAATGCACCATTCAAAGGCACATCACAAAATTTCAACAATTTCTGACTTCATTTGGTATATTTCGTGGATTAACTTTTTTTTTTGAGCTAGTTGACCCTGAAATTGAAAAGCACTACAAATGAACTCTGAAAATGTTGAAAGTTGGCATTCTATCATCATTTCACCCACATAGCATGTGTTAAAAAGTTGAGAGGGCTACGACAAAAACTGGATGCACTTCGTGTACAAAACGAACAATCTCTCTCGAAGTACCAGGGTTTCGAACGAGAACTCATCTCTTACAAAGGGATTTCATTTTTTTGAACTTATTTGAACTCCATACTTTTTGTGTGTTCAAAATGCACCATTCAAAGGCACATAACAAAATTTCAACAATTTATGACTTCATTTGGTATATTTCGTGGATTTACTTTTTTTTTTGAGCTAGTTGACCCTGAAATTGAAAAGCACTACAAATGAACTCTCAAAATGTTGAAAGTTGGCATGCTATCATCATTTCACCCACATAGCATGTTTTAAAAAGTTGAGATGGCTACGACGAAAACTGGATGCACTTCGTGTACAAAACGGACAATCTCTCTCGAAGTATCAGGGTTTCGAACGAGAACTCATCTCTTACAAAGGGATTTCATTTTTTTGAACTTATTTGAACTCCATACTTTTTGTGTGTTCAAAATGCACCATTCAAAGGCACATAACAAAATTTCAACAATTTCTGACTTCATTTGGTATATTTCGTGGATTTACTTTTTTTTTTGAGCTAGTTGACCCTGAAATTGAAAAGCACTACAAATGAACTCTGAAAATGTTGAAAGTTGGCATGCTATCATCATTTCACCCACATGGCATGTGTTAAAAAGTTGAGAGGGCTACGACAAAAACTGGACGCACTTCGTGTACAAAACGGACAATCTCTCTCGAAGTATCAGGGTTTCGAACGAGAACTCATCTTTTACAAAGGGATTTCATTTTTTTGAACTTATTTGAACTCCATACTTTTTTTTGTGTTCAAAATGCACCATTCAAAGGCACATCACAAAATTTCAACAATTTCTGACTTCATTTGGTATATTTCGTGGATTAACTTTTTTTTTTGAGCTAGTTGACCCTGAAATTGAAAAGCACTACAAATGAACTCTGAAAATGTTGAAAGTTGGCATGCTATCATCATTTCACCCACATAGCATGTGTTAAAAAGTTGAGAGGGCTACGACAAAAACTGGATGCACTTCGTGTACAAAACGAACAATCTCTCTCGAAGTATCAGGGTTTCGAACGAGAACTCATCTCTTACAAAGGGATTTCATTTTTTTGAACTTATTTGAACTCCATACTTTTTGTGTGTTCAAAATGCACCATTCAAAGGCACATAACAAAATTTCAACAATTTATGACTTCATTTGGTATATTTCGTGGATTTACTTTTTTTTTTTGAGCTAGTTGACCCTGAAATTGAAAAGCACTACAAATGAACTCTCTAAATGTTGAAAGTTGGCATGCTATCATCATTTCACCCACATAGCATGTTTTAAAAAGTTGAGATGGCTACGACGAAAACTGGATGCACTTCGTGTACAAAACGGACAATCTCTCTCGAAGTATCAGGGTTTCGAACGAGAACTCATCTCTTACAAAGGGATTTCATTTTTTTGAACTTATTTGAACTCCATACTTTTTGTGTGTTCAAAATGCACCATTCAAAGGCACATAACAAAATTTCAACAATTTCTGACTTCATTTGGTATATTTCGTGGATTTACTTTTTTTTTTGAGCTAGTTGACCCTGAAATTGAAAAGCAGTACAAATGAACTCTGAAAATGTTGAAAGTTGGCATGCTATCATCATTTCACCCACATGGCATGTGTTAAAAAGTTGAGAGGGCTACGACAAAAACTGGACGCACTTCGTGTACAAAACGGACAATATCTCTCGAAGTATCAGGGTTTCGAACGAGAACTCATCTCTTACGAAGGGATTTCATTTTTTTAACTTATTTGAACTCCATACTTTTTGTGTGTTCAAAATGCACCATTCAAAGGCACATCACAAAATTTCAACAATTTCAGACTTCATTTGGTATGTTTCGTGCATTTACTCATTTTTTTGAGCTAGTTGACCCTGAAATTGAAAAGCACTACAAATGAACTCTGAAAATGTTGAAAGTTGGCATGCTATCATCATTTCACCCACATAGCATGTGTTACAAAGTTGAGAGGGCTACGACAAAAACTGGATGCACTTCGTGTACAAAACGGACAATCTCTCTCGAAGTATCAGGGTTTCGAACGAGAACTCATCACTTACAAAGGGATTTCATTTTTTTGAACTCCATACTTTTTTTTGTGTTCAAAATGCACCATTCAAAGGCACATCACAAAATTTCAACAATTTCTGACTTCATTTGGTATATTTCGTGGATTAACTTTTTTTTTTGAGCTAGTTGACCCTGAAATTGAAAAGCACTACAAATGAACTCTGAAAATGTTGAAAGTTGGCATGCTATCATCATTTCACCCACATAGCATGTGTTAAAAAGTTGAGAGGGCTACGACAAAAACTGGATGCACTTCGTGTACAAAACGAACAATCTCTCTCGAAGTATCAGGGTTTCGAACGAGAACTCATCTCTTACAAAGGGATTTCATTTTTTTGAGCTTATTTGAACTCCATACTTTTTGTGTGTTCAAAATGCACCATTCAAAGGCACATAACAAAATTTCAACAATTTATGACTTCATTTGGTATATTTCGTGGATTTACTTTTTTTTTTTGAGCTAGTTGACCCTGAAATTGAAAAGCACTACAAATGAACTCTCTAAATGTTGAAAGTTGGCATGCTATCATCATTTCACCCACATAGCATGTTTTAAAAAGTTGAGATGGCTACGACGAAAACTGGATGCACTTCGTGTACAAAACGGACAATCTCTCTCGAAGTATCAGGGTTTCGAACGAGAACTCATCTCTTACAAAGGGATTTCATTTTTTTGAACTTATTTGAACTCCATACTTTTTGTGTGTTCAAAATGCACCATTCAAAGGCACATAACAAAATTTCAACAATTTCTGACTTCATTTGGTATATTTCGTGGATTTACTTTTTTTTTTGAGCTAGTTGACCCTGAAATTGAAAAGCAGTACAAATGAACTCTGAAAATGTTGAAAGTTGGCATGCTATCATCATTTCACCCACATGGCATGTGTTAAAAAGTTGAGAGGGCTACGACAAAAACTGGACGCACTTCGTGTACAAAACGGACAATATCTCTCGAAGTATCAGGGTTTCGAACGAGAACTCATCTCTTACAAAGGGATTTCATTTTTTTAACTTATTTGAACTCCATACTTTTTGTGTGTTCAAAATGCACCATTCAAAGGCACATCACAAAATTTCAACAATTTCAGACTTCATTTGGTATGTTTCGTGCATTTACTCATTTTTTTGAGCTAGTTGACCCTGAAATTGAAAAGCACTACAAATGAACTCTGAAAATGTTGAAAGTTGGCATGCTATCATCATTTCACCCACATAGCATGTGTTACAAAGTTGAGAGGGCTACGACAAAAACTGGATGCACTTCGTGTACAAAACGGACAATCTCTCTCGAAGTATCAGGGTTTCGAACGAGAACTTATCACTTACAAAGGGATTTCATTTTTTTGAACTCCATACTTTTTGTGTGTTCAAAATGCACCATTCAAAGGCACATCACAAAATTTCAACAATTTCTGAATTCATTTGGTATATTTCGTTGATTATTTTTTTTTAGCTAGTTGACCCTGAAATTGAAAACATTACAAATGAACTCTGAAAATGTTGATAGTTGGCATGCTATCATCATTTCACCCACATAGCATGTGTTAAATATTTGACAGGGCTACGACAAAAACTGGATGCACTTCGTGTACAAAACGGACAATCTCTCTTGAAGTATCAGGGTTTCGAACGAGAACTCATCTCTTACAAAGGGATTTCATTTTTTTAACTTATTTGAACTCCATACTTTTTGTGTGTTCAAAATGCACCATTCAAAGGCACATCACAAAATTTCAACAATTTCTGACTTCATTTGGTACATTTCGTGCATTTACTTTTTTTTTGAGCTAGTTGACCCTGAAATTGAAAAGCACTACAAATGAACTCTGAAAATGTTGAAAGCTGGCATGCTATCATAATTTCACCCACATAGCATGTGTTAAAAAGATGAGATGGCTACGACAAAACCTGGATGCACTTCGTGTACAAAACGGACAATCTCTCTCGATGTATCAGAGTTTCGAACGAGAACTCATCACTTACAAAGGGATTTCATTTTTTTGAACTCCATACTTTTTGTGTGTTCAAAATGCACCATTCAAAGGCACATCACAAAATTTCAACAATTTCTGAATTCATTTGGTATATTTCGTTGATTATTTTTTTTTAGCTAGTTGACCCTGAAATTGAAAACATTACAAATGAACTCTGAAAATGTTGAAAGTTGGCATGCTATCATCATTTCACCCACATAGCATGTTTTAAAAAGTTGAGATGGCTACGACGAAAACTGGATGCACTTCGTGTACAAAACGGACAATCTCTCTCGAAGTATCAGGGTTTCGAACGAGAACTCATCTCTTACAAAGGGATTTCATTTTTTTGAACTTATTTGAACTCCATACTTTTTGTGTGTTCAAAATGCACCATTCAAAGGCACATAACAAAATTTCAACAATTTCTGACTTCATTTGGTATATTTCGTGGATTTACTTTTTTTTTTGAGCTAGTTGACCCTGAAATTGAAAAGCACTACAAATGAACTCTGAAAATGTTGAAAGTTGGCATGCTATCATCATTTCACCCACATGGCATGTGTTAAAAAGTTGAGAGGGCTACGACAAAAACTGGACGCACTTCGTGTACAAAACGGACAACCTCTCTCGAAGTATCAGGGTTTCGAACGAGAACTCATCTTTTACAAAGGGATTTCATTTTTTTGAACTTATTTGAACTCCATACTTTTTTTTGTGTTCAAAATGCACCATTCAAAGGCACATCACAAAATTTCAACAATTTCTGACTTCATTTGGTATATTTCGTGGATTAACTTTTTTTTTTGAGCTAGTTGACCCTGAAATTGAAAAGCACTACAAATGAACTCTGAAAATGTTGAAAGTTGGCATGCTATCATCATTTCACACACATAGCATGTGTTAAAAAGTTGAGAGGGCTACGACAAAAACTGGATGCACTTCGTGTACAAAACGAACAATCTCTCTCGAAGTATCAGGGTTTCGAACGAGAACTCATCTCTTACAAAGGGATTTCATTTTTTTGAACTTATTTGAACTCCATACTTTTTGTGTGTTCAAAATGCACCATTCAAAGGCACATAACAAAATTTCAACAATTTATGACTTCATTTGGTATATTTCGTGGATTTACTTTTTTTTTTTGAGCTAGTTGACCCTGAAATTGAAAAGCACTACAAATGAACTCTCTAAATGTTGAAAGTTGGCATGCTATCATCATTTCACCCACATAGCATGTTTTAAAAAGTTGAGATGGCTACGACGAAAACTGGATGCACTTCGTGTACAAAACGGACAATCTCTCTCGAAGTATCAGGGTTTCGAACGAGAACTCATCTCTTACAAAGGGATTTCATTTTTTTGAACTTATTTGAACTCCATACTTTTTGTGTGTTCAAAATGCACCATTCAAAGGCACATAACAAAATTTCAACAATTTCTGACTTCATTTGGTATATTTCGTGGATTTACTTTTTTTTTTGAGCTAGTTGACCCTGAAATTGAAAAGCAGTACAAATGAACTCTGAAAATGTTGAAAGTTGGCATGCTATCATCATTTCACCCACATGGCATGTGTTAAAAAGTTGAGAGGGCTACGACAAAAACTGGACGCACTTCGTGTACAAAACGGACAATATCTCTCGAAGTATCAGGGTTTCGAACGAGAACTCATCTCTTACGAAGGGATTTCATTTTTTTAACTTATTTGAACTCCATACTTTTTGTGTGTTCAAAATGCACCATTCAAAGGCACATCACAAAATTTCAACAATTTCAGACTTCATTTGGTATGTTTCGTGCATTTACTCATTTTTTTGAGCTAGTTGACCCTGAAATTGAAAAGCACTACAAATGAACTCTGAAAATGTTGAAAGTTGGCATGCTATCATCATTTCACCCACATAGCATGTGTTACAAAGTTGAGAGGGCTACGACAAAAACTGGATGCACTTCGTGTACAAAACGGACAATCTCTCTCGAAGTATCAGGGTTTCGAACGAGAACTCATCACTTACAAAGGGATTTCATTTTTTTGAACTCCATACTTTTTTTTGTGTTCAAAATGCACCATTCAAAGGCACATCACAAAATTTCAACAATTTCTGACTTCATTTGGTATATTTCGTGGATTAACTTTTTTTTTTGAGCTAGTTGACCCTGAAATTGAAAAGCACTACAAATGAACTCTGAAAATGTTGAAAGTTGGCATGCTATCATCATTTCACCCACATAGCATGTGTTAAAAAGTTGAGAGGGCTACGACAAAAACTGGATGCACTTCGTGTACAAAACGAACAATCTCTCTCGAAGTATCAGGGTTTCGAACGAGAACTCATCTCTTACAAAGGGATTTCATTTTTTTGAGCTTATTTGAACTCCATACTTTTTGTGTGTTCAAAATGCACCATTCAAAGGCACATAACAAAATTTCAACAATTTATGACTTCATTTGGTATATTTCGTGGATTTACTTTTTTTTTTTGAGCTAGTTGACCCTGAAATTGAAAAGCACTACAAATGAACTCTCTAAATGTTGAAAGTTGGCATGCTATCATCATTTCACCCACATAGCATGTTTTAAAAAGTTGAGATGGCTACGACGAAAACTGGATGCACTTCGTGTACAAAACGGACAATCTCTCTCGAAGTATCAGGGTTTCGAACGAGAACTCATCTCTTACAAAGGGATTTCATTTTTTTGAACTTATTTGAACTCCATACTTTTTGTGTGTTCAAAATGCACCATTCAAAGGCACATAACAAAATTTCAACAATTTCTGACTTCATTTGGTATATTTCGTGGATTTACTTTTTTTTTTGAGCTAGTTGACCCTGAAATTGAAAAGCAGTACAAATGAACTCTGAAAATGTTGAAAGTTGGCATGCTATCATCATTTCACCCACATGGCATGTGTTAAAAAGTTGAGAGGGCTACGACAAAAACTGGACGCACTTCGTGTACAAAACGGACAATATCTCTCGAAGTATCAGGGTTTCGAACGAGAACTCATCTCTTACAAAGGGATTTCATTTTTTTAACTTATTTGAACTCCATACTTTTTGTGTGTTCAAAATGCACCATTCAAAGGCACATCACAAAATTTCAACAATTTCAGACTTCATTTGGTATGTTTCGTGCATTTACTCATTTTTTTGAGCTAGTTGACCCTGAAATTGAAAAGCACTACAAATGAACTCTGAAAATGTTGAAAGTTGGCATGCTATCATCATTTCACCCACATAGCATGTGTTACAAAGTTGAGAGGGCTACGACAAAAACTGGATGCACTTCGTGTACAAAACGGACAATCTCTCTCGAAGTATCAGGGTTTCGAACGAGAACTCATCACTTACAAAGGGATTTCATTTTTTTGAACTCCATACTTTTTGTGTGTTCAAAATGCACCATTCAAAGGCACATCACAAAATTTCAACAATTTCTGAATTCATTTGGTATATTTCGTTGATTATTTTTTTTTAGCTAGTTGACCCTGAAATTGAAAACATTACAAATGAACTCTGAAAATGTTGAAAGTTGGCATGCTATCATCATTTCACCCACATAGCATGTGTTAAATATTTGACAGGGCTACGACAAAAACTGGATGCACTTCGTGTACAAAACGGACAATCTCTCTTGAAGTATCAGGGTTTCGAACGAGAACTCATCTCTTACAAAGGGATTTCATTTTTTTAACTTATTTGAACTCCATACTTTTTGTGTGTTCAAAATGCACCATTCAAAGGCACATCACAAAATTTCAACAATTTCTGACTTCATTTGGTACATTTCGTGCATTTACTTTTTTTTTGAGCTAGTTGACCCTGAAATTGAAAAGCACTACAAATGAACTCTGAAAATGTTGAAAGCTGGCATGCTATCATAATTTCACCCACATAGCATGTGTTAAAAAGATGAGATGGCTACGACAAAACCTGGATGCACTTCGTGTACAAAACGGACAATCTCTCTCGATGTATCAGAGTTTCGAACGAGAACTCATCACTTACAAAGGGATTTCATTTTTTTGAACTCCATACTTTTTGTGTGTTCAAAATGCACCTTTCAAAGGCACATCACAAAATTTCAACAATTTCTGAATTCATTTGGTATATTTCGTTGATTATTTTTTTTTAGCTAGTTGACCCTGAAATTGAAAACATTACAAATGAACTCTGAAAATGTTGAAAGTTGGCATGCTATCATCATTTCACCCACATAGCATGTGTTAAATATTTGAGAGGGCTACGACAAAAACTGGATGCACTTCGTGTACAAAAAGGACAATCTCTCTCGAAGTATCAGGGTTTCGAACGAGAACTCATCTCTTACAAAGGGATTTCATTTTTTTGAACTTATTTGAACTCCATACTTTTTGTGTGTTGAAAATGCACCATTCAAAGGCACATCATAAAATTTCAACAATTTCTGACTTCATTTGGTATATTTCGTGCATTTACTTATTTTTTTTGAGCTAGTTGACCCTGAAATTGAAAAGCACTACAAATGAACTCTGAAAATGTTGAAAGTTGGCATGCTATCACCATTTCACCCACATAGCATGTGTTACAAATTTGAGAGGGCTACGACAAAAACTGGATGCACTCCGTGTACAAAACGAACAATCTCTCTCGAAGTATCAGGGTTTCGAACGAGAACTCATCTCTTACAAAGGGATTTCATTTTTTTGAACTTATTTGAACTCCATACTTTTTTTGTGTTCAAAATGCACCATTCAAAGGCACATCATAAAATTTCAACAATTTCTGACTTCATTTGGTATATTTCGTGGATTAACTTTTTTTTTTGAGCTAGTTGACCCTGAAATTGAAAAGCACTACAAATGAACTCTGAAAATGTTGAAAGTTGGCATGCTATCATCATTTCACACACATAGCATGTGTTAAAAAGTTGAGAGGGCTACGACAAAAACTGGATGCACTTCGTGTACAAAACGAACAATCTCTCTCGAAGTATCAGGGTTTCGAACGAGAACTCATCTCTTACAAAGGGATTTCATTTTTTTGAACTTATTTGAACTCCATACTTTTTGTGTGTTCAAAATGCACCATTCAAAGGCAAATCACAAAATTTCAACAATTTATGACTTCATTTGGTATATTTCGTGGATTTACTTTTTTTTTTGACCTAGTTGACCCTGAAATTGAAAAGCACTACAAATGAACTATGAAAATGTTGAAAGTTGGCATGCTATCATCATTTCACCCACATAGCATGTTTTAAAAAGTTGAGATGGCTACGACGAAAACTGGATGCACTTCGTGTACAAAACGGACAATCTCTCTCGAAGTATCAGGGTTTCGAACGAGAACTCATCTCTTACAAAGGGATTTCATTTTTTTGAACTTATTTGAACTCCATACTTTTTGTGTGTTCAAAATGCACCATTCAAAGGCACATAACAAAATTTCAACAATTTCTGACTTCATTTGGTATATTTCGTGGATTTACTTTTTTTTTGAGCTAGTTGACCCTGAAATTGAAAAGCACTACAAATGAACTCTCAAAATGTTGAAAGTTGGCATGCTATCATCATTTCACCCACATGGCATGTGTTAAAAAGTTGAGAGGGCTACGACAAAAACTGGACGCACTTCGTGTACAAAACGGACAATATCTCTCGAAGTATCAGGGTTTCGAACGAGAACTCATCTCTTACAAAGGGATTTCATTTTTTTAACTTATTTGAACTCCATACTTTTTGTGTGTTCAAAATGCACCATTCAAAGGCACATCACAAAATTTCAACAATTTCAGACTTCATTTGGTATGTTTCGTGCATTTACTCATTTTTTTGAGCTAGTTGACCCTGAAATTGAAAAGCACTACAAATGAACTCTGAAAATGTTGAAAGTTGGCATGCTATCATCATTTCACCCACATAGCATGTGTTACAAAGTTGAGAGGGCTACGACAAAAACTGGATGCACTTCGTGTACAAAACGGACAATCTCTCTCGAAGTATCAGGGTTTCGAACGAGAACTCATCACTTACAAAGGGATTTCATTTTTTTGAACTCCATACTTTTTGTGTGTTCAAAATGCACCATTCAAAGGCACATCACAAAATTTCAACAATTTCTGAATTCATTTGGTATATTTCGTTGATTATTTTTTTTTAGCTAGTTGACCCTGAAATTGAAAACATTACAAATGAACTCTGAAAATGTTGAAAGTTGGCATGCTATCATCATTTCACCCACATAGCATGTGTTAAATATTTGAGAGGGCTACGACAAAAACTGGATGCACTTCGTGTACAAAAAGGACAATCTCTCTCGAAGTATCAGGGTTTCGAACGAGAACTCATCTCTTACAAAGGGATTTCATTTTTTTGAACTTATTTGAACTCCATACTTTTTGTGTGTTGAAAATGCACCATTCAAAGGCACATCATAAAATTTCAACAATTTCTGACTTCATTTGGTATATTTCGTGCATTTACTTATTTTTTTTGAGCTAGTTGACCCTGAAATTGAAAAGCACTACAAATGAACTCTGAAAATGTTGAAAGTTGGCATGCTATCACCATTTCACCCACATAGCATGTGTTACAAATTTGAGAGGGCTACGACAAAAACTGGATGCACTCCGTGTACAAAACGAACAATCTCTCTCGAAGTATCAGGGTTTCGAACGAGAACTCATCTCTTACAAAGGGATTTCATTTTTTTGAACTTATTTGAACTCCATACTTTTTTTGTGTTCAAAATGCACCATTCAAAGGCACATCATAAAATTTCAACAATTTCTGACTTCATTTGGTATATTTCGTGGATTAACTTTTTTTTTGAGCTAGTTGACCCTGAAATTGAAAAGCACTACAAATGAACTCTGAAAATGTTGAAAGTTGGCATCCTATCATCATTTCACACACATAGCATGTGTTAAAAAGTTGAGAGGGCTACGACAAAAACTGGATGCACTTCGTGTACAAAACGAACAATCTCTCTCGAAGTATCAGGGTTTCGAACGAGAACTCATCTCTTACAAAGGGATTTCATTTTTTTGAACTTATTTGAACTCCATACTTTTTGTGTGTTCAAAATGCACCATTCAAAGGCACATCACAAAATTTCAACAATTTATGACTTCATTTGGTATATTTCGTGGATTTACTTTTTTTTTTGACCTAGTTGACCCTGAAATTGAAAAGCACTACAAATGAACTATGAAAATGTTGAAAGTTGGCATGCTATCATCATTTCACCCACATAGCATGTTTTAAAAAGTTGAGATGGCTACGACGAAAACTGGATGCACTTCGTGTACAAAACGGACAATCTCTCTCGAAGTATCAGGGTTTCGAACGAGAACTCATCTCTTACAAAGGGATTTCATTTTTTTGAACTTATTTGAACTCCATACTTTTTGTGTGTTCAAAATGCACCATTCAAAGGCACATAACAAAATTTCAACAATTTCTGACTTCATTTGGTATATTTCGTGGATTTACTTTTTTTTTGAGCTAGTTGACCCTGAAATTGAAAAGCACTACAAATGAACTCTGAAAATGTTGAAAGTTGGCATGCTATCATCATTTCACCCACATGGCATGTGTTAAAAAGTTGAGAGGGCTACGACAAAAACTGGACGCACTTCGTGTACAAAACGGACAATATCTCTCGAAGTATCAGGGTTTCGAACGAGAACTCATCTCTTACAAAGGGATTTCATTTTTTTAACTTATTTGAACTCCATACTTTTTGTGTGTTCAAAATGCACCATTCAAAGGCACATCACAAAATTTCAACAATTTCAGACTTCATTTGGTATGTTTCGTGCATTTACTCATTTTTTTGAGCTAGTTGACCCTGAAATTGAAAAGCACTACAAATGAACTCTGAAAATGTTGAAAGTTGGCATGCTATCATCATTTCACCCACATAGCATGTGTTACAAAGTTGGGAGGGCTACGACAAAAACTGGATGCACTTCGTGTACAAAACGGACAATCTCTCTCGAAGTATCAGGGTTTCGAACGAGAACTCATCACTTACAAAGGGATTTCATTTTTTTGAACTCCATACTTTTTGTGTGTTCAAAATGCACCATTGAAAGGCACATCACAAAATTTCAACAATTTCTGAATTCATTTGGTATATTTCGTTGATTATTTTTTTTTAGCTAGTTGACCCTGAAATTGAAAACATTACAAATGAACTCTGAAAATGTTGAAAGTTGGCATGCTATCATCATTTCACCCACATAGCATGTGTTAAATATTTGAGAGGGCTACGACAAAAACTGGATGCACTTCGTGTACAAAACGGACAATCTCTCTTGAAGTATCAGGGTTTCGAACGAGAACTCATCTCTTACAAAGGGATTTCATTTTTTTAACTTATTTGAACTCCATACTTTTTGTGTGTTCAAAATGCACCATTCAAAGGCACATCACAAAATTTCAACAATTTCTGACTTCATTTGGTACATTTCGTGCATTTACTTTTTTTTTTGAGCTAGTTGACCCTGAAATTGAAAAGCACTACAAATGAACTCTGAAAATGTTGAAAGCTGGCATGCTATCATAATTTCACCCACATAGCATGTGTTAAAAAGATGAGATGGCTACGACAAAAACTGGATGCACTTCGTGTACAAAACGGACAATCTCTCTCGATGTATCAGAGTTTCGAACGAGAACTCATCTCTTACAAAGGGATTTATTTTTTTTGAACTTTTTTGAACTCCATACTTTTTGTGTGTTCAAAATGCACCATTCAAAGGCACATCCCAAAATTTCAACAATTTCTGACTTCATTTGGTATATTTCGTGGATTTACTTTTTTTTTTGAGCTAGTTGACCCTGAAATTGAAAAGCACTACAAATGAACTCTGAAAATGTTGAAAGTTGGCATGCTATCATCATTTCACCCACATAGCATGTGTTAAAAAGTTGAGAGGGCTACGACAAAAACTGGATGCACTCCGTGTACAAAACGGACAATCTCTCTCGAAGTATTAAGGTTTCGAACGAGAACTCATCTCTTACAAAGGGATTTCATTTTTATGAACTTATTTGACCTCCATACTTTTTGTGTGTTCAAAATGCACCATTCAAAGGCACATCACAAAATTTCAACAATTTCTCACTTCATTTGGTATATTTCGTGCATTTACTTATTTTTTTTGAGCTAGTTGACCCTGAAATTGAAAAGCACTACAAATGAACTCTGAAAATGTTGAAAGTTGGCATGCTATCATCATTTGACCCACAGAGCATGTGTTACAAAGTTGAGAGGGCTACGACAAAAACTGGATGCACTTCGTGTACAAAACGGACAATCTCTCTCGAAGTATGAGGGTTTCGAACGAGAACTCATCTCTTACAAAGGGATTTCTTTTTTTTGAACTTATTTGAACTCCATACTTTTTGTGTGGTCAAAATGCACCATTCAAAGGCACATCACAAAATTTCAACAATTTCTGACTTCATTTGGTATATTTCGTGCATTTACTTCTTTTTTTTGAGCTAGTTGACCCTGAAATTGAAAAGCACTACAAATGAACTCTGAAAATGTTGAAAGTTGGCATGCAATCATCATTTCACCCACATAGCATGTTTTAAAAAGTTGAGATGGCTACGACAAAAACTGGATGCACTTCGTCTACAAAACGGACAATCTCTCTCGAAGTATCAGGGTTTCGAACGAGAACTCATCTCTTACAAAGGGATTTCATTTTTTTGAACTTATTTGAACTCCATACTTTTTGTGTGTTCAAAATGCACCATTCAAAGGCACATAACAAAATTTCAACAATTTCTGACATCATTTGGTATATTTCGTGGATTTACTTTTTTTTTTTGAGCTAGTTGACCCTGAAATTGAAAAGCACTACAAATGAACTCTGAAAATGTTGAAAGTTGGCATGCTATCATCATTTCACCCACATGGCATGTGTTAAAAAGTTGAGAGGGCTACGACAAAAACTGGATGCACTTCGTGTACAAAACGGACAATCTCTCTCGAAGTATCAGGGTTTCGAACGAGAACTCATCTCTTACAAAGGGATTTCATTTTTTTTAACTTATTTGAACTCCATACTTTTTGTGTGTTCAAAATGCACCATTCAAAGGCACATCAGAAAATTTCAACAATTTCAGACTTCATTTGGTATGTTTCGTGCATTTACTCATTTTTTTTGAGCTAGTTGACCCTGAAATTGAAAAGCACTACAAATGAACTCTAAAAATGTTGAAAGTTGGCATGCTATCATCATTTCACCCACATAGCATGTGTTACAAAGTTGAGAGGGCTACGACAAAAACTGGATGCACTTCGTGTACAAAACGGACAATCTCTCTCGAAGTATCAGGGTTTCGAATGAGAACTCATCTCCTACAAAGGGATTTCATTTTTTTGAACTCCATACTTTTTGTGTGTTCAAAATGCACCATTCAAAGGCACATCACAAAATTTCAACAATTTCTGAATTCATTTGGTATATTTCGTTGATTAATTTTTTTTGAGCTAGTTGACCCTGAAATTGAAAAGCATTACAAATGAACTCTGAAAATGTTGAAAGTTGGCATGCTATCATCATTTCACCCACATAGCATGTGTTAAAAATTTGAGAGGGCTACGACAAAAACTGGATGCACTTCGTGTACAAAACGGACAATCTCTCTTGAAGTATCAGGGTTTCGAACGAGAACTCATCTCTTACAAAGGGATTTCATTTTTTTGAACTCCATACTTTTTGTGTGTTCAAAATGCACCATTCAAAGGCACATCACAAAATTTCAACAATTTCTGAATTCATTTGGTATATTTCGTTGATTTTTTTTTTTGAGCTAGTTGACCCTGAAATTGAAAAGCACTACAAATGAACTCTGAAAATGTTGAAAGTTGGCATGCTATCATCATTTCACCCACATAGCATGTGTTAAAAAGTTGAGATGGCTAGGACAAAAACTGGATGCACTTCGTGTACAAAACGGACAATCTCTCTCGATGTATCAGAGTTTCGAACGAGAACTCATCTCTTACAAAGGGATTTCATTTTTTTGAACTTTTTTGAACTCCATACTTTTTGTGTGTTCAAAATGCACCATTCAAAGGCACATCACAAAATTTCAACAATTTCTGACTTCATTTGGTATATTTCGTGGATTTACTTTTTTTTTGAGCTAGTTGACCCTGAAATTGAAAAGCACTACAAATGAACTCTGAAAATGTTGAAAGTTGGCATGCTATCATCATTTCACCCACATATCATGTGTTAAAAAGTTGAGAGGGCTACGACAAAAACTGGATGCACTCCGTGTACAAAACGGACAATCTCTCTCGAAGTATTAAGGTTTCGAACGAGAACTCATCTCTTACAAAGGGATTTCATTTTTTTGAACTTATTTGACCTCCATACTTTTTGTGTGTTCAAAATGCACCATTCAAAGGCACATCACAAAAATTCAACAATTTCTCACTTCATTTGGTATATTTCGTGCATTTACTTTTTTTTTTGAGCTAGTTGACCCTGAAATTGAAAATCACTACAAATGAACTCTGAAAATGTTGAAAGTTGGCATGCTATCATCATTTGACCCACATAGGATGTGTTACAAAGTTGAGAGGGCTACGACAAAAACTGGATGCACTTCGTGTACAAAACGGACAATCTCTCTCGAAGTATAAGGGTTTCGAACGAGAACTCATCTCTTACAAAGGGATTTCTTTTTTTTGAACTTATTTGAACTCCATACTTTTTGTGCGGTCAGAATGCACCATTCAAAGGCACATCACAAAATTTCAACAATTTCTGACTTCATTAGGTATATTTCGTGCATTTACTTATTTTTTTTGAGCTAGTTGACCCTGAAATTGAAAAGCACTACAAATGAACTCTGAAAATGTTGAAACTTGGCATGCTATCATCATTTCACCCACATAGCATGTTTTAAAAAGTTGAGATGGCTACGACAAAAACTGGATGCACTTCGTGTACAAAACGGACAATCTCTCTCGAAGTATCAGGGTTTCGAACGAGAACTCATCTCTTACAAAGGGATTTCATTTTTTTGAACTTATTTGAACTCCATACTTTTTGTGTGTTCAAAATGCACCATTCAAAGGGACATAACAAAATTTCAACAATTTCTGACATCATTTGGTATATTTCGTGGATTTACTTTTTTTTTGAGCTAGTTGACCCTGAAATTGAAAAGCACTACAAATGAACTTTGAAAATGTTGAAAGTTGGCATGCTATCATCATTTCACCCACATGGCATGTGTTAAAAAGTTGAGAGGGCTACGACAAAAACTGGATGCACTTCGTGTACAAAACGGACAATCTCTCTCGAAGTATCAGGATTTCGAACGAGAACTCATCTCTTACAAAGGGATTTCATTTTTTTAACTTATTTGAACTCCATACTTTTTGTGTGTTCAAAATGCACCATTCAAAGGCACATCACAAAAT
The DNA here is from genome assembly GCF_904849725.1 of Hordeum vulgare subsp. vulgare. Classification (NCBI taxonomy): domain Eukaryota; kingdom Viridiplantae; phylum Streptophyta; class Magnoliopsida; order Poales; family Poaceae; genus Hordeum; species Hordeum vulgare. Next base: position 19,159,396 of record NC_058518.1, read on the forward strand.
TTCAACAATTTCAGACTTCATTTGGTATGTTTCGTGCATTTACTCATTTTTTTTGAGCTAGTTGACCCTGAAATTGAAAAGCACTACAAATGAACTCTGAAAATGTTGAAAGTTGGCATGCTATCATCATTTCACCCACATAGCATGTGTTACAAAGTTGAGAGGGCTACGACAAAAACTGGATGCACTTCGTGTACAAAACGGACAATCTCTCTCGAAGAATCAGGGTTTCGAACGAGAACTCATCTCTTACAAAGGGATTTCATTTTTTTGAACTCCATACTTTTTGTGTGTTCAAAATGCACCATTCAAAGGCACATCACAAAATTTCAACAATTTCTGAATTCATTTGGTATATTTCGTTGATTATTTTTTTTTGAGCTAGTTGACCCTGAAATTGAAAAGCATTACAAATGAACTCTGAAAATGTTGAAAGTTGGCATGCTATCATCATTTCACCCACATAGCATGTGTTAAAAATTTGAGAGGGCTACGACAAAAACTGGATGCACTTCGTGTACAAAACGGACAATCTCTCTTGAAGTATCAGGGTTTCGAACGAGAACTCATCTCTTACAAAGGGATTTCATTTTTTTAACTTATTTGAACTCCATACTTTTTGTGTGTTCAAAATGCACCATTCAAAGGCACATCACAAAATTTCAACAATTTCTGACTTCATTTGGTACATTTCGTGCATTTACTTTTTTTTTTGAGCTAGTTGACCCTGAAATTGAAAAGCACTACAAATGAACTCTGAAAATGTTGAAAGTTGGCATGCTATCATCATTTCACCCACATAGCATGTGTTAAAAAGTTGAGATGGCTACGACAAAAACTGGATGCACTTCGTGTACAAAACGGACAATCTCTCTCGATGTATCAGAGTTTCGAACGAGAACTCATCTCTTACAAAGGGATTTCATTTTTTTGAACTTTTTTGAACTCCATACTTTTTGTGTGTTCAAAATGCACCATTCAAAGGCACATCACAAAATTTCAACAATTTCTGACTTCATTTGGTATATTTCGTGGATTTACTTTTTTTTTGAGCTAGTTGACCCTGAAATTGAAAAGCACTACAAATGAACTCTGAAAATGTTGAAAGTTGGCATGCTATCATCATTTCACCCACATATCATGTGTTAAAAAGTTGAGAGGGCTACGACAAAAACTGGATGCACTCCGTGTACAAAACGGACAATCTCTCTCGAAGTATTAAGGTTTCAAACGAGAACTCATCTCTTACAAAGGGATTTCATTTTTTTGAACTTATTTGACCTCCATACTTTTTGTGTGTTCAAAATGCACCATTCAAAGGCACATCACAAAAATTCAACAATTTCTCACTTCATTTGGTATATTTCGTGCATTTACTTTTTTTTTTGAGCTAGTGGACCCTGAAATTGAAAATCACTTCAAATGAACTCTGAAAATGTTGAAAGTTGGCATGCTATCATCATTTGACCCACATAGCATGTGTTAAAAAGTTGAGATGGCTACGACAAAAACTGGATGCACTTCGTGTACAAAACGGACAATCTCTCTCGATGTATCAGGGTTTCGAACGAGAACTCATCTCTTACAAAGGGATTTCATTTTTTTGAACTCCATACTTTTTGTGTGTTCAAAATGCACCATTCAAAGGCACATCACAAAATTTCAACAATTTCTGAATTCATTTGGTATATTTCGTTGATTATTTTTTTTTGAGCTAGTTGACCCTGAAATTGAAAAGCATTACAAATGAACTCTGAAAATGTTGAAAGTTGGCATGCTATCATCATTTCACCCACATAGCATGTGTTAAAAATTTGAGAGGGCTACGACAAAAACTGGATGCACTTCGTGTACAAAACGGACAATCTCTCTTGAAGTATCAGGGTTTCGAACGAGAACTCATCTCTTACAAAGGGATTTCATTTTTTTAACTTATTTGAACTCCATACTTTTTGTGTGTTCAAAATGCACCATTCAAAGGCACATCACAAAATTTCAACAATTTCTGACTTCATTTGGTACATTTCGTGCATTTACTTTTTTTTTTGAGCTAGTTGACCCTGAAATTGAAAAGCACTACAAATGAACTCTGAAAATGTTGAAAGTTGGCATGCTATCATCATTTCACCCACATAGCATGTGTTAAAAAGTTGAGATGGCTACGACAAAAACTGGATGCACTTCGTGTACAAAACGGACAATCTCTCTCGATGTATCAGAGTTTCGAACGAGAACTCATCTCTTACAAAGGGATTTCATTTTTTTGAACTTTTTTGAACTCCATACTTTTTGTGTGTTCAAAATGCACCATTCAAAGGCACATCACAAAATTTCAACAATTTCTGACTTCATTTGGTATATTTCGTGGATTTACTTTTTTTTTGAGCTAGTTGACCCTGAAATTGAAAAGCACTACAAATGAACTCTGAAAATGTTGAAAGTTGGCATGCTATCATCATTTCACCCACATATCATGTGTTAAAAAGTTGAGAGGGCTACGACAAAAACTGGATGCACTCCGTGTACAAAACGGACAATCTCTCTCGAAGTATTAAGGTTTCAAACGAGAACTCATCTCTTACAAAGGGATTTCTTTTTTTTGAACTTATTTGAACTCCATACTTTTTGTGTGGTCAGAATGCACCATTCAAAGGCACATCACAAAATTTCAACAATTTCTGACTTCATTTGGTATATTTCGTGCATTTACTTATTTTTTTTGAGCTAGTTGACCCTGAAATTGAAAAGCACTACAAATGAACTCTGAAAATGTTGAAACTTGGCATGCTATCATCATTTCACCCACATAGCATGTTTTAAAAAGTTGAGATGGCTACGACAAAAACTGGATGCACTTCGTGTACAAAACGGACAATCTCTCTCGAAGTATCAGGGTTTCGAACGAGAACTCATCTCTTACAAAGGGATTTCATTTTTTTGAACTTATTTGAACTCCATACTTTTTGTGTGTTCAAAATGCACCATTCAAAGGGACATAACAAAATTTCAACAATTTCTGACATCATTTGGTATATTTCGTGGATTTACTTTTTTTTTGAGCTAGTTGACCCTGAAATTGAAAAGCACTACAAATGAACTCTGAAAATGTTGAAAGTTGGCATGCTATCATCATTTCACCCACATGGCATGTGTTAAAAACTTGAGAGGGCTACGACAAAAACTGGATGCACTTCGTGTACAAAACGGACAATCTCTCTCGAAGTATCAGGATTTCGAACGAGAACTCATCTCTTACAAAGGGATTTCATTTTTTTAACTTATTTGAACTCCATACTTTTTGTGTGTTCAAAATGCACCATTCAAAGGCACATCACAAAATTTCAACAATTTCAGACTTCATTTGGTATGTTTCGTGCATTTACTCATTTTTTTTGAGCTAGTTGACCCTGAAATTGAAAAGCACTACAAATGAACTCTGAAAATGTTGAAAGTTGGCATGCTATCATCATTTCACCCACGTAGCATGTGTTACAAAGTTGAGAGGGCTACGACAAAAACTGGATGCACTTCGTGTACAAAACGGACAATCTCTCTCGAAGTATCAGGGTTTCGAACGAGAACTCATCTCTTACAAAGGGATTTCATTTTTTTGAACTCCATACTTTTTGTGTGTTCAAAATGCACCATTCAAAGGCACATCACAAAATTTCAACAATTTCTGAATTCATTTGGTATATTTCGTTGATTATTTTTTTTTGAGCTAGTTGACCCTGAAATTGAAAAGCATTACAAATGAACTCTGAAAATGTTGAAAGTTGGCATGCTATCATCATTTCACCCACATAGCATGTGTTAAAAATTTGAGAGGGCTACGACAAAAACTGGATGCACTTCGTGTACAAAACGGACAATCTCTCTTGAAGTATGAGGGTTTCGAACGAGAACTCATCTCTTACAAAGGGATTTCATTTTTTTAACTTATTTGAACTCCATACTTTTTGTGTGTTCAAAATGCACCATTCAAAGGCACATCACAAAATTTGAACAATTTCTGACTTCATTTGGTATATTTCGTGCATTTACTTTTTTTTTTGAGCTAGTTGACCCTGAAATTGAAAAGCACTACAAATGAACTCTGAAAATGTTGAAAGTTGGCATGCTATCATCATTTCACCCACATAGCATGTGTTAAAAAGTTGAGATGGCTACGACAAAAACTGGATGCACTTCGTGTACAAAACGGACAATCTCTCTCGATGTATCAGAGTTTCGAACGAGAACTCATCTCTTACAAAGGGATTTCATTTTTTTGAACTTTTTTGAACTCCATACTTTTTGTGTGTTCAAAATGCATCATTCAAAGGCACATCACAAAATTTCAACAATTTCTGACTTCATTTGGTATATTTCGTGGATTTACTTTTTTTTTGAGCTAGTTGACCCTGAAATTGAAAAGCACTACAAATGAACTCTGAAAATGTTGAAAGTTGGCATGCTATCATCATTTCACCCACATAGCATGTGTTAAAAAGTTGAGAGGGCTACGACAAAAACTGGATGCACTCCGTGTACAAAACGGACAATCTCTCTCGAAGTATTAAGGTTTCGAACGAGAACTCATCTCTTACAAGGGGATTTCATTTTTTTGAACTTATTTGACCTCCATACTTTTTTTGTGTTCAAAATGCACCATTCAAAGGCACATCACAAAATTTGAACAATTTCTGACTTCATTTGGTATATTTCGTGCATTTACTTTTTTTTTTGAGCTAGTTGACCCTGAAATTGAAAAGCACTACAAATGAACTCTGAAAATGTTGAAAGTTGGCATGCTATCATCATTTCACCCACATAGCATGTGTTAAAAAGTTGAGATGGCTACGACAAAAACTGGATGCACTTCGTGTACAAAACGGACAATCTCTCTCGATGTTTCAGAGTTTCGAACGAGAACTCATCTCTTACAAAGGGATTTCATTTTTTTGAACTTTTTTGAACTCCATACTTTTTGTGTGTTCAAAATGCATCATTCAAAGGCACATCACAAAATTTCAACAATTTCTGACTTCATTTGGTATATTTCGTGGATTTACTTTTTTTTTGAGCTAGTTGACCCTGAAATTGAAAAGCACTACAAATGAACTCTGAAAATGTTGAAAGTTGGCATGCTATCATCATTTCACCCACATAGCATGTGTTAAAAAGTTGAGAGGGCTACGACAAAAACTGGATGCACTCCGTGTACAAAACGGACAATCTCTCTCGAAGTATTAAGGTTTCGAACGAGAACTCATCTCTTACAAGGGGATTTCATTTTTTTGAACTTATTTGACCTCCATACTTTTTTTGTGTTCAAAATGCACCATTCAAAGGCACATCACAAAATTTCAACAATTTCTCACTTCATTTGGTATATTTCGTGCATTTACTTATTTTTTTTGAGCTAGTTGACCCTGAAATTGAAAAGCACTACAAATGAACTCTGAAAATGTTGAAAGTTGGCATGCTATCATCATTTCACCCACATAGCATGTGTTACAAAGTTGAGAGGGCTACGAGAAAAACTGGATGCACTTCGTGTACAAAACGGACAATCTCTCTCGAAGTATGAGGGTTTCGAACGAGAACTCATCTCTTACAAAGGGATTTCTTTTTTTGAACTTATTTGAACTCCGTACTTTTTGTGTGTTCAAAATGCACCATTCAAAGGCACATCACAAAATATCAACAATTTCTGACTTCATTTCGTATATTTCGTGCATTTACATATTTTTTTGAGCTAGTTGACCCTGAAATTGAAAAGCACTACAAATGAACTCTGAAAATGTTGAAAGTTGGCATGCTATCATCATTTCACCCACATAGCATGTGTTGAAAAGTTGAGATGGCTACGACAAAAACTGGATGCACTTCGTGTACAAAACGGACAATCTCTCTCGAAGTATCACGGTTTCGAACGAGAACTCATCTCTTACAAAGGGATTTCATTTTTTTGAACTTACTTGAACTCCATACTTTTTGTGTGTTCAAAATTCACCATTCAAAGGCACATCACAAAATTTCAACAATTTCTGACTTCATTTGGTATATTTCGTGGATTTACTTTTTTTTGAGCTAGTTGACCCTGAAATTGAAAAGCACTACAAATGAACTCTGAAAATGTTGAAAGTTGGCATGCTATCATCATTTAACCCACATAGCATGTGTTACAAAGTTGAGAGGGCTACGACAAAAACTGGATGCACTTCGTGTACAAAAAGGACAATCTCTCTCGAAGTATCAGGGTTTCGAACGAGAACTTATCTCTTACAAAGGGATTTCATTTTTTTTAACTTATTTGAACTCCATACTTTTTGTGTGTTGAAAATGCACCATTCAAAGGCACATCATAAAATTTCAACAATTTCTGACTTCATTTGGTATATTTCGTGCATTTACTTTTTTTTTGAGCTAGTTGACCCTGAAATTGAAAAGCACTACAAATGAACTCTGAAAATGTTGAAAGTTGGCATGCTATCATCATTTCACCCACATAGCATGTGTTAAAAAGTTGAGAGGGCTACGACAAAAACTGGATGCACTCCGTGTACAAAACGGACAATCTCTCTCGAAGTATTAAGGTTTCGAACGAGAACTCATCTCTTACAAGGGGATTTCATTTTTTTGAACTTATTTGACCTCCATACTTTTTTTGTGTTCAAAATGCACCATTCAAAGGCACATCACAAAATTTCAACAATTTCTGACTTCATTTGGTATGTTTCGTGGATTTACTTTTTTTTTGAGCTGGTTGACCCTGAAATTGAAAAGCACTACAAATGAACTCTGAAAATGTTGAAAGTTGGCATGCTATCATCATTTCACCCACATAGCATGTGTTAAAAAGTTGAGAGGGCTACGACAAAAACTGGATGCACTTCGTGTACAAAACGGACAATCTCTCTCGAAGTATCAAGGTTTCGAACGAGAACTCATCTCTTACAAAGGCATTTCATTTTTTTAACTTATTTGAACTCCATACTTTTTGTGTGTTCAAAATGCACCATTCAAAGGCACATCACAAAATTTCAACAATTTCTAACTTCATTTGGTATATTTCGTGCATTTACTTTTTTTTTTGAGCTAGTTGACCCTGAAATTGAAAAGCACTACAAATGAACTCTGAAAATGTTGAAAGTTGGCATGCTATCATCATTTCACCCACATAGCATGTGTTAAAAAGTTGAGATGGCTACGACAAAAACTGGATGCACTTCGTGTACAAAACGGACAATCTCTCTCGATGAATCAGAGTTTCGAACGAGAACTCATCTCTTACAAAGGGATTTCATTTTTTTGAACTTTTTTGAACTCCATACTTTTTGTGTGTTCAAAATGCACCATTCAAAGGCACATCACAAAATTTCAACAATTTCTGACTTCATTTGGTATATTTCGTGGATTTACTTTTTTTTTTGAGCTAGTTGACCCTGAAATTGAAAAGCACTACAAATGAACTCTGAAAATGTTGAAAGTTGGCATGCTATCATCATTTCACCCACATAGCATGTGTTAAAAAGTTGAGAGGGCTACGACAAAAACTGGATGCACTCCGTGTACAAAACGGACAATCTCTCTCGAAGTATTAAGGTTTCGAACGAGAACTCATCTCTTACAAAGGGATTTCATTTTTTTGAACTTATTTGACCTCCATACTTTTTGTGTGTTCAAAATGCACCATTCAAAGGCACATCACAAAATTTCAACAATTTCTCACTTCATTTGGTATATTTCGTGCATTTACTTATTTTTTTGAGCTAGTTGACCCTGAAATTGAAAAGCACTACAAATGAACTCTGAAAATGTTGAAAGTTGGCATGCTATCATCATTTCACCCACATAGCATGTGTTACAATATTGAGAGGGCTACGACAAAAACTGGATGCACTTCATGTACAAAACGGACAATCTCTCTCGAAGTATGAGGGTTTCGAACGAGAACTCATCTCTTACAAAGGGATTTCTTTTTTTTGAACTTATTTGAACTCCATACTTTTTGTGTGGTCAAAATGCACCATTCAAAGGCACATCACAAAATTTCAACAATTTCTGACTTCATTTGGTATAATTCGTGCATTTACTTATTTTTTTTGAGCTAGTTGACCCTGAAATTGAAAAGCACTACAAATGAACTCTGAAAATGTTGAAAGTTGGCATGCTATCATCATTTCACCCACATAGCATGTTTTAAAAAGTTGAGATGGCTACGACAAAAACTGGATGCACTTCGTGTACAAAACGGACAATCTCTCTCGAAGTATCAGGGTTTCGAACGAGAACTCATCTCTTACAAAGGGATTTCATTTTTTTGAACTTATTTGAACTCCATACTTTTTGTGTGTTCAAAATGCACCATTCAAAGGGACATAACAAAATTTCAACAATTTCTGACATCATTTGGTATATTTCGTGGATTTACTCTTTTTTTTTGAGCTAGTTGACCCTGAAATTGAAAAGCACTACAAATGAACTCTGAAAATGTTGAAAGTTGGCATGCTATCATCATTTCACCCACATGGCATGTGTTAAAAAGTTGAGAGGGCTACGACAAAAACTGGATGCACTTCGTGTACAAAACGGACAATCTCTCTCGAAGTATCAGGGTTTCGAACAAGAACTCATCTCTTACAAAGGGATTTCATTTTTTGAACTTATTTGAACTCCATACTTTTTGTGTGTTCAAAATGCACCATTCAAAGGGACATCACAAAATTTCAACAATTTCAGACTTCATTTGGTATGTTTCGTGCATTTACTCATTTTTTTTTGAGCTAGTTGACCCTGAAATTGAAAAGCACTACAAATGATCTTTGAAAATGTTGAAAGTTGGCATGCTATCATCATTTCACCCACATAGCATGTGTTACAAAGTTGAGAGGGCTACGACAAAAAACGGATGCACTTCGTGTACAAAACGGACAATCTCTCTCGAAGTATCAGGGTTAGTAACGAGAACTCATCTCTTACAAAGGGATTTCATTTTTTTGAACTCCATACTTTTTGTGTGTTCAAAATGCACCATTCAAAGGCACATCACAAAATTTCAACAATTTCTGAATTCATTTGGTATATTTCGTTGATTATTTTTTTTTGAGCTAGTTGACCCTGAAATTGAAAAGCATTACAAATGAACTCTGAAAATGTTGAAAGTTGGCATGCTATCATCATTTCACCCACATAGCATGTGTTAAAAATTTGAGAGGGCTACGACAAAAACTGGATGCACTTCGTGTACAAAACGGACAATCTCTCTTGAAGTATCAGGGTTTCGAACGAGAACTCATCTCTTACAAAGGGATTTCATTTTTTTAACTTATTTGAACTCCATACTTTTTGTGTGTTCAAAATGCACCATTCAAAGGCACATCACAAAATTTGAACAATTTCTGACTTCATTTGGTATATTTCGTGCATTTACTTTTTTTTTTGAGCTAGTTGACCCTGAAATTGAAAAGCACTACAAATGAACTCTGAAAATGTTGAAAGTTGGCATGCTATCATCATTTCACCCACGTAGCATGTGTTAAAAAGTTGAGATGGCTACGACAAAAACTGGATGCACTTCGTGTACAAAACGGACAATCTCTCTCGATGTATCAGAGTTTCGAACGAGAACTCATCTCTTACAAAGGGATTTCATTTTTTTGAACTTTTTTGAACTCCATACTTTTTGTGTGTTCAAAATGCACCATTCAAAGGCACATCACAAAATTTCAACAATTTCTGACTTCATTTCGTATATTTCATGGATTTACTTTTTTTTTGAGCTAGTTGACCCTGAAATTGAAAAGCACTACAAATGAACTCTGAAAATGTTGAAAGTTGGCATGCTATCATCATTTCACCCACATAGCATGTGTTAAAAAGTTGAGAGGGGTACGACAAAAACTGGATGCACTCCGTGTACAAAATGGACAATCTCTCTCGAAGTATTAAGGTTTCGAACGAGAACTCATCTCTTACAAGGGGATTTCATTTTTTTGAACTTATTTGACCTCCATACTTTTTGTGTGTTCAAAATGCACCATTCAAAGGCACATCACAAAATTTCAACAATTTCTCACTTCATTTGGTATATTTCGTGCATTTACTTATTTTTTTTGAGCTAGTTGACCCTGAAATTGAAAAGCACTACAAATGAACTCTGAAAATGTTGAAAGTTGGCATGCTATCATCATTTCACCCACATAGCATGTGTTACAAAGTTGACAGGGCTACGACAAAAACTGGATGCACTTCGTGTACAAAACGGACAATCTCTCTCGAAGTATGAGGGTTTCGAACGAGAACTCATCTCTTACAAAGGGATTTCTTTTCTTTGAACTTATTTGAACTCCATACTTTTTGTGTGGTCCAAATGCACCATTCAAAGGCACATCACAAAATTTCAACAATTTCTGACTTCATTTGGTATATTTCGTGCATTTACTTATTTTTTTTTGAGCTAGTTGACCCTGAAATTGAAAAGCACTACAAATGAACTCTGAAAATGTTGAAAGTTGGCATGCTATCATCATTTCACCCACATAGCATGTTTTAAAAAGTTGAGATGGCTACGACAAAAACTGGATGCACTTCGTGTACAAAACGGACAATCTCTCTCGAAGTATCAGGGTTTCGAACGAGAACTCATCTCTTACAAAGGGATTTCATTTTTTTGAACTTATTTGAACTCCATACTTTTTGTGTGTTCAAAATGCACCATTCAAAGGGACATAACAAAATTTCAACAATTTCTGACATCATTTGGTATATTTCGTGGATTTACTTTTTTTTTGAGCTAGTTGACCCTGAAATTGAAAAGCACTACAAATGAACTTTGAAAATGTTGAAAGTTGGCATGCTATCATCATTTCACCCACATGGCATGTGTTAAAAAGTTGAGAGGGCTACGACAAAAACTGGATGCTCTTCGTGTACAAAACGGACAATCTCTCTCGAAGTATCAGGGTTTCGAACGAGAACTCATCTCTTACAAAGGGATTTCATTTTTTTAACTTATTTGAACTCCATACTTTTTGTGTGTTCAAAATGCACTATTCAAAGGCACATCACAAAATTTCAACAATTTCAGACTTCATTTCGTATGTTTCGTGCATTTACTCATTTTTTTGAGCTAGTTGACCCTGAAATTGAAAAGCACTACAAATGAACTCTGAAAATGTTGAAAGTTGGCATGCTATCATCATTTCACCCACATAGCATGTGTTACAAAGTTGAGAGGGCTACGACAAAAACTGGATGCACTTCGTGTACAAAACGGACAATCTCTCTCGAAGTATGAGGGTTTCGAACGAGAACTCATCTCTTACAAAGGGACTTCATTTTTTTGAATTTATTTGAACTCCATACTTTTTGTGTGTTCAAAATGCACCATTCAAAGGCACATCACAAAATTTCAACAATTTCTGACTTCATTTGGTATATTTCGTGGATTTACTTTTTTTTTGAGCTAGTTGACCCAGAAATTGAAAAGCACTACAAATGAACTCTGAAAATGTTGAAAGTTGGCATGCTATCATCATTTGACCCACATAGCATGTGTTGAAAAGTTGAGATGGCTACGAAAAAAACTGGATGCACTTCGTGTACAAAACGGACAATCTCTCTCGAAGTATCACGGTTTCGAACGAGAACTCATCTCTTACAAAGGGATTTCATTTTTTTGAACTTACTTGAACTCCATACTTTTTGTGTGTTCAAAATTCACCATTCAAAGGCACATCACAAAATTTCAACAATTTCTGACTTCATTTGGTATATTTCGTGGATTTACTTTTTTTTTTGAGCTAGTTGACCCTGAAATTGAAAAGCACTACAAATGAACTCTGAAAATGTTGAAAGTTGGCATGCTATCATCATTTAACCCACATAGCATGTGTTACAAAGTTGAGAGGGCTACGACAAAAACTGGATGCACTTCGTGTACAAAAAGGACAATCTCTCTCGAAGTATCAGGGTTTCGAACGAGAACTCATCTCTTACAAAGGGATTTCATTTTTTTGAACTTATTTGAACTCCATACTTTTTGTGTGTTCAAAATGCACCATTCAAAGGCACATCACAAAATTTCAACAATTTCTGACTTCATTTGGTATATTTCGTGGATTTACTTTTTTTTTGAGTTAGTTGACCCTGAAATTGAAAAGCACTACAGATGAACTCTGAAAATGTTGAAAGTTGGCATGCTATCATCATTTCACCCACATAGCATGTGTTAAAAAGTTGAGAGGGCTACGACAAAAACTGGATGCACTTCGTGTACAAAACGGACAATCTCTCTCGAAGTATGAGGGTTTCGAACGAGAACTCATCTCTTACAAAGGGATTTCATTTTTTTGAACTTATTTGAACTCCATACTTTTTGTGTGTTCAAAATGCACCATTCAAAGGCACATCACAAAATTTCAGCAATTTCTCACTTCATTTGGTATATTTCGTGGATTTACTTTTTTTTTGAGCTAGTTGACCCTGAAATTGCAAAGCACTACAAATGAACTCTGAAAATGTTGAAAGTTGGCATGCTATCATCATTTCACCCACATAGCATGTGTTAAAAAGTTGAGAGGGCTACGACAAAAACTGGATGCACTTCGTGTACAAAACGGACAATCTCTCTCGAAGTATCAGGGTTTCGAACGAGAACTCATCTCTTACAAAGGGATTTCATTTTTTTGAACTTATTTGAACTCCATACTTTTTGTGTGTTCAAAATGCACCATTCAAAGGCACATCACAAAATTTCAACAATTTCTGACTTCATTTGGTATATTTCGTGGATTTACTTTTTTTTTGAGTTAGTTGACCCTGAAATTGAAAAGCACTACAGATGAACTCTGAAAATGTTGAAAGTTGGCATGCTATCATCATTTCACCCACATAGCATGTGTTAAAAAGTTGAGAGGGCTACGACAAAAACTGGATGCACTTCGTGTACAAAACGGACAATCTCTCTCGAAGTATGAGGGTTTCGAACAAGAACTCATCTCTTACAAAGGGATTTCATTTTTTTGAACTTATTTGAACTCCATACTTTTTGTGTGTTCAAAATGCACCATTCAAAGGCACATCACAAAATTTCAGCAATTTCTCACTTCATTTGGTATATTTCGTGGATTTACTTTTTTTTTGAGCTAGTTGACCCTGAAATTGCAAAGCACTACAAATGAACTCTGAAAATGTTGAAAGTTGGCATGCTATCATCATTTCACCCACATAGCATGTGTTAAAAAGTTGAGAGGGCTACGACAAAAACTGGATGCACTTCGTGTACAAAACGGACAATCTCTCTCGAAGTATCAGGGTTTCGAACGAGAACTCATCTCTTACAAAGGGATTTCATTTTTTTAACTTATTTGAACTCCATACTTTTTGTGTGTTCAAAATGCACCATTCAAAGGCACATCACAAAATTTCAACTATTTCTGACTTCATTTGGTATATTTCGTGCATTTACTTATTTTTTTTGAGCTAGTTGACCCTGAAATTGAAAAGCACTACAAATGAAATTTGAAAATGTTGAAAGTTGGCATGCTATCATCATTTCACCCACATAGCATGTGTTAAAAAGTTGAGATGGCTACGACAAAAACTGGATGCACTTCGTGTACAAAACGGACAATCTCTCTCGAATTATGAGGGTTTCGAACGAGAACTCATCTCTTACAAAGGGATTTCATTTTTTTGAACTTATTTGAAATCCATACTTTTTGTGTGTTCAAAATGCACCATTCAAAGGCACATCACAAAATTTCAACAATTTCTGACTTCATTTGGTATATTTCGTGGATTTACTTATTTTTTTTGAGCTAGTTGACCCTGAAATTGAAAAGCACTACAAATGAACTCTGAAAATGTTGAAAGTTGGCATGCTATCATCATTTCACCCACATAGCATGTGTTAAAAAGTTGAGAGGGCTACGACAAAAACTGGATGCACTTCGTGTACAAAACGGACAATCTCTCTCGAAGTATGAGGGTTTCGAACGAGAACTCATCTCTTACAAAGGGATTTCATTTTTTTGAACTTATTCGAACTCCATACTTTTTGCGTGTTCAAAATGCACCATTCCAAGGCACATCACAAAATTTCAACAATTTCTGACTTCCTTTGGTATATTTCGTGGATTTACTTTTTTTTTGAGTTAGTTGACCCTGAAATTGAAAAGCACTACAGGTGAACTCTGAAAATGTTGAAAGTTGGCATGCTATCATCATTTCACCCACATAGCATGTGTTAAAAAGTTGAGAGGGCTACGACAAAAACTGGATGCACTTCGTGTACAAAACGGACAATCTCTCTCGAAGTATCAGGGTTTCTAACGACAACTCATCTCTTACAAAGGGATTTCATTTTTTTGAAATTATTTGAACTCCATACTTGTTGTGTGTTCAAAATGCACCATTCAAGGGCACATCACAAAATTTCAACAATTTCTCACTTCATTTGGTATATTTCGTGGATTTACTTTTTTTGAGCTAGTTGACTCTGAAATTGAAAAGCACTACAAATGAACTCTGAAAATGTTGAAAGTTGGCATGCTACCATCATTTCACCCACATAGCATGTGTTAAAAAGTTGAGAGGTCTACGACAAAAACTGGATGCACTCCGTGTACAAAACGGACAATCTCTCTCGAAGTATCAGGGTTTCGAACGAGAACTCATCTCTTATAAAGGGATTTCATTTTTTAGAACTTATTTGAACTCCATACTTTTTGTGTGTTCAAAATGCACCATTCAAAGGCACATCACAAAATTTTAACAATTTCTGACTTCATTTGGTATATTTCGTGCATTTACTTACTTTTTTTGAGCTAGTTGACCCTGAAACTGAAAAGCACTACAAATGAACTCTGAAAATGTTGAAAGTTGGCATGCTATCATCATTTCACCCACATAGCATGTGTTAAAAAGTTGAGAGGGCTACGACAAAAACTGGATGCACTCCGTGTACAAAACGGACAATCTCTCTCGAAGTATTAGGGTTTCGAACGAGAACTCATCTCTTACAAAGGGATTTCATTTTTTTAACTTATTCGAACTCCATACTTTTTGTGTGTTCAAAATGCATCATTCAAAGGCACATCACAAAATTTCAACAATTTCTGACTTCATTTGGTATATTTCGTGCATTTACTTATTTTTTTTGAGCTAGTTGACCCTGAAATTGAAAAGCACTACAAATGAACTCTGAAAATGTTGAAAGTTGGCATGCTATCATCATTTCACCCACATAGCATGTGTTAAAAAGTTGAGAGGGCTACGACAAAAACTGGATGCACTTCGTGTACAAAACGGACAATCTCTCTCGAAGTATTAGGGTTTCGAACGACAACTCATCTCTTACAAAGGGATTTCATTTTTTTGAAATTATTTGAACTCCATACTTTTTGTGTGTTCAAAATGCACCATTCAAATGCACATCACAAAATTTCAACAATTTCTGACTTCATTTGGTATATTTCGTGGATTTACTTTTTTTGAGCTAGTTGACCCTGAAATTGAAAAGCACTACAAATGAACTCTGAAAATGTTGAAAGTTGGCATGCTATCATCATTTCACCCACATAGCATGTGTTAAAAAGTTGAGAGGGCTACGACAAAAACTGGATGCACTCCGTGTACAAACCGGACAATCTCTCTCGAAGTATCAAGGTTTCGAACGAGAACTCATCTCTTATAAAGGGATTTCATTTTTTTGAACTTATTTGAACTCCATACTTTTTCTGTGTTCAAAATGCACCATTCAAAGGCACATCACAATATTTTCACAATTTCTGACTTCATTTGGTATATTTCGTGCATTTACTTATTTTTTTTAGCTAGTTGACCCTAAAATTGAAAAGCACTACAAATGAACTCTGAAAATGTTGATAGTTGGCATGCTATCATCATTTCACTCACATAGCATGTGTTAAAACGTTGAGAGGGCTACGACAAAAACTGGATGCACTTCGTGTACAAAACGGACAATCTCTCTCGATGTATCACGGTTTCGAACGAGAACTCATCTCTTACAAAGGGATTTCATTTTTTTGAACTTATTTGAACTCCATACTTTTTGTGTGTTCAAAATGCACCATTCAAAGGCACATCACAAAATTTCAACAATTTCTGACTTCATTTGGTATATTTCGTGGATTTACTTTTTTTTAGCTAGTTGACCCTGAAATTGAAAAGCACTACAAATGAACTCTGAAAATGTTGAAAGTTGGCATGCTATCATCATTTCACCCACATAGCATGTGTTAAAAAGTTGAGAGGGCTACGACAAAAACTGGATGCACTCCGTGTACAAAACGGACAATCTCTCTCGAAGTATTAGGGTTTCGAATGAGAACTCATCTCTTACAAAGGGATTTCATTTTTTTGAACTTATTTGACCTCCATACTTTTTGTGTGTTCAAAATGCATCATTCAAAGGCACATCACAAAATTTCAACAATTTCTGACTTCATTTGGTATATTTCGTGCATTTACTTATTTTTTTTGAGCTAGTTGACCCTGAAATTGAAAAGCACTACAAATGAACTCTGAAAATGTTGAAAGTTGGCATGCTATCATCATTTCACCCACATAGCATGTGTTACAAAGTTGAGAGGGCTACGACAAAAACTGGATGCACTTCGTGTACAAAACGGACAATCTCTCTCGAAGTATGAGGGTTTCGAACGAGAACTCATCTCTTACAAAGGGATTTCATTTTTTTGAACTTATTTGAACTCCATACTTTTTGTGTGTGCAAAATGCACCATTCAAAGGCACATCACAAAATTTCAACAATTTCTGACTTCATTTGGTATATTTCGTGCATTTACTTTTTTTTTTGAGCTAGTTGACCCTGAAATTGAAAAGCACTACAAACGAACTCTGAAAATGTTGAAAGTTGGCATGCTATCATCATTTCACCCACATAGCATGTGTTAAAAAGTTGAGATGGCTACGACAAAAACTGGATGCTCTTCGTGTACAAAACGGACAATCTCTCTCGAAGTATCAGGGTTTCGAACGAGAACTCATCTCTTACAAAGGGATTTCATTTTTTTGAACTTATTTGAACTCCATACTTTTTGTGTGTTCAAAATGCACCATTCAAAGGCACATCACAAAATTTCAACAATTTCTGACTTCATTTGGTATATTTCGTGGATTTACTTTTTTTTGAGCTAGTTGACCCTGAAATTGAAAAGCACTACAAATGAACTCTGAAAATGTTGAAAGTTGGCATGCTATCATCATTTCACCCACATAGCATGTGTTACAAAGTTGAGAGGGCTACGACAAAAACTGGATGCACTTCGTGTACAAAACGGACAATCTCTCTCGAAGTATTAGGGTTTCGAACGAGAACTCATCTCTTACAAAGGGATTTCATTTTTTTGAACTTATTTGAACTCCATACTTTTTGTGTGTTCAAAATGCACCATTCAAAGGCACATCACAAAATTTCAACAATTTCTGACTTCATTTGGTATATTTCGTGCATTTACTTATTTTTTTGAGCTAGTTGACCCTGAAATTGAAAAGCACTACAAATGACCTCTGAAAATGTTGAAAGTTGGCATGCTATCATCATTTCACCCACATAGCATGTGTTAAAAAGTTCAGATGGCTACAACAAAAACTGGATGCACTACGTGTACAAAACGGACAATTTCTCTCGAAGTATGAGGGTTTCGAACGAGAACTCATCTCTTACAAAGGGATTTCATTTTTTTGAACTTATTTGAACTCCATACTTTTTGTGTGTTCAAAATGCACCATTCAAAGGCACATCACAAAATTTCAACAATTTCTGACTTCATTTGGTATATTTCGTGGATTTACTTTTTTTTTTTTGAGCTAGTTGACCCTGAAATTGAAAAGCACTACAAATGAACTCTGAAAATGTTGAAAGTTGGCATGCTATCATTATTTCACCCACATACCATGTGTTAAAAAGTTGAGAGGGCTACGACAAAAACTGGATGCACTTCGTGTACAAAACGGACAATCTCTCTCGAAGTATCAGGGTTTCGAACGAGAACTCATCTCTTACAAAGGGATTTCATTTTTTTAACTTATTTGAACTCCATACTTTTTGTGTGTTCAAAATGCACCATTCAAAGGCACATCACAAAATTTCAACAATTTCTGACTTCATTTGGTATATTTCGTGCATTTACTTATTTTTTTGAGCTAGTTGACCCTGAAATTGAAAAGCACTACAAATGAACTCTGAAAATGTTGAAAGTAGGCATGCTATCATCATTTCACCCACATAGCATGTGTTAAAAAGTTGAGATGGCTACGACAAAAACTGGATGCACTTCGTGTACAAAACGGACAATCTCTCTCGAAGTATCAGGGTTTCGAACGAGAACTCATCTCTTACAAAGGGATTTCATTTTTTTGAACTTATTTGAACTCCATACTTTTTGTGTGTTCAAAATGCTCCATTCAAAGGCACATCACAAAATTTCAACAATTTCTGACTTCATTTGGTATATTTCGTGGATTTCCTTTTTTTTGAGCTAGTTGACCCTGAAATTGAAAAGCACTACAAATGAACTCTGAAAATGTTGAAAGTTGGCATGCGATCATCATTTCACCCACATAGAATGTGTTAAAAAGTTGAGAGGGCTACGACAAAAACTGGATGCACTTCGTGTACAAAACGGACAATCTCTCTCGAAGTATCAGGGTTTCGAACGAGAACTCATCTCTTACAAAGGGATTTCATTTTTTTGAACTTATTTGAACTCCATACTTTTTTTGTGTTCAAAATGCACCATTCAAAGGCACATCACAAAATTTCAACAATTTCTGACTTCATTTGGTATATTTCGTGGAATTACTTGTTTTGAGCTAGTTGACCCTGAAATTGAAAAGCACTACAAAGGAACTCTGAAAATGTTGGAAGTTGGCATGCTATCATCATTTCACCCACATAGCATGTCTTAAAAAGTTGAGAGGGCTACGACAAAAACTGGATGCACTTCGTGTACAAAACGGACAATCTCTCTCGAAGTATGAGGGTTTCGAACGAGAACTCATCTCTTACAAAGGGATTTCATTTTTTTAACTTATTTGAACTCCATACTTTTTGTTTGTTCAAAATGCACCATTCAAAGGCACATCACAAAATTTCAACAATTTCTGACTTAATTTGGTATATTTTGTGGATTTACTTATTTTTTTTGAGCTAGTTGACCCTGAAATCGAAAAGCACTACAAATGAACTCTGAAAATGTTGAAAGTTGGCATGCTATCATCATTTCACCCACATAGCATGTGTGAAAAAGTTGAGATGGCTACGACAAAAACTGGATGCACTTCGTGTACAAAACGGACAATCTCTCTCGAAGTATCAGGGTTTCGATCGAGAACTCATCTCTTACAAAGGGATTTCATTTTTTTAACTTATTTGAACTCCATACTTTTTGTGTTTTCAAAATGCACCATTCAAAGGCACATCACAAAATTTCAACAATTTCTGACTTCATTTGGTATATTTCGTGGATTTACTAAAAATTTTTGAGCTAGTTGACCCTGAAATTGAAAAGCACTACAAATGAACTCTGAAAATGTTGAAAGTTGGCATGCTATCATCATTTCACCCACATAGCATGTGTTAAAAAGTTGAGAGGGCTACGACAAAAACTGGATGCACTTCGTGTACAAAACGGACAATCTCTCTCGAAGTATCAGGGTTTCGAACGAGAACTCATCTCTTACAAAGGGATTTCATTTTTTTGAACTTATTTGAACTCCATACTTGTTGTGTGTTCAAAATGCACCATTCAAAGGCACATCACAAAATTTCAACAATTTCTGACTTCATTTGGTATATTTCGTGGATTTACTTTTTTTGAGCTAGTTGACATTGAAATTGAAAAGCACTACAAAGGAACTCTGAAAATGTTGGAAGTTGGCATGCTATCATCATTTCACCCACATAGCATGTGTTAAAAAGTTGAGAGGGCTACGACAAAAACTGGATGCACTTTGTGTACAAAACGGACAATCTCTCTCGAAGTATCAGGGTTTCGAACGAGAACTCATCTCTTACAAAGGGATTTCATTTTTTTAACTTATTTGAACTCCATACTTTTTGTGTGTTCAAAATGCACCATTCAAAGGCACATCACAAAATTTCAACAATTTCTGACTTCATTTGGTATATTTCGTGCATTTACTTATTTTTTTTGAGCTAGTTGACCCTGAAATTGAAAAGCACTACAAATGAACTCTGAAAATGTTAAAAGTTGGCATGCTATCATCATTTAACCCATATAGCATGTTTTAAAAAGTTGAGATGGCTACGACAAAAACTGGATGCACTTCGTGTACAAAACGGACAATCTCTCTCGAAGTATGAGGGTTTCGAACGAGGACTCATCTCTTACAAAGGGATTTCATTTTTTTGAACTTATTTGAACTGCATACTTTTCGTGTGTTCAAAATGCACCATTCAAAGGCACGTCACAAAATTTCAACAATTTCTGACTTCATTTGTTATATTTTGTGGATTTACTTATTTTTTTGAGCTAGTTGACCCTGAAATCGAAAAGCACTACAAATGAACTCTGAAAATGTTGAAAGTTGGCATGCTATCATCATTTCACCCACATAGCATGTGTTAAAAAGTTGAGAGGGCTACGACAAAAACTGGATGCACTTCGTGTACAAAACGGACAATCTCTCTCGAAGTATTAGGGTTTCGAACGAGAACTCATCTCTTACAAAGGGATTTCATTTTTTTAACTTATTTGAACTCCATACTTTATGTGTGTTCAAAATGCACCATTCAAAGGAACATCACAAAATTTCAACAATTTCTGACTTCATTTGGTATATTTCGTGGATTTACTTTTTTTTTGAGCTAGTTGACCCTGAAATTGAAAAGCACTACAAATGAACTCTGAAAATGTTGAAAGTTGGCATGCTATCATCATTTCACCCACATAGCATGTGTTAAAAAGTTGAGAGGGCTACGACAAAAACTGGATGCACTTCGTGTACAAAATGGACAATCTCTCTCGAAGTATGAGGGTTTCGAACGAGAACTCATCTCTTACAAAGGGATTTCATTTTTTGAACTTATTTGAACTCCATACTTTTTGTGTGTTCAAAATGCACCATTCAAAGGCACATCACAAAATTTAAACAATTTCTGACTTCATTTGGTATATTTCGTGCATTTACTTATTTTTTTTGAGCTAGTTGACCCTGAAATTGAAAAGCACTACAAATGAACACTGAAAATGTTAAAAGTTGGCATGCTATCATCATTTCACCCACATAGCATGTTTTAAAAAGTTGAGATGGCTACGACAAAAACTGGATGCACTTCGTGTACAAAACGGACAATCTCTCTCGAAGTATGAGGGTTTCGAACGAGGACTCATCTCTTACAAAGGGATTTCATTTTTTTGAACTTATTTGAACTGCATACTTTTTGTGCGTTCAAAATGCACCATTCAAAGGCACATCACAAAATTTCAACAATTTCTGACTTCATTTGTTATATTTCGTGGATTTACTTATTTTTTTGAGCTAGTTGACCCTGAAATAGAAAAGCACTACAAATGAACTCTGAAAATGTTGAAAGTTGGCATTCTATCATCATTTCACCCACATAGAATGTGTTAAAAAGTTGAGATGGCTACGACAAAAACTGGATGCACTTCGTGTACAAAACGGACAATCTCTCTCGAAGTATCAGGGTTTCGAACGAGAACTCATCACTTACAAAGGGATTTCATTTTTTTAACTTATTTGAACTCCATACTTTATGTGTGTTCAAAATGCACCATCCAAAGGCACATCAAAAAATTTCAACAATTTCTGACTTCATTTGGTATATTTCGTGGATTTACTTTTTTTTGAGCTAGTTGACCCTGAAATTGAAAAGCACTACAAATGAACTCTGAAAATGTTGAAAGTTGGCATGCTATCATCATTTCACCCACATAGCATGTGTTAAAAAGTTGAGAGGGCTACGACAAAAACTGGATGCACTTCGTGTACAAAACGGACAATCTCTCTCGAAGTATGAGGGTTTCGAACGAGAACTCATCTCTTACAAAGGGATTTCATTTTTTTAACTTATTTGAACTCCATACTTTTTGTTTGTTCAAAATGCACCATTCAAAGGCACATCACAAAATTTCAACAATTTCTGACTTAATTTGGTATATTTTGTGGATTTACTTATTTTTTTTGAGCTAGTTGACCCTGAAATCGAAAAGCACTACAAATGAACTCTGAAAATGTTGAAAGTTGGCATGCTATCATCATTTCACCCACATAGCATGTGTGAAAAAGTTGAGATGGCTACGACAAAAACTGGATGCACTTCGTGTACAAAACGGACAATCTCTCTCGAAGTATCAGGGTTTCGATCGAGAACTCATCTCTTACAAAGGGATTTCATTTTTTTAACTTATTTGAACTCCATACTTTTTGTGTTTTCAAAATGCACCATTCAAAGGCACATCACAAAATTTCAACAATTTCTGACTTCATTTGGTATATTTCGTGGATTTACTAAATTTTTTTGACCTAGTTGACCCTGAAATTGAAAAGCACTACAAATGAACTCTGAAAATGTTGAAAGTTGGCATGCTATCATCATTTCACCCACATAGCATGTGTTAAAAAGTTGAGAGGGCTACGACAAAAACTGGATGCACTTCGTGTACAAAACGGACAATCTCTCTCGAAGTATCAGGGTTTCGAACGAGAACTCATCTCTTACAAAGGGATTTCATTTTTTTGAACTTATTTGAACTCCATACTTGTTGTGTGTTCAAAATGCACCATTCAAAGGCACATCACAAAATTTCAACAATTTCTGACTTCATTTGGTATATTTCGTGGATTTACTTTTTTTGAGCTAGTTGACATTGAAATTGAAAAGCACTACAAAGGAACTCTGAAAATGTTGGAAGTTGGCATGCTATCATCATTTCACCCACATAGCATGTGTTAAAAAGTTGAGAGGGCTACGACAAAAACTGGATGCACTTTGTGTACAAAACGGACAATCTCTCTCGAAGTATCAGGGTTTCGAACGAGAACTCATCTCTTACAAAGGGATTTCATTTTTTTAACTTATTTGAACTCCATACTATTTGTGTGTTCAAAATGCACCATTCAAAGGCACATCACAAAATTTCAACAATTTCTGACTTCATTTGGTATATTTCGTGCATTTACTTATTTTTTTTGAGCTAGTTGACCCTGAAATTGAAAAGCACTACAAATGAACTCTGAAAATGTTAAAAGTTGGCATGCTATCATCATTTAACCCACATAGCATGTTTTAAAAAGTTGAGATGGCTACGACAAAAACTGGATGCACTTCGTGTACAAAACGGACAATCTCTCTCGAAGTATGAGGGTTTCGAACGAGGACTCATCTCTTACAAAGGGATTTCATTTTTTTGAACTTATTTGAACTGCATACTTTTTGTGTGTTCAAAATGCACCATTCAAAGGCACGTCACAAAATTTCAACAATTTCTGACTTCATTTGTTATATTTCGTGGATTTACTTATTTTTTTGAGCTAGTTGACCCTGAAATCGAAAAGCACTACAAATGAACTCTGAAAATGTTGAAAGTTGGCATGCTATCATCATTTCACCCACATAGCATGTGTTAAAAAGTTGAGAGGGCTACGACAAAAACTGGATGCACTTCGTGTACAAAACGGACAATCTCTCTCGAAGTATTAGGGTTTCGAACGAGAACTCATCTCTTACAAAGGGATTTCATTTTTTTAACTTATTTGAACTCCATACTTTATGTGTGTTCAAAATGCACCATTCAAAGGAACATCACAAAATTTCAACAATTTCTGACTTCATTTGGTATATTTCGTGGATTTACTTTTTTTTTGAGCTAGTTGACCCTGAAATTGAAAAGCACTACAAATGAACTCTGAAAATGTTGAAAGTTGGCATGCTATCATCATTTCACCCACATAGCATGTGTTAAAAAGTTGAGAGGGCTACGACAAAAACTGGATGCACTTCGTGTACAAAATGGACAATCTCTCTCGAAGTATGAGGGTTTCGAACGAGAACTCATCTCTTACAAAGGGATTTCATTTTTTGAACTTATTTGAACTCCATACTTTTTGTGTGTTCAAAATGCACCATTCAAAGGCACATCACAAAATTTAAACAATTTCTGACTTCATTTGGTATATTTCGTGCATTTACTTATTTTTTTTGAGCTAGTTGACCCTGAAATTGAAAAGCACTACAAATGAACACTGAAAATGTTAAAAGTTGGCATGCTATCATCATTTCACCCACATAGCATGTTTTAAAAAGTTGAGATGGCTACGACAAAAACTGGATGCACTTCGTGTACAAAACGGACAATCTCTCTCGAAGTATGAGGGTTTCGAACGAGGACTCATCTCTTACAAAGGGATTTCATTTTTTTGAACTTATTTGAACTGCATACTTTTTGTGCGTTCAAAATGCACCATTCAAAGGCACATCACAAAATTTCAACAATTTCTGACTTCATTTGTTATATTTCGTGGATTTACTTATTTTTTTGAGCTAGTTGACCCTGAAATAGAAAAGCACTACAAATGAACTCTGAAAATGTTGAAAGTTGGCATTCTATCATCATTTCACCCACATAGAATGTGTTAAAAAGTTGAGATGGCTACGACAAAAACTGGATGCACTTCGTGTACAAAACGGACAATCTCTCTCGAAGTATCAGGGTTTCGAACGAGAACTCATCACTTACAAAGGGATTTCATTTTTTTAACTTATTTGAACTCCATTCTTTATGTGTGTTCAAAATGCACCATCCAAAGGCACATCAAAAAATTTCAACAATTTCTGACTTCATTTGGTATATTTCGTGGATTTACTTTTTTTTGAGCTAGTTGACCCTGAAATTGAAAAGCACTACAAATGAACTCTGAAAATGTTGAAAGTTGGCATGCTATCATCATTTCACCCACATAGCATGTGTTAAAAAGTTGAGAGGGCTACGACAAAAACTGGATGCACTTCGTGTACAAAACGGACAATCTCTCTCGAAGTATGAGGGTTTCGAACGAGAACTCATCTCTTACAAAGGGATTTCATTTTTTAACTTATTTGAACTCCATACTTTTTGTTTGTTCAAAATGCACCATTCAAAGGCACATCACAAAATTTCAACAATTTCTGACTTAATTTGGTATATTTCGTGGATTTACTTATTTTTTTTGAGCTAGTTGACCCTGAAATTGAAAAGCACTAAAAATGAACTCTGAAAATGTTGAAAGTTGGCATGCTATCATCATTTCACACACATAGCATGTGTTAAAAAGTTGATATGGCTACGACAAAAACTGGATGCACTTCGTGTACAAAACGGACAATCTCTCTCGAAGTATGAGGGTTTCGAACGAGAACTCATCTCTTACAAAGGGATTTCATTTTTTTGAACTTATTTGAACTCCATACTTTTTGTGTGTTCAAAATGCACCATTCAAAGGCACATTGCAAAATTTCAACAATTTCTAACTTCATTTGTTATATTTCGTGGATTTACTTATTTTTTTTGAGCTAGTTGACCCTGAAATCGAAAAGCACTACAAATGAACTCTGAAAATGTTGAAAGTTGGCATGCTATCATCATTTCACCCACATAGCATGTGTTAAAAAGTTGAGATGGCTACGACAAAAACTGGATGCACTTCGTGTACAAAACGGACAATCTCTCTCGAAGTATCAGGGTTTCGAACGAGAACTCATCTCTTACAAAGGGATTTCATTTTTTTAACTTATTTGAACTCCATACTTTTTGTGTTTTCAAAATGCACCATTCAAAGGCACATCACAAAATTTCAACAATTTCTGACTTCATTTGGTATATTTCGTGGATTTACTTTTTTTTTTGAGCTAGTTGACCCTGAAATTGAAAAGCACTACAAATGAACTCTGAAAATGTTGAAGTTGGCATGCTATCATCATTTCACCCACATAGCATGTGTTAAAAAGTTGAGAGGGCTACGACAAAAACTGGATGCACTTCGTGTACAAAACGGACAATCTCTCTTGAAGTATCAGGGTTTCGAACGAGAACTCATCTCTTACAAAGGGATTTCATTTTTTTGAACTTATTTGAACTCCATACTTTTTGTGTGTTCAAAATGCACCATTCAAAGGCACATCACAAAATTTCAACAATTTCTGACTTCATTTGGTATATTTCGTGGATTTACTTTTTTTGAGCTAGTTGACCTTGAAATTGAAAAGCACTACAAAGGAACTCTGAAAATGTTGGAAGTTGGCATGCTATCATCATTTCACCCACATAGCATGTGTTAAAAAGTTGAGAGGGCTACGACAAAAACTGGATGCACTTTGTGTACAAAACGCACAATCTCTCTCGAAGTATCAGGGTTTCGAACGAGAACTCATCTTTACAAAGGGATTTCATTTTTTTAACTTATTTGAACTCCATACTTTTTGTGTGTTCAAAATGCACCATTCAAAGGCACATCACAAAATTTCAACAATTTCTGACTTCATTTGGTATATTTCGTGCATTTACTTATTTTTTTTGAGCTAGTTGACCCTGAAATTGAAAAGCACTACAAATGAACTCTGAAAATGTTGAAAGTTGGCATCCTATCATCATTTCACCCACATAGCATGTGCTAAAAAGTTGAGAGGGCTACGACAAAAACTGGATGCACTTCGTGTACAAAACGGACAATCTCTCTCGAAGTATGAGGGTTTCGAACGAGAACTCATCTCTTACAAAGGGATTTCATTTTTTTGAAATTATTTGAACTCCATGCTTTTTGTGTGTTCAAAATGCACCATTCAAAGGCACATCACAAAATTTAAACAATTTCTGACTTCATTTGGTATATTTCGTGCATTTACTTATTTTTTTTGAGCTAGTTGACCCTGAAATTGAAAAGCACTACAAATGAACACTGAAAATGTTAAAAGTTGGCATGCTATCATCATTTCACCCACATAGCATGTTTTAAAAAGTTGAGATGGCTACGACAAAAACTGGATGCACTTCGTGTACAAAACGGACAATCTCTCTCGAAGTATGAGGGTTTCGAACGAGGACTCATCTCTTACAAAGGGATTTCATTTTTTTGAACTTATTTGAACTGCATACTTTTTGTGCGTTCAAAATGCACCATTCAAAGGCACATCACAAAATTTCAACAATTTCTGACTTCATTTGTTATATTTCGTGGATTTACTTATTTTTTTGAGCTAGTTGACCCTGAAATAGAAAAGCACTACAAATGAACTCTGAAAATGTTGAAAGTTGGCATTCTATCATCATTTCACCCACATAGAATGTGTTAAAAAGTTGAGATGGCTACGACAAAAACTGGATGCACTTCGTGTACAAAACGGACAATCTCTCTCGAAGTATCAGGGTTTCGAACGAGAACTCATCACTTA
This sequence comes from Hordeum vulgare subsp. vulgare, assembly GCF_904849725.1. Taxonomy (NCBI): domain Eukaryota; kingdom Viridiplantae; phylum Streptophyta; class Magnoliopsida; order Poales; family Poaceae; genus Hordeum; species Hordeum vulgare. Next base: position 19,186,844 of record NC_058518.1, read on the forward strand.
CAAAGGGATTTCATTTTTTTAACTTATTTGAACTCCATACTTTATGTGTGTTCAAAATGCACCATCCAAAGGCACATCAAAAAATTTCAACAATTTCTGACTTCATTTGGTATATTTCGTGGATTTACTTTTTTTTGAGCTAGTTGACCCTGAAATTGAAAAGCACTACAAATGAACTCTGAAAATGTTGAAAGTTGGCATGCTATCATCATTTCACCCACATAGCATGTGTTAAAAAGTTGAGAGGGCTACGACAAAAACTGGATGCACTTCGTGTACAAAACGGACAATCTCTCTCGAAGTATGAGGGTTTCGAACGAGAACTCATCTCTTACAAAGGGATTTCATTTTTTAACTTATTTGAACTCCATACTTTTTGTTTGTTCAAAATGCACCATTCAAAGGCACATCACAAAATTTCAACAATTTCTGACTTAATTTGGTATATTTCGTGGATTTACTTATTTTTTTTGAGCTAGTTGACCCTGAAATTGAAAAGCACTAAAAATGAACTCTGAAAATGTTGAAAGTTGGCATGCTATCATCATTTCACACACATAGCATGTGTTAAAAAGTTGATATGGCTACGACAAAAACTGGATGCACTTCGTGTACAAAACGGACAATCTCTCTCGAAGTATGAGGGTTTCGAACGAGAACTCATCTCTTACAAAGAGATTTCATTTTTTTGAACTTATTTGAACTCCATACTTTTTGTGTGTTCAAAATGCACCATTCAAAGGCACATTGCAAAATTTCAACAATTTCTAACTTCATTTGTTATATTTCGTGGATTTACTTAT